>NC_136059.1:2105091659-2105525878 GCF_964261635.1 Lissotriton helveticus | reverse complement strand
TAGGTATCAATTAATTGATGAAAATTCATTTTGAGTAAATTATTTCCAGAAAGCACCATTTGCAGGCCTTAACTGCAAAAATTCCCCCTTTTCTTTTTTTAATATTAACAATAAAGACTACTGTACACAAAGGTCACACTTTGGGGATTATTATGATGATGGTCGGAGTTTCCTCCGACCAACACCATGGTGGAAACGGGACCGACTGACCTCCAGCCGGAGGGCCCGTCCACCTAATTATGATGCTACCGCACATGGTGCGGTTGCATTCTCACATTTCCCTTTGGGAGCATGTGTTACAGCTGTAAACCGGCTTTAACACAAGCTCCCATAGAGAAAAAGGAGTCTTTGTTAATCCCTGATCCCTGTGTCAGGCACCGCACAGCACCTCCCACAGGTTTCAGGGATTTACAAGGGGGCACCCTATGTATCCCCTCGGCCCACAACCATAGGCCGCAAAGGCAAGGGGTCCCTACTTGGGGGCCCCCATAACCGCTTTCCGACAGACTTTGCATGTCGGAATGACCAGCATGGAAAGGCTGTCTGAAACTGGCATCGGAGATGCCATCCATAGGGGATTACGGTGCAGTTCCAGCCAGGCGGCGGACTCTGTGAGCCCATCAGATCTGCGTCAGCATGACCTGCCAGTTTAGACTCTGACTGCCGACATCGTAATTCAGCGGTCAAACCGTGAACCTACCGTGACGGAAATAAAGTCTCTTTCCGTGTTGGGAAAGCTTCTGACCAGCGGCCGTAGGCTTTCTGACATCGTAATAAGGCCAAGTGTGTGTATGTATGTGTGTGTGCACGTGTGAACGAGAGTGATATGGTGTGATTAAAAGAGTTCTACTGGGCAGTGGGTTTTCACAGTTTTCTGTTATTGTTTTCTTCAGCTGGTTGAAGTCTGTTGACCATGGTTATTATTTTCTGTACATTTAATTACTTTTGCCAGCCACCCTCGTCTTGTCAAATAGGCTACATAATCCCTGAATAACTCCAGATATAATTTCTTTTTTGTCAGTTTTTTTCTAAAATGTCTGCTATTGTGTTTTGGGCTTGGTGACCTAATTATGTGTTTTATTGCCAGTCACATTTCTTCTTGCATATGGGCCCGTTAGGCCAACGTCCCTCTGTTAACATGTTAGTACTCTGTGGAAGTAAGTATTGTTTCCTCGTGAGCACTTTTAAAGATCTTTATTTGAGTTAAAAGGATTTTTTTATATTGTACGACTACATACACATTTTTATTCAAAAAAGGGCACAATGAAGTAAAAAAAAAATTTTTCATTGAGAAGCAAATTTGTTTCATTGGATTCTTTCATGAAATATGATTTTAAATAAACTGTCCCATAAATAACAAAATAATAAATCCTATAAAGAGTCACTGAATTCACTTTAGAATCGTGTGTGAATACTCTGGGCCCGATTACGATGGAGGTCGAACCGGCAACCGCAATCTGCTCCTGCGGTCCGACCGACGTGTTACAATTTTCGATGGACGCTTGTGTTGCAGGCCTTTGGCACGCGCCGCACATGCTTCAATTGAAAAATGGATGTTTCCGACTGCCCTATATGTGGACATACCCAAATATTGCTGTTGAAACCGCTGACCTAAGGTTGCGCGGTTCCCAATTCGCAATGGTGTCGGCAGATAACATTGTTATAAGGCCCTTTGTTTTTAGCCCACTTTGAGATGCCGGATGGACCCGAGTCCATTCGGCATTGTTCTGGAACTGGAACCGAACAATCTCCAGTCGTGGGTTCCAGCTCAGGAATTAGGATGGGACCTGTTTGGTCTCCATCCTATACTTTGCTATGAGAGCATGGATTCCGAACAGAATGTATGCTCTCATAGAAAAGAGCAGGGATATAGTTCCTCCATTCACCCGGTGGCAGGCACATCAAGTGTCATGTATTGCTGCCCACGTGAATTTGATCAGTGTCACAAGCAGGTTGTGGGTGTTTTATTGGATGAGATTTGTGTGTTGCGTATTGCAACTCTTGGCATGTGTGTGTTGTAGAGACTAGAAATATATGCCTGAGATAATGAGCATGTCAGTGTTAGATGGTATATCTGCGAGTATGTTGTGTGTGTGTAGTGCAAGCACATTTTTGCATTCTTGTGCAGGTGATTAAACATGCACAGACTATTACGTGAGTACTCATGAACGGAAGTTAGAGTAAATTAATGCACCTATGGGCAAGTATGCACACATAGATAGATGTCTATGAAAGAACTGACATAGAAGCAAATGCACTGTGTGTAAGTGAATATGTTGGCTTTCATGTGCACTCATCCAGATATATTAGAATGCACATATTTGTGTTGTATTTTTCTATTGTTTTGTGACCTCGACTCAACGCTCTCAATGACCAAGCAAGTCAACCCCGTCTCCTCCTCCTGCTTCAACACCCTCCGCATGCTCCGCAAGATCTACAGATGGATCCCGACAGATACAAGTAAGACAGTCATCCAGGGCCCCGTCAGCAGCAGACTTGACTACCGAAACGCCGTCTACGCGGGAGCCCCGAACAAGCTCATTAAACGACTACAATGCATCCAAAACGCCTCGGCACGACTGATCCTCGACGTACCACGACAAGGCCACATCATCCCCACTTGAGAAACCTGCACTGGCTCCCCGTCAACAAGAGGATATCCTTCAAGCTTCTCATCCACGCACACAAAGAACTCCACAACACCAGCCCAGCCTACCTCAACAGACGGCTCTCCTTCTACATCCCCAACCGCCAGCTCCGCTCCGCCGACCTCTCACTCGCCACCGTCCCGTGCATCCGAAGAACAACCACCGGTAGGAGATCCTTCTCCCACCTCACCGCCAAGACATGGAACACCCTCCCACTGAGCCTACGACAGACCCAAGACCTTAAAGTGGATACTCAAGACCTGGCTGTTCGATCAGTAGCGGCCCCCCTCCCCAGCGCCTTGTGACCCTCACGGGTATGTAGTGCGCTTTACAAATGGTTGATTGATTGATTGATTACATGCACACTATGACTGAGTTTTCTCTTTTGATATGAACCAGAAGACTATGGCCACATGCTGCATGATAAAGGGGAAAAAATACTTAAGGGAGGGAGAGGAATTAGAAATTTGGGCTGTTCAGAGAGAGAAACCTAAACATGGAGGAAAGTAGCAACACTTTGTGCTAATAAAACGGGCAATTCCATTTAAAAAGTAGAGTTATTATTTGAGGTTTGTCCAGCATTTCATCCTTACCACCTGCACATCAATTCCTGCTCCCACCTCCCTTCTTCCCCCTCAGTCCACCGTTTCCCTTATCTCTTTCGCCATTTTTTTTACAGCTAAGCAAGTACGCATGTATTTATGTATGTGTGTGAGTTATTGCTTATATGTTATGCTTCTCTCATTTGTATAGTTCACAGTCTGCCATAGATATGCCATTGCAGCATTTTTTTGTATTCTGCAGATCGGGGGGGGAGGGGGGCGGCTTCGCATTAGGCTATGAGGTCTCCATCGCAAGAGGAAACAAATTGACTTTTCTCTTATTAGAGAGACATTTGAAACACCATGTGATGAAAAAGTCCTGTAAGCACACGTGGCTCTCTAAGTCTGACTACTTGCTGGACCTTCAGGACACTAAGCATGCCAAGCCACCAATTTTCGAAGCTCAGCGGAAGGTAAAGGACCCTTGCAAGTTGCCCCACCCATCTCAGCGCCACTTTCAACGCCCCCTCCCAGTTACAACCTACTTGCAAGAATTTACGAATGAGATATTTTACCTTCATTAGTTTCCTGCTGGCTGCCATCTTGGATTCTGGATATAGAAAAGTGCTACTGGTGCAAAGGAGGCACTTTGCTATACTCCAGGGGAGTGATAGCTTGGAAAAAGGAGGGACCAGGAAGCCAAATTGTCCACTACCAGGCAAAGAGTTTTACAAGACAACTGACTAGACAAATCCAAAGTGACGGGAGGAGTCAAACTCCACTGAGGGGTCCATTAGGAAATCGGGCATTGGGGTACATGGACTCACCAACAAAATATACATCAACACCCATTTTAACCAGGCTGAGGGAAATAACCAGGACCAGGAGCTTGCTACTTACAAAAAACTTCCAGCGAGCAATGACATAAGCTCCACAGAATGGCACTCTCCGAGCGAAATAGGGAATTTGCAGAACTTAAAAAACATCATTCAGTGTCAAATCAAGAAGGGAAGAAGAGAGGGAGCACCGGGGCCGAATGGAATCCCGCCAATTCTTTACAAACAAGATGTGGCAGGCTGGGCAGCAGCCCTGGAACCCCTTTTTTTAGAGATAAGACATTTCAACATCATGCCAAGCTCTTGGAAGGGCTCAATTATCTCCCCAATTTACAAGGCAGGAGATAAGGCTTCCCCTCAAAACTATCGATTGGTGGCTTTAACCGACAACGAGGCAAAATATTTTGCAGGCATTCTTCTAGAAGAGCTGATGGCCTGGGCAACAGAGAGATCCTTAATCCCGGCCAACCAGACATGCTTTGCCAAATCTGTAGGCACAATGACTAACATTTTGAGCATGGGCATGCTCATAGACAAGGCAGAATTTAACAAAATGCCCATTCATTTCTGCTTCATTGACTACAAGGCCGCTTTCGACCACATAAACCGGAACCTCTTACGGTCTAAACTGAACAACTGGGTGATTCCGAGTACCCTTTTGGTCCTGCTAATTAACCTCCACACAGAGACCTGGGTAAAGATAAAGGTGGGGGATGGATCCGTTTTGTCCAGGCGCATACAGACCAACAAGGGCCTGAAACAAGGCTGCGTCCTGGCCCCCACCCTATTTAACTTGTTCCTAAGCGACCTGGTCCCCATTTTAAACGGTTGTAACTCCCACGCTCCGAAGCTAGGAGGACTGCATCTACCTTGTCTACTATATGCTGATGATATCGTCCTTATAAGTTATACCAAGGTAGTACTTCAACACCTCCTGACTGCAACACAATGCTACTCAGATAAAAATGAGCTTACAATAAACCTTGAGAAAACACAGACAATGACCATCAGCAGGAAAAAAAGGAAACCAACATCATGGTACTGGAATAAGACAAGAATTGGAGACACCCCAATATATAAGTACTTAGGAGTGAAGATCAACAACGGTGGGCAGTTCTCCGCCCAGAGAACGAGCATACGAGGGAAAGGGTTATCTTTGGCAATTTCGCTCAAGTCTCTAGACCGCAAACTTTCTGGCCCCTCTCTTCTACCCTTGACGCAAGTAATTTGCGCTAAAATTCTCCCAACAATTACCTATGGGAGTGAGGCACTTAGAGGAAGGGATGCCAAGATCCTTGACAATACAATACCAGCTGCTTACAGAATCATCTTCAGCCTGCCCAAACAAACCTCACCGGCTCAAATCAGGCTAGAATTTGGCATCAAGCAACAGCTCCTAGCAAGGCAGGGAGCCTACATGATAGCCTGGGACAAAGTGAGGAAATCAAAACAGGGAACATTAAATGAATATTTGTGGAGTGAGTTAGTACAACATCCGTCCTCTGCAGCAGCCAAGTTCCTACTGGACAGCCGGACGAACACGGGACTAGAGCAGCTCTGGGATACCCCAGTAAATCATATAACTTTTAAAAAATTGGTCAAGAAATCGATCAAACAGCTATCATGGGTCCAAGACAAGGCAGCCCTGTCTAAAAGAACGCATGGCTGGATGACCCTAAACTCGTATACTACTAAGGCACCACAGAGCTACTTTGGCGAGGGATACTCCAAATCCGTCAAAATGCGCTTCTTAAAGCACAGGCTGGGCCTGCTACCCTGCACTCAAAATCTCCCACGCTGGATTAAAATAAAAGCCCTTTGTCGGCTATGTGGTTTGGGGCAAGAGGACATGCTGCATTTGATATGCTCTTGCGAGAAATTACACGATGAACGGAAATACTTGTTGAGACACCACTTAAATCGGCAAGGAATCCGCACACGAAGGAAGGCAGTTCTGGCTTGCTTTTCTTCCCATGACTCTCGCCTGAGCTGTAGCTTCGTAAAATTTATGATGGCGGTGGAAAAAAGATGCCTGAAATTAATTTATAACGGTCCCTGTACTATTGATCTAATATCACTTTGTCGAATGACACTACTGACTCAAAGCGCCTATGATGACATCGGGAAAGTAGAAACATTTTAGAATCATAAAGTTGAACTCTTAAAAAAAACAACAACAAAAAAACTTCACTGCTTACGAACTTGCTGCGTGCACATTCGAACCAAGGAAATGTGAATGTTTTATTCTTTTTTATTAGAACTGTACTTTTATTATTCTTTGTCTTAACCTATTTTTTTTTATTTTTATGTATTGCAATGGTTTTAAGTAACTATGCGAAATAAAATTATTTACTTACTTACTTACATCAACACAAGTGTGGTCGTGTGCAATTATACAGGGCTGAGAGTGTGCATATTTGGATTTCAGTGTGAATGAACTAGAGCTAGGACACAGTAAGTGCAGTGATGTCATCTCATCTTGGTGGGCGGGCACTGTGCAGAGCATCTGGGTTCCCACTGAGTCGGACAACAGGGGCACACAGAGACAATCAGCCAAGCAATTACTGTCCTGGTACCTGCATGTCCAACATCCTGTGGCTCTGTATGGCTGACAATGTAACACAATCCACTCAGACATACAACTGAAGGCAGGGAAAACCATGACAGTGGGACACACACTCCTTCCCCCAGGAGACAGCAGGTTTGTCAGTGTATGACACAACCCCACACCCTCAGGCATATACTGCAGCAGCCCAACTACAGGTCTGCCCCCCGCCCTACACCTCCCTTTACGATGACTTACCATGACATTTGGGGCACCATACAACCTTGGGTACTGTGCGAGCACCTCGTCCACCAGGACCTCCAGCTCCTCGCTTGTGAATGGACTGGCACGGATCTACTCTGTCCTTGCCATCCCTGTTGACATGGAACACCTGAGGTGGAAATTGAGTGGTGAGGGGTCCCAGGCAGCAGGTTCTAGAGGCAGCAGCAAATGAGGGTCCCTGGCAGCAGGCTCTGGAGGCAGCAGCAGATGAGGGTCCCAGGCAGCAGGCTCGGGAGGCAGCAGCAGGTGAGGGTCCCAGGCAGCAGGCTCTGTAAACAGTGGAAATGTGAGGCTCACTCCCAAACATTTATAGCCCCCTGGGGTCGTTTCTAAGGTGCCTGGCAGCAGGCTCTGGAGGCAGCAGCAGATGAGGGTCTCTGGCAGCAGGCTGTAGAGGTGGCAGTAGCAGATGAGGGTCCCAGGCAGCAGGCTCTGGAAGTGGCAGCAGATGAGGGTCCCAGGCAGCAGGCTTTGGAGGCAGCAGCAAATGAGGGTCTCTGGCAGCAGGCTCTGGAGGCAGCAGCAGATGAGGGTCCCAGGCAGCAGGCTTTGGAGGCAGCAGCAAATGAGGGTCCCTGGCAGCAGGCTCTGGAGGCAGCAGCAGATGAGGGTCCCAGGCAGCAGGCTCGGGAGGCAGCAGCAGGTGAGGGTCCCAGGCAGCAGGCTCTGTAAACAGTGGAAATGTGAGGCTCACTCCCAAACATTTATAGCCCCCTGGGGTCGTTTCTAAGGTGCCAAGCTACAACAATTGGTTGTCCAGGTCTGTCTCTTTCAAAGCATCCAATGACCGCCTCCATGGTGGCTGAGCACGCCTATCGCGATCTTCAAAATTGCATCATGCCACCGCAATCATCGCTCCCATTGGCTGTAGGCAATGCTCCATGGCTGTGATGCACTGCAGGGGCCCGGGGTGCGCTACCGCGATGGTGCATCTTTCAAAAGCATCCAATGTCTGCCTCCGCGATGGCGGAGAACGCCTACTGCGATCTTCAAAATTGCATCATGCCACCCCAATCATTGCCCCCATTGGCTGTAGGCAATGCCCCATGGCGGTGACACACTGCCGGGGCCAGGCGGTAGCTACCGTGATTAGGGTGGTGGAGCATGCCAAATCCCCATCTTCCCATCTCTCCATGCCAATGACTACCGCACTCGTGGAAGGGGTGGTGCTGGTGACACACCACTAGGGCCAGGCGGTAGCTACCGCAAGTAGGGTGGTGGAGCATGCCCACAGCCATTTGGGCATGTCTCCATGACAATGACAACCCACTCGTGTAAGGGGTGGTGCTGGTGACACACCGCCGGGGCCATGCGGTAGCTACAGTGAGTAGGGGGCGGAGCATGCCCACCGCCATTTGGGTATGTCTCCATGCCAATGACTACCGCACTTGTGTAAGGGGTGGTGCTGGTGACACATCGCCGGGGCCAGGCGGTAGCTAACGCAAGTAGGGTGACAGAGCATGCCCACCGCCATCTTCCCATCTCTCCATGCCAATGACAACCGCACTCGTGTAAGGGGTGGTGCTGGTGACACACCGTCGGGGCCAGGCAATAGCGACCGCAATTTGTGGCACATACAATGTCAATGTCCATCAGGAACACTTCAACAGTGCACAGTGGCCACATAGTGAAGTGGACATCATCTTGCACACAATGTCAATGTCCATTGACTATACAGGTGCCTACATGGGCCATGGTTGTGTATGTGTGAAGTACATTGGTCTGTAGTCCCTAACATGTCACAAATGCATTAGATGGTTGGCGAGGTAGGACAGTGTTGTAGAGGACTCTACAATATGTACACATATGAATGTGTTGTGGGGCAGTGATGACCTCGGCAAGGCTTGTCTCACTGTATGATGTTGTCACTTACTTGTGATTGTCTGCAATTGTCAATTTACCGCCAACTGTGATCATTGTGTTGCGGATGTGTGCCAAGTTTGAATGATGCATTGAGGTCTGACAGGTACAGCAGATGAGTATGAGACAGTTGTGTTGATTTGTTGCACAATGGCTGGATGACAGGCTCCCAGGCATGCACATGTTGAATGTGGCCTTGAAAATATGTGCATTCACATTGACCTATGTGGTGTTTTACGCACTGGTGTATTGTAAATGGAGAGGTGTGCCCTCAGTGTGGCTCAAACGTACACCCATGTAACATGGTGTTTTACACATCTCTCAAGTCAGTGTTTGTTCATTCTGATTCATCCTGAACGTGATATGCTGTGGTCATCTCATGATGGATGTCATTGACATGTGTCCAATTTCATCTCAACTAGGAGGAAGCCGAATCTGAGACGTCACTTGACACTGCTGGAGGACTTGGAGGATATAGCGATCATTCGCAAGTTCCGTCTCGACAGAGCTACCCTGAAGACCCTTTGTGATCTGTTGGAGCCCCACCAGCAGCCTTGTCGCCACTACCCAACAGCTTTCACACCAAATTACAAGGTGATGGCAGCCCTCCATTTTTTTGCCACTGGATCCTTCCAGGAGACCATGGCCAGCACTGCTGGGATGTCTCAACCGATGTTCAGCAGGTGCTGCGGGATGTTCTTGCAGCCATGATGATCTACAAGGACAGATACATACATTTGCCCCGGGGAGAAGAATTGGCTGGTGTGAAGGGAGACTTCCATCCCCTTGGGCACATCCCCCATGTTGTTGGGGCCATTGATTGCACACATGTCGGTCTTGTGCCACCACAGGCGAGTGAGCACATTTTCCGTTATAGAAAACATTATCACTCGATCAATGTGCAGATGGTGTGCCTGGCCGATATGACCATCTTGCATGTGGGTGCCAGATTCCCTGGCTCAGCCCATGACTCCTACATCCTGAGGAACAGCATTGTGCCCAGGCTGATGGCTAATCTGCTTCCCGAGCGTGCTTGGATTGTGGGTGAGTATGCCTAGTCGTATGGTGTGCTGGGTGTGTGACTTGCTGCCCTCTCCCTGTACAACATTGCAATGTGTGTTTGTCATTCCTAGGCGACTCTGCATATCCCAGCCGTCCATGGCTGCTGAGCCCACTGCGTAATTCCAGGACCCCGGCTGATATCAGATACAATGAGGCCCATGGAAGGACACGTCGTGTGGTTGAGCGTACTTTTGGCCTGCTCAAGTCACGTTTCCACTCCCTTGACAAAACTGGAGGTGCACTGTCTTACTCGCATGGGAAGGTGTGTAAGATCATAGTGGCATGCAACATGCTCCACAACCTGGCCATTCGCAAGCAGAATACCCTGCTCCTGGATTATGATGAGGACCCAGGGCCCCCACCTGCATAAGAACCTGAGTCCAGTGATGAGGACAGTGAAGAGGAGGAAGGAGGTGACATGCGTCAACAGCTCATCACCCGCTACTTCACTTGAAGGTGGGTGACAAAGTACAACATGTACATTGTCTGGGTGTGATTGCTGTTGTCGTGAAGGCCTATGTGCAAATGGTACAGACAGCCAGATGTAAAGTCGCCTGTGTGTGGATGTGTGACAGTGACATGTAATCTGTGAACGTATACAGGACATGTTTGTTGACACTTGTTGCCCATTGTGTCATCTGCATCTTGGGTTATGTAGATGGTTTATGTAGTGTAATGTCTGTGATGCCACACTCACACCAGTGAATGGTTTTGTATTGTGTTTCCCTAGGTGCCTCCATTTTATCCATTCCTACATACAGTACATCTTTCTGATACATTATGGACATCTTGAAGACTGTACATCTTGCACTAAAGACAAAGCTGACACAACGAAGGTGTGTAAGGTATTTTATTTACAAAGTTGATATGTAAGGGGGCGGGCGGATAAACATGAAAGTGGTGATGGAGCAGTGAGGTGACATTCATGGTAAATGAGATGAATGAGTGGACATCACATCGATGTGGTGACTCAGTCCAACAGACAGGTGCCATTCCCGAGGCAGTGTGGGAAAGGACAGTCCAAACAGTCAATGCAGTGGGGAAGAGGGTTGCCATCAGGGCTGGCTCCGTGACTGGCATTTGGCTGGTTCTTTGCCTCCAGAGACTCCCAGGCTCTTCTTTGGACGTCCCCTTGGTCGTTTCGCTGTGGTGGGCCCTGCTGTGGTGCCAGCAATGTCTGAGGACTCACCCCTCTCAGTGGCCGCAGGGGAGGATGGTGAACTGTCATCCTACAGCACAGCAGAGGGGGGTGGAGGTGTTGGTTGGGACGCAGGCCTGTGCCTCAGTAACGCCACTTGCTGGCCCCTGAGGTCCACCATTTGACCGATGCGGGTGTCGATGGACCTCATCAGCAGGATGAGCTCGTGTAAGAGTTCGTCAGACCAGCCACTTTGTCCCTCGACCTGTTTGTAGGCCCCGATGACTGCTGAAGTGGTCCAGGGATGGGGTCCCACCTCCTGATGTCTGGGGTGACCTTGGCCCTCCCACTTGCCCAGCTGCCAAGGACCTGTTGCCTCGCCACTGTGGGTCCACGCACACTCTCCCTGCCGTCCACAGTTGTTGGTGTGGGCTGGTCAGCCCCTGGGGCAGGGAGGGTATTGCAGGTGGCACTGGTGGTGGTGGTGGTGCACGCACAGGCCGTAACAGCAAGGCTCTTCTGTGCTGTTGTTGCATCAGATGTGGTGGTGGGGAGGGTGGGGTCCTGGGACCTGGTGCTCCCTGGCACACCAGATGGGCCGGCCTCGAGCTCATCGTCCTGAAAATCCTGGGAGTCTACATCTGAAAGTCCATGTACCGGGGGTGGAGACTGTCTCTGCTGGTCATTGATATTGTCCTCAGTTGTGAGTTCTTGGTCACCTGTGGATTAAATGGGTAATGGTCAGTGTTGTGCACTCAGCAAGAATTCTGTTAGCTGTTTGTCATCCAGTGTCTGTACACTACACAATTGACTGATCTTTACATCTTTTGCTGTGTGCAATACTGTTTCCTCATGACATGATGCAGAGGTACAGACATTACTCGTACATGTAGTCAGATGCCGATGCATTGCAAATCTTGCTGTGATCATGTTCACAGGGACCAGTTGCCATGCAGGGACCAGCACAAATAATTTTAATTGTTGTATCAATGTTGATTCGTATACCCTGGCTGACGTCACATCTGGCCATGGAGTTGCCATTGTATTGTACTGCATGACTTTGACCTGTAATGTACATATTTGTAATTATGAGCCCACACATTTTATATGCTCCTTGCTGATTGGGCCACATGGCAATGCGCTCATCAGTGTGTGCTGTGCATGGTTGTGCACGGTCTTCCTTGTGCATGTCGATTGGTGAGTGACTCTTTGTTATTTGTGACCGTTCCCTTTGCTTACCTGTGTGCACACTGTGTATGTCAAGCGGGTCGGTGTGCACATTTGTGCATGGAGAGGGCTGGTGTTGGCACATGGCACCATTTCATTGGTCTAAGAGGAGTCCTTGAGACCAAGGACTATACAACGCACAGCTGTCTGGCAATCATGCCTCAGGAGTTATAAATAAAACATTGTAACCAACATTAACTGTTGTTCAAACATATTCATTCTGCACATTTATTTACAGTTTTCCACGTAAATTCTCAAAATTATAATGACAAAATATTCATCAGGATACATTTATAGAAATTTGAAATTAGAATTAATGATTCACAAATAACAAACATTAATCAAATCAAAACACCCAATGCATTTCGGGTTCAACAGAACCCTTCTTCAGGGGTTATGTTTAAAGCTTGTGTTTTCAAATTCTCCGGGCTGGTTCAGGTAACGTATCTACAACAGAAATGTAGTATCCAAATATGTGTAAGTATTCATACATCTCACATATAAATAACAACTTGGGGTTTGCATTCTCCTATGATACCAAAGTCTCAGTGTAAGTTGTAAAAAAGACCAAAGATCCAACAACCAAGGAAAAAGAAGAAAACTGAATAAATCCATTATGTGATATACATATATAATTTTCGAGTGTATAGGATCCTACCCAACGTGAATCATTCCTGTGGGACGTGTTTTAAAGGTTGAGTGTCAAGAAAATAAATGGGGTTACCATGCTTTAAAAACTATAACTATTTACAACAAGGGGTGGTGAGGGACAGAGTCTCTGAATTAAGCAGAATACTCTCACCCAGTCAAGAGATCAGGGCTAGATCCAACACCGTTTTTTAGCTCATTGCACCATCCCAGTTTCAGAACCTGGCTGTATGCAAATTAGTCTGTTCCTGTCCCAGTGCATGATGGGAACAGGGCAAACCAAACTACAAAAGCCAATTCTTACACTGAGAAGGAAACAAGCTTCCGGGGACCGGTTTCTGGCATTACAGCCGTCTTCGGCCCGGCTTGCTTGAATCCTGATGGTGCAATGAGCAAGGGACTCATGTCTGAGTATACCCTTCCACGCTTAGGGTGGACAAAATTATTTACAACAAGGGGTGGTGAGGGACAGAGTCTCTGAATTAAGCAGAATACTCTCACCCAGTCAAGAGATCAGGGCTAGATCCAACACCGTTTTTTAGCTCATTGCACCATCCCAGTTTCAGAACCTGGCTGTATGCAAATTAGTCTGTTCCTGTCCCAGTGCATGATGGGAACAGGGCAAACCAAACTACAAAAGCCAATTCTTACACTGAGAAGGAAACAAGCTTCCGGGGACCGGTTTCTGGCATTACAGCCGTCTTCGGCCCGGCTTGCTTGAATCCTGATGGTGCAATGAGCAAGGGACTCATGTCTGAGTATACCCTTCCACGCTTAGGGTGGACAAAATTATTTACAACAAGGGGTGGTGAGGGACAGAGTCTCTGAATTAAGCAGAATACTCTCACCCAGTCAAGAGATCAGGGCTAGATCCAACACCGTTTTTTAGCTCATTGCACCATCCCAGTTTCAGAACCTGGCTGTATGCAAATTAGTCTGTTCCTGTCCCAGTGCATGATGGGAACAGGGCAAACCAAACTACAAAAGCCAATTCTTACACTGAGAAGGAAACAAGCTTCCGGGGACCGGTTTCTGGCATTACAGCCGTCTTCGGCCCGGCTTGCTTGAATCCTGATGGTGCAATGAGCAAGGGACTCATGTCTGAGTATACCCTTCCACGCTTAGGGTGGACAAAATTATTTACAACAAGGGGTGGTGAGGGACAGAGTCTCTGAATTAAGCAGAATACTCTCACCCAGTCAAGAGATCAGGGCTAGATCCAACACCGTTTTTTAGCTCATTGCACCATCCCAGTTTCAGAACCTGGCTGTATGCAAATTAGTCTGTTCCTGTTTTGGCCACCACAAGTGTGGAAGGGTATGCTCAGATGTGAGTCCCTTGCTCACTGCACCATCAGGATTCAAGCAAGCCGGGCCGAAGACGGCTGTAATGCCAGAAACCGGTCCCTGGAAGCTTGTTTCCTTTCCAGTAAAGAATTGGCTTGGTAGTTTGGTCTGCCCTGTTCCCATGATGCACTGGGCCAGGGTCAGACTAATTTGCATGTAGCCAGGTTCTGAGCTGGGATGGTGCAGTGAGCTAAAAAACGGTGATGGATCAAGCCCTGATCTTTTGACTGGGTAGGAGTGTTCTGCTTAATTCAGATACTCTGTCCATCACCACCCCCTTTATGAATCGTTTTGGCCACCACAAGTGTGGAAGGGTATGCTCAGATGTGAGTCCCTTGCTCACTGCACCATCAGGATTCAAGCAAGCCGGGCCGAAGACGGCTGTAATGCCAGAAACCGGTCCCCGGAAGCTTGTTTCCTTTCCAGTAAAGAATTGGCTTGGTAGTTTGGTCTGCCCTGTTCCCATGATGCACTGGGCCAGGGTCAGACTAATTTGCATGTAGCCAGGTTCTGAGCTGGGATGGTACAGTGAGCTAAAAAACGGTGATGGATCAAGCCCTGATCTTTTGACTGGGTAGGAGTGTTCTGCTTAATTCAGATACTCTGTCCATCACCACCCCCTTTATGAATCGTTTTGGCCACCACAAGTGTGGAAGGGTATGCTCAGATGTGAGTCCCTTGCTCACTGCACCATCAGGATTCAAGCAAGCCGGGCCGAAGACGGCTGTAATGCCAGAAACCGGTCCCCGGAAGCTTGTTTCCTTTCCAGTAAAGAATTGGCTTGGTAGTTTGGTCTGCCCTGTTCCCATGATGCACTGGGCCAGGGTCAGACTAATTTGCATGTAGCCAGGTTCTGAGCTGGGATGGTGCAGTGAGCTAAAAAACGGTGATGGATCAAGCCCTGATCTTTTGACTGGGTAGGAGTGTTCTGCTTAATTCAGATACTCTGTCCATCACCACCCCCTTTATGAATCGTTTTGGCCACCACAAGTGTGGAAGGGTATGCTCAGATGTGAGTCCCTTGCTCACTGCACCATCAGGATTCAAGCAAGCCGGGCCGAAGACGGCTGTAATGCCAGAAACTGGTCCCCGGAAGCTTGTTTCCTTTCCAGTAAAGAATTGGCTTGGTAGTTTGGTCTGCCCTGTTCCCATGATGCACTGGGCCAGGGTCAGACTAATTTGCATTGAGCCAGGTTCTGAGCTGGGATGGTGCAGTGAGCTAAAAAACGGTGATGGATCAAGCCCTGATCTTTTGACTGGGTAGGAGTGTTCTGCTTAATTCAGATACTCTGTCCATCACCACCCCCTTTATGAATCGTTTTGGCCACCACAAGTGTGGAAGGGTATGCTCAGATGTGAGTCCCTTGCTCACTGCACCATCAGGATTCAAGCAAGCCGGGCCGAAGACGGCTGTAATGCCAGAAACCGGTCCCCGGAAGCTTGTTTCCTTTCCAGTAAAGAATTGGCTTGGTAGTTTGGTCTGCCCTGTTCCCATGATGCACTGGGCCAGGGTCAGACTAATTTGCATGTAGCCAGGTTCTGAGCTGGGATGGTGCAGTGAGCTAAAAAACAGTGATGGATCAAGCCCTGATCTTTTGACTGGGTAGGAGTGTTCTGCTTAATTCAGATACTCTGTCCATCACCACCCCCTTTATGAATCGTTTTGGCCACCACAAGTGTGGAAGGGTATGCTCAGATGTGAGTCCCTTGCTCACTGCACCATCAGGATTCAAGCAAGCCGGGCCGAAGACGGCTGTAATGCCAGAAACCGGTCCCCGGAAGCTTGTTTCCTTTCCAGTAAAGAATTGGCTTGGTAGTTTGGTCTGCCCTGTTCCCATGATGCACTGGGCCAGGGTCAGACTAATTTGCATGTAGCCAGGTTCTGAGCTGGGATTGTGCAGTGAGCTAAAAAACGGTGATGGATCAAGCCCTGATCTTTTGACTGGGTAGGAGTGTTCTGCTTAATTCAGATACTCTGTCCATCACCACCCCCTTTATGAATCGTTTTGGCCACCACAAGTGTGGAAGGGTATGCTCAGATGTGAGTCCCTTGCTCACTGCACCATCAGGATTCAAGCAAGCCGGGCCGAAGACGGCTGTAATGCCAGAAACCGGTCCCCGGAAGCTTGTTTCCTTTCCAGTAAAGAATTGGCTTGGTAGTTTGGTCTGCCCTGTTCCCATGATGCACTGGGCCAGGGTCAGACTAATTTGCATGTAGCCAGGTTCTGAGCTGGGATGGTGCAGTGAGCTAAAAAACGGTGATGGATCAAGCCCTGATCTTTTGACTGGGTAGGAGTGTTCTGCTTAATTCAGATACTCTGTCCATCACCACCCCCTTTATGAATCGTTTTGGCCACCACAAGTGTGGAAGGGTATGCTCAGATGTGAGTCCCTTGCTCACTGCACCATCAGGATTCAAGCAAGCCGGGCCGAAGACGGCTGTAATGCCAGAAACCGGTCCCCGGAAGCTTGTTTCCTTTCCAGTAAAGAATTGGCTTGGTAGTTTGGTCTGCCCTGTTCCCATGATGCACTGGGCCAGGGTTAGACTAATTTGCATGTAGCCAGGTTCTGAGCTGGGATGGTGCAGTGAGCTAAAAAACGGTGATGGATCAAGCCCTGATCTTTTGACTGGGTAGGAGTGTTCTGCTTAATTCAGATACTCTGTCCATCACCACCCCCTTTATGAATCGTTTTGGCCACCACAAGTGTGGAAGGGTATGCTCAGATGTGAGTCCCTTGCTCACTGCACCATCAGGATTCAAGCAAGCCGGGCCAAAGACGGCTGTAATGCCAGAAACCGGTCCCCGGAAGCTTGTTTCCTTTCCAGTAAAGAATTGGCTTGGTAGTTTGGTCTGCCCTGTTCCCATGATGCACTGGGCCAGGGTCAGACTAATTTGCATGTAGCCAGGTTCTGAGCTGGGATGGTGCAGTGAGCTAAAAAACGGTGATGGATCAAGCCCTGATCTTTTGACTGGGTAGGAGTGTTCTGCTTAATTCAGATACTCTGTCCATCACCACCCCCTTTATGAATCGTTTTGGCCACCACAAGTGTGGAAGGGTATGCTCAGATGTGAGTCCCTTGCTCACTGCACCATCAGGATTCAAGCAAGCCGGGCCGAAGACGGCTGTAATGCCAGAAACCGGTCCCCGGAAGCTTGTTTCCTTTCCAGTAAAGAATTGGCTTGGTAGTTTGGTCTGCCCTGTTCCCATGATGCACTGGGCCAGGGTCAGACTAATTTGCATGTAGCCAGGTTCTGAGCTGGGATGGTGCAGTGAGCTAAAAAACTGTGATGGATCAAGCCCTGATCTTTTGACTGGGTAGGAGTGTTCTGCTTAATTCAGATACTCTGTCCATCACCACCCCCTTTATGAATCGTTTTGGCCACCACAAGTGTGGAAGGGTATGCTCAGATGTGAGTCCCTTGCTCACTGCACCATCAGGATTCAAGCAAGCCGGGCCGAAGACGGCTGTAATGCCAGAAACCGGTCCCCGGAAGCTTGTTTCCTTTCCAGTAAAGAATTGGCTTGGTAGTTTGGTCTGCCCTGTTCCCATGATGCACTGGGCCAGGGTCAGACTAATTTGCATGTAGCCAGGTTCTGAGCTGGGATGGTGCAGTGAGCTAAAAAATGGTGATGGATCAAGCCCTGATCTTTTGACTGGGTAGGAGTGTTCTGCTTAATTCAGACACTCTGTCCATCACCACCCCCTTTATGAATCGTTTTGGCCACCACAAGTGTGGAAGGGTATGCTCAGATGTGAGTCCCTTGCTCACTGCACCATCAGGATTCAAGCAAGCCGGGCCGAAGACGGCTGTAATGCCAGAAACCGGTCCCCGGAAGCTTGTTTCCTTTCCAGTAAAGAATTGGCTTGGTAGTTTGGTCTGCCCTGTTCCCATGATGCACTGGGCCAGGGTCAGACTAATTTGCATTGAGCCAGGTTCTGAGCTGGGATGGTGCAGTGAGCTAAAAAACGGTGATGGATCAAGCCCTGATCTTTTGACTGGGTAGGAGTGTTCTGCTTAATTCAGATACTCTGTCCATCACCACCCCCTTTATGAATCGTTTTGGCCACCACAAGTGTGGAAGGGTATGCTCAGATGTGAGTCCCTTGCTCACTGCACCATCAGGATTCAAGCAAGCCGGGCCGAAGACGGCTGTAATGCCAGAAACCGGTCCCCGGAAGCTTGTTTCCTTTCCAGTAAAGAATTGGCTTGGTAGTTTGGTCTGCCCTGTTCCCATGATGCACTGGGCCAGGGTCAGACTAATTTGCATGTAGCCAGGTTCTGAGCTGGGATGGTGCAGTGAGCTAAAAAATGGTGATGGATCAAGCCCTGATCTTTTGACTGGGTAGGAGTGTTCTGCTTAATTCAGATACTCTGTCCATCACCACCCCCTTTATGAATCGTTAAAAACTATAACATCACAAACCATATCAACAAACTACCTTAATTGCTGCCCTGCATTAAGACAGTTGAGGTCATCAATTCAAAGGTGAAATACTTCTGTAAATAATAAGAGCAGTCTTAGTTATATGGCTACATATTGTGAACCTCAGTTCCTGATTGGAAGTAAAATAATGCGCCTACCGTGTTTGTGTAACCAAATAGGACCTGCTCAATTATCTCGCGCTCCAATGTAAGCATCCTGTGTCCATATCTATACAAAAATCATAAGGACTCAGATATAACCAATGTATCAATATAGTTAGCTAACCAGAAAACTAAACATCGGGAACAAGTTCCCTTCTTACCGGTATCCACACGATAAAAGGGTTCATCCACGTTATCAACTACAGCATCTACGAACTTGTGTCCAGCGAAAATCCCCTGGATGTGACGAAAACACTTGTTAAAAAGTGAGTTTGTCTCCTAGTTACACAACAACTCAAGTAATCCTTTAACGCCCATACCTTAGGACAGATCCTGCATGTGGTGATACGATCTCTACCTCCAATGTGAAACGACTCGGTGAGAACGCGCGAATCTTTCACGTCCTAGACGCGATGTAAAACGGCTGTAAACATCGAAAGAGGACTGAATGTTGAGAGCAACCTGCTCCAATATGGCGGTCCAAATGATTTCATCAATAGGGGGTTCTAGACTGCCCTAGCCACTTGTGAACTAACGAAAAAAAACGCAAAACAAGAATCAAAGACTGGTAATGTTGAAAAAATAATAATAAGTGAAGATATACACGTGCATTAAAAAATGACACTTAAACGAGACTCCAACCTGGTATAAAGAGAGAGTGCAATATTACCCTGTACAATCTGAAATACATGTGAAAATCACAGGAAGCATAAAAGTTCATAGTGGTCATTTAGACCCTCCGGGATTATGGTCCCCAGTCTTTTTATCCATTCAGTCTCTTTTCGAGCTAGTGTGGTGTTGATGTCCATGCCTGAATGTGATGTGATGTGTTCTAAGATGGTGAAACATAGTTGGGGAATGGTGTGTGTAGCATTAACCCAATGCGCAGATAGTGATGAGTTCATATTTTTGTTTCTGATGCGACTTTTGTGCTCTATAATCCTTGTTTTAATTTTTCTGCTAGTCCTGCCTATATAGACTAAGCCACATGGGCATTTGATTGCATAAATTACATTCTCTGTTGTGCAGTCGGATGTGTGTTTCAAGGATATAGATTTTCCTGTCTTGGGATGTTGAAACTCCTTCCCAGTGATGACATTTCCACACTGGCCACAATTGTGGAATTTTCTCATGCCTTTAAATATCTTGGTACATTCTTGTGTTCCAGACTTTTTCAAAAGTTCTTGTAAGTTCTGAGCACGGGTGTGCACGAACAGAGGTAGTTGTGTGAAGATATTGTGAAAATCGGGCTCATTTTCTATCAGTTCCCATCTCTTCCGTATGATAGACTTTATCTTGGGAGCCTGAACTGAGTGTTTAAGAACGTACACCTCTCTTTTAACTGAAGATTTTGTCTGTTTTTTTAAAAGATCATCCCTTTTCCTGTTAGACGCCATTCTTTTGGCTTCATTGAGTATTGATTCGGGGTAACCCCTCTCCTTATATTGTTTTATTTGCTCTTCAATCTCTTGTTTGCATATTGTATCATCCGAGGTGATTCTCTTAATCCTCATTAGTTGTGAAACCGGTA
This sequence comes from Lissotriton helveticus, assembly GCF_964261635.1. Lineage (NCBI taxonomy): Eukaryota > Metazoa > Chordata > Amphibia > Caudata > Salamandridae > Lissotriton > Lissotriton helveticus. Next base: position 2,105,505,624 of record NC_136059.1, on the reverse strand, counting down.
AATGTTGTTTCAAGGTTAAAGGATGGGCACTTGAAAAATGCAGCGCACTGTTCACATCAGTAGGTTTGTGATAAACTCTCGTTTCCAGACCTTCGTCTGTTTTCAGAATTTCAATAACCAGAAAATGTATCCTGTTCGTGTCAATCTCTGATGTGAATTGGATTCTATTGTTATGTGTGTTGAGTTCAACCAAGCATCTTTCCAATTGTTGTCTAGATCCTTTCCAAATTACAAGGATGTCATCAATGTACCGCATAAATAGAATTGTGTGTTCTTGCCACTCGGGACAGCTCAGTATAAACTTGTGTTCAAAGTATGCCATATACGTATTTGCATACGCGGGTGCCCCCGGAAAACCCATTGAGGTACCCGTCCTCTGCACATAAAAGTTGTCATGCCACTTAAAGTAGCTATGGTAGAGAGCAAAGTGTAGAAGTTCAAGTAGGAACACACTTTTATCATTTGAGAGATTCGAATTCAGTAACCTCCATTCTGTTGCCTCTAATCCTTCCCCATGGGCAATGGACGTGTACAACGCCACTACGTTGATGGTACATAAAAGTATATTGTCATGAAAGTTCTCCTGTACTGCTTCCAGTTTTTTTAAGCAGTCTGTCGTGTCTTTCACATAGGTCGACCACGTTTGCACAAGTGGTTGTAAGTGATAATCAAGAAAATATCCTAGAGCCTCGTGTATTGATGCGCATCCTGCTACAATTGGGCGAAATGGTGGATTCTCTCTGTTCTTATGTACTTTGGGCAACATGTATATTGATGGAATCTGGGGATATTGGTTATACAAAAATTGCCATTCTTTGTCATTGATCACTCCCATCTCTAGACCTTTATCCAAGATTTTTATTAAAATCTGTTGAAATTCTTGTGTTGGATCATATGTCAACTGGATGTAAGTGTCATCATTCTGAACATGTGTATTCACGCCTTGATGGTAAAATTCAGTGTCGAGTATCACCAGAGCTCCTCCTCCTCCCTTATCAGCAGGTAGAACAGTTATAGACAAATCTTGTTTCATTTTGTTGAGAACCCTCCTTTCCTGTAGAGTAAAGTTACAGTGCACCGGTGGTGTATATCTCACTTGCTCCAAATCCTTTTTCACCAAAACCTCAAAGTTGTCCAATGTCTTAGTGAGATAGGAGAGAGGAATTTGCTTTTAGGTTTAAATTGGCGTTCTGAAGAAGATGCTGTTTCGCTGGTAATCTGCGTGGAAAAGAACCAACGTAGTCTAAGTTTTCTCATAAATTTGAATAGAGACACTTCGGTCTCTAGCTCATTCGTGGTGTAAGTGGGTACAAAAGATGCTCCTTTGTTAAGTATCTGGAGTTCTGTTTTGTTGAGCGTTTTGTGAGAAATGTTAATGACCAATGATTCATCTGGACTCATTTCTTCACTTCTCTCCTCGGTCTCCCTGTTTCTGTTTGTGTGACCTTTTTTGTTTTGTCCCCTGCGGGTCCTCCGTCTCCTGTTGTTGATTTTGTCCCCCTGGCCTACCTCTAAAAAAGGCTGAATAGTGGATGTACTTGCAGATATCTCCTCCCTTGTTTTAGCTATGTTCTGTGCTACTGATGTTGCGCTTGGTCTCTGCATAGAAAAGTCTTGGTCCGTTGCAACACTCTCCTCTGATGAGGCGGTCCCTGTTTTTTTGAAGACTCTTTTCTGAGCATAATTCTCCACCCACGTATAGACCTCATCTAATTTATAATCTATCGTGTCTCTTCTGAATTTGCGTGTCTTACGCTCATGTACCTCCCGAGCATGATCATCCTATGTCTTATTGATGTTTTCTAGAATCTTTGTCCAGTCCTCTTGTTCTACTCTATTAGATATTTCATCTTTTAGCTTCTCAATGTCCATTGTAAGTTCTCTGAGAACATTCGATTTTCCTCGATAAGCAGTAAAATCAAATCAAGAGAGCACTTATTATGGATAGCGTACCAACGTGCCATGGACGCTTTATCGAATTTAAATAACATAGGACGTAGGGCAATCCGTAGTCCTCGAAGGATCCTTTCGACCTTGTGATATTCAATTAAGGTCGTTGCGTGTAAACGCTGATTGACTTCCTTCTTCATGAGGTATTCAAGTTTCCCCATACTTCGCACGCACACATTTTGACAACTTTTAGTTACATTTTGAGTACATTGGTTACCTTCAGGGGTGCAGACCCACCTATATTCACATTTCTTACCATTTCATTGGTGACAGATGTGTGGCTGCACGTACATGCTGTTAGGTAAAGCAGAACAATGCAATGACTGCCACATGCTTGTGGGTGGGAGGGAGTGATCCATCCTGCTGGAGTGTGGGACAGGGGGCATGGTGGGAGTAGTGGTACAGGCCTCCCTCCCCCACACAGACCTCCCAGGCAAGATGGCTACCTACCTGTTAGGTGAAGGTGATCAATGCAATGACTTCCAAGTGCTTCTGGGTGAGGGAGTGTTTCATCCTGCTGGGGTGTGGGACAGGGGGCATGGTGGGAGTAGTAGTGCAGGCCTCTCACCCACAAACACCCTGTCTGTGAAGATGGCTACGTACCTGTACGTTTGTTTGGTGTACTGCAATGGCTTCCAAGTGCTTCTGGGTGAGGGAGTGATCCATCCTGCTGGGGCGTGGGACAGGGGTCATGGTGGGAGTAGTGGTACAGGCCTCCCTCCACCACACAGACCTCCCAGGCAAGATGGCTACCTACCTGTTAGGTGAAGGTGAACAATGCAATGGCTGTCTGGGTTGCTGTGGTATGCTACATCCTGCTTAGGGGTGGGACATGGGGTATGGTGGAAGTAGTGGTACAGTCCTCCCTCCCCCACACAGACCTCCCAGGCAAGATGGCTACCTGCCTGTGAGGTGAAGGTGAACAATACAACGGCTGCAAACTGCTTCTGGGTTGGTGTGGTGTGCTACATCCTGCTTACTGGTGGGACAGGGGCATTGTGGGTGTAGTGGTACAGGCCTACCTCCCCCAAACTGGCCTCCCAGGCAAGATGGCTACCTACCTGTTAGGTGAAGGTGAACGATGGAATGACTTCCAAGTGCTTCTGGGTGAGGGAGCGTTCCATCCTGCTGGGATATGGGACAGTGGGCATGGTGGGAGTAGTAGTGCAGGTATCCCACCCACAAATACCCTGCCTGTGAAGATGGCTACAAACCTGTAAGTTTGTTTGTGTATTGCAATGGCTTCCAAGTGCTTCTGGGTGAGGGAGTGATCCATCCTGCTGGGGCGTGGGACAGGGGGCATGGTGGGAGTAGAGGTACAGGCCTCCCTCTCCCACACAGACCTCCCAGACAAGATGGCTACCTACCTGTTAGGTGAAGGTGAACAATACAATGGCTGCAAACTGCTTCTGGGTTGGTGTGGTGTGCTACATCCTGCTTAGGGGTGGGACAGGGGGCATGGTGGGAGTAGTGGTACAGGCCTTCCTCCCCCAAACTGGCCTCCCAGGCAAGATGTCTACCTACCTTTTGAGGTGAAGGTGAACAATGCAATGGTGTTTGGGTTGTGCAAGAAAGTACATATCAGTGTGTTGGTTAACATTTGTTTGTACTTACCAGCCTCCACTCCCCCGGATACTCCTGTGAGACTCTCAGGATGCAGTATGGCAAGCACCTTCTCCTCCCATGGTGTGAATGGTTTTGGTGGAATGGGAGGGCCACCGCCAGTCCTGTCAGCCAGCTCCCGGTTCTTGCTTCTCCTCTCTTTGACGACCCTCTTGAGATCATGCTACCGCTTCATGATCTCCTTCTTGGTCGCGGGGTGTTCCCTACTGCATTGACCCTTTGAACTATGCTTTGCCCCATTTGTGTCCTTGTGGCTAATGGTGTCTGTTGGACCAGGCTACCAAACAGTTGTGGTTCCACTCTGACTATCTCATTTACCATGACTGTCAACTCACTCTCTGTGAATGTGGGCATTTTCTGTGATGCCATGGTGTGTAGTGTGCAAAGTGTTTGTGGGTGCAAGGGTGTGGGTGGTGGGTGTGGTGTTTGTGTGTGTGTGAGGTGTTTTATGTGCTGGGGGATTGTTGGTGCTGGTGTGATGGTGGTGGTGGTGGGGGTGTGTGTGTGCTGTGTTCTCTTGCCTCCCCTGTCAGGTCTAGTGTATGCCCTTCTCTTCTGGAGTGTTGCACAGGATTGTGGTCAGTGAAGGGGCTGGTTTTATACTCAGCTATGTGGGTGTGTCCCAAAGGTGTTTTGCTGTCAGGTGTGTTGTGGGAGTTGTCCTGGAAATTGTATGTTCCTGTTTGGCATTTATTTGTTTCATTGAGATGTGTTTGGTGTATTGGGGCGGCACGGCTACTTTTTTTTGTACAATGTTTGCCTTTGTTGTGGTGTTTTTGCATCGTCCGCCATGTTTTGTGAGGATCGTCCGATGAGGTGGCTCTGCTGCAGCTCTTCCGCTGGCTATCCCATTCACTCCAGTGTGCAAACGCAGCGGTCGGAAACAACGGATCATACCGCGGGACCATCGGGGATTTCCTAATTTACCGTGCGTTGTCTCCGCTGTGCTTGCGGCGGGTTGTTGCTTTTCCGCTGCGTTTCCGACCACCGCAGTCGGTATTTGATCGTCAGCGCCCACGTCAGGCAGTTTTTATTCACCCTCTACTCCTGCGGTCGGTCTTTTTTGGCGGATGATCCTAATTTGACCGCCGATTTATCCACGGTCCCAGCGGGCGGTTGTTTGCCGCGTCCGTGGCGGTCGGGGTGGTTTTCCGTCTGCCATCTTAATGGGGCCCTAAGTACATACAACAGATGATCCTAACAGCGCAAGCACTGACTAGGCTCTGCCTAAAAAGGTTTGTTGGACAAAGGTATGCTGAGTTATTTTTTAGGTATTTAGGTTAGAGTATCAGCCAAAGACATTCACAACAAAAAGGCCACAGCAATTAAGCCAGAAGAGTAGAACTAAGAGAACCCTGAAAGCAAGGTACCTCACTGCGTTCAGGCAAAATTTGAGTAAAAATATCGCCATACTAGAATATTGAGTCAAAAGTATCATCAGAAAGAATATCAATGTCATGAACATTGATTTTAAGGTAAATAATGTCGATTTTTAAAATATCAAAGTCATTAATATCATTTGTAAACATGTGGTTGTTTAAAATATCATTTTTTAATTATTGCTATGTATTTTAGTACATATGATGTACTATGATGTGTTTTTAGTCCTGTAGTGGGTAGTGGGTTTATAGGGGTATAGAGTGGGAAGTAATTTGTTTATAATAAAATAATGATTATTTTTTATTTTCCATTATTTAATTAATTGATATGCAATTATGTTGATTGTGTTATACATTTTTTTAATGTAAATTTTATGTGTGGGCTGCAAGATTTATAAGGGTATAGAGGTAAACAGAGGAAAGTATTTTATTTCTAATTAATTAATAATAAGTCAAGTGATATTCATTGATAATAAATTATCTTAATTGTGTAGTTTTCTTTTAGGTTCGGGTTGTGGGATTATATGGGTAACGGGTGGAAAGTAATTTATTTGTAATTAAGTAATAATTAGTTGTTAAGCAATATTAATTAATTAATTGGTAAATAATTGTGTTGATTGTGTAATGATTTTGTTTTTAGGTATGGGTTGTGGGGTTTATAGGGTTAAAGGGGGGAGTCAATAATTATTATTTAGTTTTTAATGAATCATATTTGTTTAATTGATATTTATTTATGTTCATTGTGCACATTTATTTTATTTTAGATGTAGGTTGTTAGTTTAGTAGGGTTATGGGGTGGGAAGTAAATATATTTTAAGTAATTAATAATAATGTGTGTAATATAACCATGGGCGTAAAATCCGTTTCGCGGGCGAATTTGCGGATTTTTGACGATTTCGCGATCCGCGAATCGCGCGAAATTACCCAATAATCCGCAAATTCGCAAGCTACGAATTATTTTGCTTGGTCACGCTTTAAAAATACAATATCGCACGCGCGGCGTTGACTCTGAGCCTGCTGAGTTGTTTTTCTCCCGGTTTTGCGTGTGCTGCGCCATTTTCGATCCTGCTGCGTGATCGCACGAGAGTTTTACGTCATTGCGGCTTGCCATCTTGCACAGCAAGAGTTTCACAACGCAAGTTTGTCATAAATGCCCGCGACGGCGCGCAGCTGACTTCAGGCGGGAGGTTTGAACAGCTTGAGTTCCTGAAATTGCAAAAATTGCAATTCTGCACAAGAAATCCACCGCAGGAAGCATAAACCTTGTGAAAATGATTATTTTGATCAGAATAACTCCTCAGATTGACATTTGGCTGCACTTTTTGGTGCAGGAGTTCATTTTTTGGGGTGGGGTGGGAGGAAGGAAGTGCCTCAGAGTCTCCAACTTCCTGTTCCTGTCCAGCAGGCTCCTCCCAGTGCTTTGTCCATGTACTGGCCACTTTTCATTTGGCTGTTGAGCAGGAAGGATTACTTTTTCTTGCTGGTGGTGGATTTTTGTATTTGAGGACTTTTTGGACTTTGGAGTTTGGATCACTTTTGGACTTGAGATTTTACAAGTAAGTTGGTGTTGTTTGTTTGGGGCATTGCACTTGAGGCAGCTCCAGTTCTAAAACTTTTTTCACAACTTTAACAAAATATATATTGTGGTGGTAGCTAGCCACAGTATCCAGTAGGCCCAGGGTTAGTCATGGGTGCATGATACAACTGTTTCTCTGATTTTTTTTAAACTTAATTCTCATATATGTCATGGAATTTTAGCTCACTGTTATATGTTTTTTTGGGGGGTGCCTGTAAAGCCTCACTAGCCAGTAGGCCCAGGGGTAGTGAGTGGTGCATGGGCCTAGTCTTTCTGTGGGGTGTCTTGAATTTAAACATCATTGAGGGCATGGATGGCATGGGATTGTGGTGATTTCTATGTGTTTTTTCGATTTTTGGGGGTGTTGTTGTGGACTGTGCATGTGGGTGGGGGCCATTTTGAGTGCTGGTACAGGCAGGGACGGGCCATGTGCTGGGGTGCAGGGGGCCATTTTGAAGGCAGGCAGTGTTCTCAGGCCTGCACCCATTTTGCCTAGCTTTCATCCATTATGCCCAGGGGTAGTGAGTGGTGCATGGGCCTAGTCTTTCTGTGGGGTGTCTTGAATTTAAACACCATTGAGGGCATGGATGGCATGGGATTGTGGTGATTTTTATGTGTTTTTTCGATTTTTGGGGGTGTTGTTGTGGACTGTGCATGTGGGTGGGGGCCATTTTGAGTGCTGGTACAGGCAGGGACGGGCAATGTGCTGGGGTGCAGGGGGCCATTTTGAAGGCAGGCAGTGTTCTCAGGCCTGCACCCATTTTGCCTAGCTTTCATCCATTATGCCCAGGGGTAGTGAGTGGTGCATGGGCCTAGTCTTTCTGTGGGGTGTCTTGAATTTAAACATCATTGAGGGCATGAATGGAATGGGATTGTGGTGATTTTTATGTGTTTTTTCGATTTTTGGGGGTGTTGTTGTGGACTGTGGATGTGGGTGGGGGCCATTTTGAGTGCTGGTACTGGCAGGGATGGGCCATGTGCTGGGGTGCAGGGGGGCATTTTGAAGGCAGGCAGTGTCCTCAGGCCTGCACCCATTTTGCCTAGCTTTCATCCATTATGCCCAGGGGTAGTGAGTGGTGCATGGGCCTAGTCTTTCTGTGGGGTGTCTTGAATTTAAACATCATTGAGAGCATGGATGGCATGGGATTGTGGTGATTTGTATGTGTTTTTTCGATTTTTGGGGGTGTTGTTGTGGACTGTGCATGTGGGTGGGGGCCATTTTGAGTGCTGGTACAGGCAGGGACGGGCCATGTGCTGGGGTGCAGGGGGCCATTTTGAAGGCAGGCAGTGTTCTCAGGCCTGCACCCATTTTGCCTAGCTTTCATCCATTATGCCCAGGGGTAGTGAGTGGTGCATGGGCCTAGTCTTTCTGTGGGTTGTCTTGCATTTAAACATCATTGAGGGCATGGATGGCCTGGGATTGTGGTGATTTTTTTGTGTTTTTTCGATTTTTGGGGGTGTTGTTGTGGACTGTGCATGTGGGTGGGGGCCATTTTGAGTGCTGGTACAGGCAGGGACGGGCCATGTGCTGGGGTGCAGGGGGCCATTTTGAAGGCAGGCAGTGTTCTCAGGCCTGCACCCATTTTGCCTAGCTTTCATCCATTATGCCCAGGGGTAGTGAGTGGTGCATGGGCCTAGTCTTTCTGTGGGGTGTCTTGAATTTAAACATCATTGAGGGCATGGATGGCATGGGATTGTGGTGATTTTTATGTGTTTTTCGATTTTTGGGGGTGTATAACTGATGTTCCTCTGTCTTCCATTGCTTTTAGGTGCACAAGAGAACCACCAGTTCCAGGAAGAAGTCCTGCAGCGGTGTGTGCAGCACAAAGTCACGCGACGTCACGTGTGGCCACAGACAAGACAACTCTGCAACTCGTGCAACTGCGGCCTGCTGTTCTGACATCTGAAGAAGATGGGCCCAAAGAAAGGTGGCCATAGCGCCTCAACAAAGAAAGTTGCCAGTGCCACTGCCAGTAAGAAGGAGCAGAAGAAGCAAGTGGAACCACCTACCAAGGAGACGGGTGTGCTCACCGACACCTTTATTGGGAAAAAAAACCAACGCCTGCAGCAGCAGCGGTGTCCGCCGGGGACCAAGCTAGAAGCAGCACCTCCGCCTCATTGGGGTCAGTGCCACCACGCCAAGTTAGGTCCAAGACCATGAGTGCTGCTGCGGCAGCCACTTTGGTTGTTCAATCACCATCGACCAGTGATGTTGGCTCATCACAAGAAAGTACCATCCAATCAACGCCGGGTGTAACTCAGCTGGCGAGTGTTCAACAATCACAGCCGCAACGACAACCACAGGTGCAACTAGTACAAGCGCAAGTACATGGGCAAGGAGAGGCGCAGGGAGAGGCGCAGGGAGAGGCGCAAGGAGAGGCGCAAGTAGAGCCGCAAGGAGAGGCGCAAGGAGAGGCGCATGGACAGGTGCATGGAGAGGTGAAACTAGAGGTTCATGGATCGGCACAACTGCCTACATCGCTTGTTCCTCCAGAAGTAGGGGCACATCAGGAAATTGATATTCAAGAGGAGGTATCATCCGAGGAAGCCACTCCTCCTGATGATGATCCATTGTCTTCCAGATCCCCAGCAAGAAAAAGGTCAAGGAGGGCTACTACTACTACAAGTTCTTCTTCAAGCCCTCTTCATTCTGATGACCTTGATGTTGATTGGAACCCACAAATGCAGTCTGAGAGTGACGCACGCCATGAGCCGACAAAGGTAGCTAAGCCTAAAAGGAAGGTTCCCGCAAGGCTTCGACTTATGGGTGATGACGACGAACAAGAAGTGGTGCCTTCTGCTGCTGATGAAGAGTCTGACGATGACCCAGTCATCACAGATGTTCACTCCAGCCACAGCGGGCATGCAGCAGACAAACATTTTAACCCTAGCCCAAATGGCTGCTGAGCAGGATGAGGGCGGCGCGGCCCTGGTGGTACCACCACCAACGCAGTTAACTACAACACCAATACGACCTACAGCTTCCATATTTTCTCGTCAGAAGGCCCGGCAGGGACCTCCATCCAACTCGACCCCCATTACCTCAAGTAGTGCTGCTGTAAGTCAACTACAGGGAAAAATTCAGCCACGCACATGTGGTAAATTAAATTACCTGATATCTAATTTCTATGTGGTAAAGTTCAATAAAATAGCTCAATCAAAATAAGAGACACAGAGTCCGTGGCGTCTGAGTTTTAAGGGGTTTTATTCCATAAAATGGAATTGGTTCGAACCAGGTAGCATGATCCATCACCACGAGGGTTCAGGAAGGGAATCATGGACATGTACAATGATTTATTAACAGTACGCAGTATATATAATATCATTACAGTGGTGATGGGTTCAGAAGGCGTAACGGCTGAAAGAAACAAGATAAGAAACATGTGCGTAACAATATGTAATCAGAAGGCGTGCACAAGGGTGTACACGGAGGTGGGTGCCAGAAACGTCACATAGAAGAAGAAATATTTCAGCATTTCAGTCATAGAAGTGGGTGGATCCCTAGAAGAATTCTGCAGTGTCAGCAGAAATATATGGCAGAGATGCGCTCGCAGCAGCATGACGTGTGACTGACGTGGAACTATAGGGTGAAGGGGACTTGACATTTAACGCTAGGATTAGAGACAGAAGTCTGGTGGGTCAGATCAACTTGTTCCTAAATCATATCTGGTATTTTGTGTTTGGAGAACGGTATTATCTAAAGAAAAGGTCTCTCGGGCAGAGGCTATTCTATACTGACTGCTAATGCGTGCATGTGTGTCTACGTGTAATGCGAGGGCTATGGGCCTACCATGGCAACAGGAGCTATGAATTACGTACATGGAGATAGAAAAGCCGGGCCCTTTACTCTGCAGCTGGGGGGATGTTTACCTAAACTACTAGACAGGAATGTATTTTCGAGGAGCGGAGCAGATAACTTGAAGGCTGAATACAGTTTTGGCAGGCAGTCAAGCAGAGCCGGGCACCACTTGCCGCGTAGAGAGTAAGTCAAAGTTCAGGGATGCAGATGCAGGTCCTCGCTGCAGTTTTCAGAGGCAGAAGTCAGGAAAAAGGCTCTATGGCAGAAATCAGGGCCTTCGCCAGAGCCATGAAAACATGAAAGTGCACCATGTAAAGACGGTGGCACGGCACACTTAGGAACTGAATTATCGATCCATTCATGGCGGATTAGAAAGAGGACATGTTAACGTTGGACGCAAATGTATTTGCGTCTTCATAGCGGGTTATGGAGGGAACTTACATGCGCTTTAGGCACATACATGGAGCCGTTGGGGTACGTAGTAGGGGACACAATTGAGCATAAAAATTCATATTACCTCATTCCCTCCTTGTCCCCTATGGACCCTTCATGATATATCAATCTTCATTAATCCATCTATGTGTTCATATAACATCATTTGCTCTTCCTTTTTCTGACGGGAATTTGAACTTGAACTTGAATGGGGAATACATGATGTGGCGCACAAACCGCATATCGTCGGCCCACATTGTAGACATAGGCAACAACTGAATACTATGAGAAGGGCTATCCCTAGGAAGGATAGGACTTTCCATCCCCAAGTGGATAACACGCTCCAGAACCAACCGGACCAAGTCCAGGTGCCTGGATTCTGGTGTATCTGACTAGCAATTTTGTGAAGACGGGTAATGGCTTTATATACTGAAGGTGCGTTTTGTGGAATGAAAATACAGCAACTCGATCCGATGACTCTACAAGCTCCGCCCCTATCGGCCAAGATGACGTCAAGAACAAGACGATTTTGAAGGACAACAAGTCTCATAGCAGACTGTTCCTCTGTTAAATTGCCTAGGGCGGAAGTAGTTTCATTCACTACTGCTTCAAGGGTTCTGGTCAATCTACGTATCAGTTTACTATTCGAGACAGTACCTAAGTAGGGAAAGAAACCTTTATTGAAATCTGTATATTGCTCCCATGCCGTTTCAGTATAATCGACAATCGGGAGTTCTCTCTTGTGTCTAGTATGTACTAGGTGGGAGTTCCTATGATAGTCAGGTGGGGCTAGAAAAACAGGTGGCAGAAGGAATGCAATGTAACAAGTACCATCCCAATCTAGGGGTAAACGTATGTATGCTGTATGGCCACAAACAAAATAGGAATGACGGGAAGCTTTGAATGTAGACTTGCCTTTATCACTGAATTTGACTACAGTGGTACATTCGCTATGACCTAGGTGTACTGAACCATTCTTTCTGACACATAATTCACCTTTAACAGGTAATACTGACATAGAGGGTAAGTCTGGCTTGGTTTCGGACTCGACATTCAGAATCATGAGGTTAAGTGTAAAATTACCTAATCCATATACTTCGTTTTCTAGATCGGTCCCTGTCCTTTTGGGAAGACCCTCCTTGTCAGGGAAACATACTTTGTGCAGGACAGTGTTCAGATTTCCCCATACCCAATTGCCTTGGTAAACTACGGAATCAGAATCTAAGGAATTTATTAAACTAAACCATGCACCACAGGAACCATTGTGTGTGAACGGGTATGGAAAGAGGGGCAGAACTCCCTTGTATTTCTGATAGGGGGGGAGTCGGCCACATATCCAACAATTGGTAGCATTGCTGGTCTGATGGGAATGTTGTAACATACTAATGAATGTATTGTTGCGCAGCGCAAGTCTGTATGCCAATTCATGCGGGGGTAATTCACTGAAAGTGTGCTCGATAGTAACATTTGAAGAAGAATGTGTATGCTTGAAAATAGGGTAGTACAAGTTTAACAGTATACTTGCAGCAATAATCATAAGACTCAGAAAAAACATAATCAATAATGTCACTATGCAGTGACTGTGGAGAGATTTACAATATTCACGTTTCTTGAGCTGTTTCTGTCTATCTCTCTCTCTATCGGGGTCTAGCGGGAACATGTCAGAATCAGGTCTAACCGATTCACCTAGGGGAGGACTTAAACAATTAAACTGTCTGACTTGCTAGACCTCAGTTTGGATTTATACTCCTCGGACGGAGTTTTCTCTATCAGGGGAAGTTTAGAGTCACTGAAATCTGGGCAGTCCTTAGAGGGGGAGGGCTGAGAGTCTGTAACTGGAAGCAGTCCATGAAATATCTTGACGTGGCTGGAGTGGAGCCACCCTTTGCGGCCCTCGACCTTGATTGCAGTCCTCGTGGTTAGCAGGACAAGTTTCGGCTCCTGCCAACGGGGCTCCAGCGGACTCCTCCGATCAAAGTTCCTAATGAGGACAAGATTCCCCGGAATGATCCCATGTGGCTTTACATCGGTGTTGTCGGGAAAGGCTGCAGCAACCTGTGAACGACATGATTGTAGTGCAGACATCAAGGAGGCAAGGTAATCTGTCAGCATATTACAGTCAACATCTGTGATTTTTCTAGGCAGAGGAGTCCCCCACATATTCGGTGGCCTGCCAAAGACCACCTCATACGGGGATAGCCCTGTTCTCGAATGCGCTACCATCCTCATGTAGAAGAGGGCAACGGGTAATGCAACTATCCAGTCTACGCCCTTTTCTTTGCAAATCTTGGCGAGACAAATTTTCAGAGTCTGATTGTGACGTTCCACGAGACCTGCTGCCTCGGGATGTCGGACACAGTGAAACTTCCATTGATAGCCGAGCAGGAGTGATACCTGTTTCATTAACTCGGACGAGAATGGCTGACCGTTATCTGAGTACACGACACGGGGCAAACCGTACCGTGGGAAAAATTCACGTACCAGCTGCTTGGCAGTGGTCGGAGCAGTGTAATCTGGGACTGGATATGCTTCTGTCCAACGGGAAAGTGCACAGACAACTACGAGGACATATTTAAATCCTCGACAACGTTCCATCTGGATATAATCCATCTGGAGGACTTCAAAAGGGTAATCGGGAGGATGAAATCCACCTTGCTCTACGGGAATGCTTTTACCTGGGTTGAACTGACAACAGATCATGCAAGTACGCACTTTCTGCTTTGCTGCTGCTCGTAAATGTTTATTGAACCAAAGGTTTTGAATACTGTCTAACATGGCTTTCTCTCCTAAATGTGCAGGACTATGTGCTGTGGTAATAATAACCTGAACCATAGAGTCGGGGAGAAACCATGTGGCCTTTCCCTTCGTCATCCATCCCTGTTCTGTCTGGATCCCTCCCAGTTCAGTCCATTTCCTGATTTCGTCTGGTGTAGCATGTGTCTGTATGTCAATTACATCTAGGGCGGGATCCTTAACTGTCATGCAATGAGTAGGCGTCGGGATTATTGTCTTTGTCAAGTCAGGTGTGTGAGTCTGTGCTGTGAGCTTGGCGGTTCGGTCTGCCAGGTCGTTGCCCTGGGAAATGTTGTCAGTGACTTTAATATGTGCTTTACACTTCATGATGGCTATTGCTGTAGGCAAATGTATTGCTTCTAACAGAGCTTGAATGAGGGGACCGTGCTGGATCTTGGCACCGTGTGAAGTTAAAAAACCTCGTTCTTGCCAGAGGACTCCGAAGTCGTGTACAACTCCGAATGCATAACGGGAATCTGTGTATATGTTAACTTTCTTGTTCTTGGCTAGAATACAAGCTTGGGTCAGAGCAATGAGCTCTGCCGCTTGGGCTGACAGGGTGTCAATACGATGTGTTTCTATGACATCAGTTTCTGTTGTTACTGCATATGCAGCCACTAACTCTCCTGTGCTTGTTCTCATACATGAACCATCCACATAAAGTGTCAGGTCTGGATCTGGTAATGCGGTGTCTGTCAAGTCTTGTCTGGGTTTCGTCATGATGGTAATGACTTCGACACAGTCATGTGCCAAAGGGTCTGTCATATTTAATGGCAAAAGTGTAGCTGGATTCAATGTGTTACAGCGTCTGATTTCTATGTGTGGCTGAAATAATGTCAATTCATAACCTGTTAGTCGTGCTATAGTCAAGTGCTGAGTCTGTGTACGGTTTAAAAGAACTTCCACGGAATGTGGAACTTGTACTGTCAATTGGTGTCCTAACACTATAGAATCACTTTGTCTGATTGCTAGAGCTGTTGCTGCTACTGATTTCAAGCACGCAGGCAAAGCCTGGGCTACTGGATCTAATGTGCTGGAGAAATAGGCACACGGTTTGTGTGACCCTGCTTGGTCTTGAGTGAGGACTGACAATGCAGTACCTTCACGTTCTGTGACAAATAGTGTAAAAGGTTTGCTGTAACTTGGTGTCGCTAAGACTGGTGCTTGACATAAAGCTTTCTTTAATTCGTCAAAAGCCTGTGTATGTTCCTGAGTCCAAGGGAGGACAGTCGATGACGCTGCCTCCTGTGTTGTCAACTGTATAAGTGGCTTGGCTAGAAATGCATACTGAGGGATCCATTGTCTACAATAAGAAGTGAGGCCTATAAAGGCCCGCACCTCCTTCTGTGTTCTGGGCTGTGTCATATTTACAATTAACTGGATACGGTCGGGTGTTAGCTGTCTCCCCCATTTGGACAGCAAGTGCCCAAGGTAAACCACTTGCTGAACACAGAATTGCAACTTCGAAGGGGACACCTTGTGTCCCTTGTCAGCCAGAAATTATAAGACTGTCAGTGAGGCATGTTCACATTCGTGTTCACTTCGAGCGGTGATCAACAGATCATCGACGTACTGGAGTAGGGCAGTATTGTCAGGCATGTGGATACTGTCGAGCTGTCTTTTCAATGCTTGGCTATAGATGCTGGGGCTTTCTGTGAATCCTTGAGGTGCGCGTGCGAATTTAAAGCTTCGACCATTTAAACAGAATCCGAAAAGGTATTGGCTATCCGGATTAATGGGGACACTAAAGAAGGCGTTCTTCAGATCAATTACAGTAAAGAACGTGGCTTCAGAATCAATTGCAGTCAATAAAGACGATATGTCTGGGACCACAGGATACTGTGGCACAATGCATTTATTCAATTCGCGCAAATCGATCACTAATCGATAAACTGGTGGTGCACTTGGATCAGTGCGTTTAAGAATCGGAATGATAGGGGAATTACAGATATTGGAGTCGGTCTCTACAACCACTCCTTGGGCAATGAGTTCGTCAATGATTTTCAGTAAAGCCACTACAGCATCTGGTGGTAACTTGTATTGTCGAATTCGGGGTAAGACAACTCCTGGCTTGAGTGTAACTCGATATGGTGTAATGTGCATACAACCTACATCAGTTGGGCTTTGTGCCCATAACTGTGCAGGAACATTCTGTAACCTGGGATCAATATCTCTCAACACATAGTGACCTTTAAAGTCACGTAAAAATAATCTAACTCCTTCCGGAGAACAACATATGACTGCTCCTAGAGCCTTCAGTGTCTTGATACCTAACAAGTTTTCTGGACATGATTTCGTAAGCAATAAGTCTGTAGTTTGTGATAACGGACCAATTGCTAGAGGAACTGGTTTTGATACTTCATTAATAATAGGTTTTCCTGAAAAACCAAGGGAAACATTCTGTGAGCCTGAGAGGGGTGCCCCTGGAACCTCGTCGTGACTTATCGTTGTTCTGCTTGCCCCTGTATCAATCAAAAACTTTCTATCTTTCCCTAATACCTGACTATGTACATAAGGACCCTCTTGATCTACAGGAATCTCAATGAGAGGCAAGCATACTTCCCTCTCTAGGCTGTTTCATGTGTATCGCTGATACTCGGGATAGTCAGTTTGGGCATACTGGTACATCTGCTGAGTTGCGTGTTGTGTTGAGGCAATTGACTGTGGCTGGGGTACCGCTATGGTCTGTACTGTCTGTTGTGGAGCATGCATAGGCTGTACATTCTGGGGTACGTGTTGGTGGACCTGATCCTGTCTAGGAGGACGCGGTCTCTCCTTAGTTTTGCCTGTTGCTATATTGTATTTTAAAACAGTGCATTCATTTATATAATGGCCTGGCTGTTTGCAGTAGTTGCATGTCCCTTTAACGGGAACTGCTGACTTATTGGACTGTGTCATGCCATTTTTCTGACTGTCAGCTGGAACTGACTGAGCAACTAACATTTTCATTTTTGTGTCTTTCATACGTCTTTGTTCATGATCATGTTCTTCCCTGACTCTGTTCTGGTGGTACTGTAACATTTGTAACATCTGGGAAGGCGTGTTTGCTTGCCATGTGCTCTCGACTTTTAATACACGATTCTTAACTTGAGGCAAGGAATTCTCAACTAGTTTCATTACAAAAAGATGTGGGTATGACTCACTACTTGGTTTCAGGCCACTATTAATATTAAAACATTTCTCAAACCTAGAATAAAAATCACTAGTGTCTTCATCGGGTTTCTGTTTGCAGGCTGAGATTGCACCCCAGTCTTCCTTTTTAGTTGACAATAATCTTGGCAGAACCTGTACTAACAATCCTGGTAATGCTTTAGTTTTGTCCCCAAGCCCTAGACCTGGGGTTCGAGCCGTTTCTTCATTCTCTAATGCAGCCCAATCAATCTTTTGCTCTCCCACCTCCCAGTCTTTTTCTTTGAGTTTCTCGTAAATACCGGCAGGCAGTAATACTTTCAATATTTTTATAATGTCGGGATAGGTATAGTCTCCCATAAGTAACATGTCTTTTATTTCACGGTGAAAACCTGCTGGATCTTTATCATGACTAGGTACTATCTTCTTCATTTCTAATAATTCCATTTTAGATAACGGTGTGTACACGAAAACACGTCTAAGGGTGTCATCGGCATTCTGGACTGGATGTACTTCTCGTAAGGGATTCTGTCGGTCGAAGTAAAACATTTTCCTTTCTGCGGGTGGGGTTGAAACAAACTGTGGGTTCAAGAAAGCACTATATCTGTGTCGCTGTTCTAGAATTACTTTAATTAGATCGGTACCTAGACCTCTCCATTTATTCATGAGTAGTTCTATTAGTACATCAGATAAGGGACCTGGATCAGAACGTTGGCATTTATACAATAAAAGAAGGTGTTGTATCATGTACATACCAGCCAGTCGCTGTTCGTCTGGGGACAGATTCAAAAAGGTTTGTGCTACTGTGTCATCATTATACATACTAGAATTGTCAGCCCATTGCACTGCTGACCTGGCTAATTCTTGTTCATCCATAGAATTGAGTACATGGTACCCCATCCGATGTTGAAGTACCTTATCGGCAGCCTGAAATAGATGTTCAGGCGTTTTCGGATTTGACATAGCAGAGTGAAAAAGTCGCTTGCTTTCTGGGCGTAACGTTTTATCAAAGGATCTACCCTTACCTACATAGGCTATCGTGTCTTGACTTATTTGCTGCGATGTTTCTACTGTTTTCTCTGATTCATCCTCCTCTTGGGAGGAGGCTAGATCGTCTGATTCAAGTGGCTCCTCAGTTTCTCGACGAGCATGTATATCTATGATTTCTTTACGGACCTTTCTAACCATAGCATGTATACTTTTCTCTCTATCATGTTTACCCTCAGCCATGTTCTGACTCCATCTGTTCAATTTATCCATCTCACTTTGTGGAAATCCTGCCTGATCTTGTTCTCTTATCAGACAATTTACCAAAAATCGCATAATTAAACCTTTGTTCTCAATTTTCTGACGTGACATGGCGTCACCAACACTCTCGGGTCCTTCTCCTGTTCTAATAAAGTGATACATTTTGTCTAGATGTTCTGGCATTTCTGGTAACATTATCAGATAATCTGTAACTCGTCTTCTGCGTAAGGACGCTAACAACATGGGTCCTGACGTACCAGGCACAGTGTCGTATCTACAATCTGTAAGCTGTTGTCTGAGCTGTTCTGCTGCGGCACCTTTAGGTGTCCGCGCCATTGCGAAATCTCTCATTGTCACTCGATGTAACTGCGGCGGGGTTCGAAAACCTCCAGATGCGCCTCCTGAGCCGGAGGCTTGACCATAACCTGGCTGCGTTGGGACCTGAACTATGCCAATCCCAAAAGGGTTAAGGGTATTTATAGGGGGTGCAAGATTCGGGACCAAAGCTGCAGCGAGGACCTGCTGTTGCGGACCCGGGGGCTGCTGATTATGGGGTGCAGGTACATGTGGGACGGGTACATGGGCAGGTGCATGAGTATAAGCTGGGGCTGCATCATCCAAATAGGAAGAAAGAAAAATCTCTGCTGCGGTCTTGTGACGTGATTTAGTCGGAACCAATGGAAGGGGCAGATTCTTTGGTACTTCTGGGGTCGCCTTGGGCAGGCCCTCGGCCCGAACTGGATACATGCCATTATTAAGCGTACTTAATTGTCGGTCTACTTGTTCTGTTCGAACTCGTATACCTTCCTTGACTAATTCGTTTTCTCGAGTCTTTTCTGAATCTTCTCTATGTTTCTCTGCTTTTCTGAATTCTTTTTCTGTGCGTCTATGTGATTCTTTACGCCATAATTCTATGGCGTCTTTCTGTGACTGTCGGGCTTTCTTTTTCAATAATGCTTCCTCTACTCTCATGATGCACTCGGCATCCCATGTTCCTGAAACAGGCCATTTATATTTCTCCTCTAAGTGTTTGGTATAATCGACCCACAAGTCTAAGTACAGTATGGCATCTAAGCCATGCTTGTGGTACATAAAGTGCCCTGGAGTGTCCCTAGGTGGAACAGGTACTGCTTCTTCTAGAATCCCCTTCTTAGTTCCTAACCGTCGTAACTTACTGAACAGCGGCATTTTTGAACCTTGATACTTGATACTTATTCGAACTCGAACACCATAAATACAATATACACAGTAATGTAGATCAAACAATCACTCATACCACGACATTAAAACCACATATTAACTAGTAACATTTACTGGATGTACTGCTAAACAGCACAGATACACTGCTAAACAGTGCAGACCGGGTCTATGTACCCAAACCCGTCTCGACCGGGGCAAACTAATGCACCCGTCTAGATGCGTCCTCAGCAAAGGTACTCACCGGGAAGCACGGAACAGAAGGCCTCGGAAAACTCGACACTGGACTGGACTCGACTTGACTCGTGACGTAGGTACTTCGGAACTTCGGAACTGGTGGGCCTCAAGACACCTCGGACCTTGCACTCTCGGCTGGACTCGGGTCGGGATCCTCCGCACTCCTCACCGCCTCGTCTGGGTATCAATCGCAGTCTCAGTCACCTCCGTTGGCCTGAGGGAGATACAGGAAATCCTGTGGATGCGCATGAGTGTCCGTCCGGCTGTGGCAGGGGACTAGGGCTGCAACGCACCGCCGGCGCGTAAGGTGGGGGAGTGTCCCATCTGGGGTGCCAATTTCTGTGGTAAATTAAATTACCTGATATCTAATTTCTATGTGGTAAAGTTCAATAAAATAGCTCAATCAAAATAAGAGACACAGAGTCCGTGGCGTCTGAGTTTTAAGGGGTTTTATTCCATAAAATGAAATTGGTTCGAACCAGGTAGCATGATCCATCACCACGAGGGTTCAGGAAGGGAATCATGGACATGTACAATGATTTATTAACAGTACGCAGTATATATAATATCATTACAGTGGTGATGGGTTCAGAAGGCGTAACGGCTGAAAGAAACAAGATAAGAAACATGTGCGTAACAATATGTAATCAGAAGGCGTGCACAAGGGTGTACACGGAGGTGGGTGCCAGAAACGTCACATAGAAGAAGAAATATTTCAGCATTTCAGTCATAGAAGTGGGTGGATCCCTAGAAGAATTCTGCAGTGTCAGCAGAAATATATGGCAGAGATGCGCGCGCAGCAGCATGACGTGTGACTGACGTGGAACTGGAGGGTGAAGGGGACTTGACATTTAACGCTAGGATTAGAGACAGAAGTCTGGTGGGTCAGATCAACTTGTTCCTAAATCATATCTGGTATTTTGTGTTTGGAGAACGGTATTATCTAAAGAAAAGGTCTCTCGGGCAGAGGCTATTCTATACTGACTGCTAATGCGTGCATGTGTGTCTACGTGTAATGCGAGGGCTATGGGCCTACCATGGCAACAGGAGCTATGAATTACGTACATGGAGATAGAAAAGCCGGGCCCTTTACTCTGCAGCTGGGGGGATGTTTACCTAAACTACTAGACAGGAATGTATTTTCGAGGAGCGGAGCAGATAACTTGAAGGCTGAATACAGTTTTGGCAGGCAGTCAAGCAGAGCCGGGTACCACTTGCCGCGTAGAGAGTAAGTCAAAGTTCAGGGATGCAGATGCAGGTCCTCGCTGCAGTTTTCAGAGGCAGAAGTCAGGAAAAAGGCTCGATGGCAGAAATCAGGGCCTTCGCCAGAGCCATGAAAACATGAAAGTGCACCATGTAAAGACGGTGGCACGGCACACTTAGGAACTGAATTATCGATCCATTCATGGCGGATTAGAAAGAGGACATGTTAACGTTGGACGCAAATGTATTTGCGTCTTCATAGCGGGTTATGGAGGGAACTTACATGCGCTTTAGGCACATACATGGAGCCGTTGGGGTACGTAGTAGGGGACACAATTGAGCATAAAAATTCATATTACCTCACACAACCTACACTTCATCTGGCATTGGAAGTCAAAGTAGCACCTGCACCACCACCAGCAGACATCTCCAGTCCCCAGTTTGGGACTTCTTTACTGTTAGCAAAAAGGCGGAAAACATGGTTGTTTGTTCAATTTGTAAAGTATCAGTTAGTCGGGGTAAGCTTGGTACCAACTATGGTACCGGAGGCCAGAGAGGTCATCTCAAAAAACACCACCCTATCCAGTGGTATAAGCACCTAAGTGACATCGATGAAGCCTAAACAAATCCAAATGTATCCCTTGATATTGCATCTGATGATGATGAGAGGCTGATCGTGCAGGGGGAAAGTGAAGAAGCGACAGGCATTTTTTCTGGTTCACGCAGTACCCCTGGCAGCAGCACTGCAGTGGTAGCGCCAACACCCTCTACCCCTGCAACATGTATGAGGCACACTAAGAGTCTGGGGGGGACACCAATGCAAAAAAGTAAATCAATGAGCCTAACTGGTTTGAAGTCTGCATCATCATCATCACGTAAAACGGTCCAGCGCACCATTAGCAGCATGTTTTGGTCGGATCCGCCATTTGAACGCAACCACCCAACGGTGCGTCTCTATAACGCAAAGCTGGCTAAAATGCTAGCGCTGGACCTTCTCCCGTTCTCTTCCGTGGAACGGGTGGGTTTTCGTGAATTTGTGGCAACAGTCTGCCCTAAATGGAAGGTTCCTAGCCGGTACTATTTTGCAAGGGTTGCTGTTCCAGCACTACATCAAGATGTGCTGGAGGTGATTGGCGCAGCTATTCTGAAGAGTGCTGTTCACACTATCCACATGACAACAGACATGTGGACCAGTTGCGCAGCCATTGATTACATGTGCATCACTGCACACTGGGTCTCTTTTGCAGGGGTCGAAAGACAGTTAAAACACAAAGATGTTGACACGGAGGAAGTTTTTCAAGCTACTCGTAAACATGCAACAGTAGGCATGTTTGCCATGGAGAAAACTCACACTGCACCTAACCTTTTGGAGGAGTTTAACAGGAAGGTCAATGAATGGCTGCATCCAAGAAACCGCACAGTTGGTTATGTTTCCACGGATAATGGCAGTAATATAGTTAGGGCCATGTCTGATGGTGGCTATTCCAGAGTGCTGTGTTTGGCGCACAGTATTAACATCGTGGTGCAAGCCTTCTTGAAAGCAGAAGAGCCAGTCGTCAATGTACTGACCACCTGCCGAAAAATCTGTAGCCATTTCAACCATTCTTTTAAGGCCCGGTAGCAGCTGAGGAGCCTTCAATATGAACGTCAACTGCCAGTCAAAGGACTAATCCAGGAGGTGGCAATACGTTGGAACTCAACCTTTTACATGCTTGAGCGTCTGTCTGAGCAGTGGGAGGTAATACATGAGTTTGTCTTATACTGGGTTCTGCTCACAAAGACTTGATGCTAGAGTTGGAGGAATGGAAGCTAATTGCAAGCCTGACAGACATGCTTCGTCCTTTTGAGCTCTTCACGTGTGAAGTCAGCAGGAAGGACTGTTCTTTGACCAAAGCTATCCCATTGTTGCACATGCTAGAGCACCAACTGAAGGAGGTGTGTTCAACATTCCGAGGTGATGGTGAAAAGCGAGAAGCATATGGTTTGTCGCAGAAGTTATTATGGCGCCTACTTGACAATGAAAGGCTTAAAAAGATTCATGCAGAACAACATTACATTTGTGCCACTATTCTTGAACCACAGTACAAAAAGGCACTGCCCACCAATACTTTCTTTACTTTTTCGGAAGCAGAAGTTTCAAAGTACAAACATTGGCTAGCTGTGTCAGCCACTCGGTTCGAAAGAGAGCGGCAGAAGATTCAAGGAGGCAGCACAAGTACAACTGAATCAGCAGGCCATCCGGCGTCAAGTTCCACTTCTCAATCCGTGGCCGAAGGGAGTCACTTTCCCTCACAGCCGTTAACGACACCATCAACCATATCATCACCCTCACCTGCACCAGTCCGCAAACAAATATCGTCGTTAGGGGATTGGCTAACTCAGCAAGGGTTAGCTCGGTCCACTCGTGAAAAGGTCACAGATGGTACGCAAAGTGGATCAACCCTGGAGAAACTTGAGTCGGTGGTGCAGGCCTATCTGGATGACCCAACAGAGGTCTGTCATGATGAGAACCCACTGGGATATTGGTATACGAAAAGCTCAAAAAGGCCACTGATCACCAACCTGGCTCTAAATTATTTGTCTTGCCCACTCGCAAGCGTGTCTTCTGAACGTGTTTTCAGTGCTGCTGGTGCCATTGTTACTTCAGAAAGCACCCGCCTTTTGCCCAAAAATGTGGAGAGGTTAACAATAATCAAGATGAATCAGCACTTCATACCACCCGATAACAAAATACGTGAATGCACGCAGGAAGAAGAAGACACCGACTTAGGTGATGACGACGACGGAAGTTCTTCTCGGTCACCAGACCTACTCCCATCTCAATTCATAGACTTGGAGGACGAGCTCTGCTTCCCTGACAACGAGGACTGAAAATTGCGTCCTTTTTTTCCGTACTTATGCACTTTTATTCCTGTGTGTCTTTCTTGGTTATGATACTTTTACCACAACAAAACTCTAATAAACTAATCACAATAAGTCCATCATCAGCACTGTCTTCATCTTATTTTTCGTATTGATTTGAAGGTGCCGCAGTCTGCATTCAGATGTTCACAAGTTCACAACTCAATCATGCTCCTCTATCCTCCTCCTCCAGACTCCCCCTATCCATTGTCCTCAAGGCAGATGGATGGATTATGGAGAAAAAACAAACTTTGTCTTCGTAGACGAGTCCCCTCAAGTGGGACTGAAATAACTGACTGACTGACTACATACTTGCTGATTGTTGACAGACCTACTTCTGAAATTTACAGGAGAGGCTGCCCTGTGGGCCCTCACTTTCCGAAGAAGATGCGGACATTAAGTAGAACAGGTAATGAATAATGAGAAGATGGCATGCAGTGGACAGCAATGGCTGTCTGTCTCTGTTGAAACCAATTGCTGTTTGTTTTTTTGTGAACAGCGCAATTTGCCATGTTTTCAATATACCAGTATTGCAGGTTTTTGGGGGTTTATTTGGGGGTGTTCTAGATTTGCTGTGCTGGGTCGGGGGTCTGGGAGCACTGCTGGCATAGTCTAATTTTGATTGCATTTGTTTTTCAGGAAATCCATGGTAGAAAACGGGAGTCATGGCCTAGCTGCACAGCGCGCTTGGAGTGATTTTGGAATGAGGCCGAAAATATTTCTAGGTGTGAGCTTTTCCGGTTTTGCTTTTTGCCTGTTTGGGGGGCTTCTACTTGTTTCCGCCGGGGTTGACGGGTCTGGGGCCATTGCTGGGCTAATACCGGATAAAAGTGGTTTGGAGAAAATCCATGCTGAAAAGCGTTTTGGCACTTTTCTTTAACTTAGGGCTCGTTAGGGTTAGCACTGGCAGCAGTATTGCATGTGTATGAGAGTGTTCTAGATTTTGGCAACTGGGTTCTGGGGTCTTAGAGCACTCGTGGAAATGTGTAATTTTGGTTGCAAGTGGTTTGAAGAAAATCCATGGTGGGAAAGGGGGGATTTGGCCTAGTTAAAGAAAGCGTTTGCCACTATTCTTAACTTAGGGCTCGTTAGGTTTAGCAGTATTGTATTGCATGTGTTTGGGCGGGGGTTCTATATTTTTACGACTGGGTGGGGTCTTGGAACACTTGTTGGAATGTCTAATTTTGATTGCACGTGGTTTGAAGATAATCCATGGTGGGAAAGGGGGGTTGTGGGCATACTTTCTGAGTGCGTTTTGGCATGATTTGAAATTAGGCCTCTGCGAGGTAGCAGCAGTATTCTGCAAGTTTTTGGGAGGGTAATGTGGGGTGTTCTAGATTTTGGGGATTGTCATCTCTGAAAGTGACAGTATAATTTTTGCACTACACAGTGTGCCTTATATATTTTTTTCTCCGAGGTGTCTTTAACACTTACTGTTGTGTTTTTCCATCATCAATTACAGGCAGGCTTTTACCCTGTGCCATCGATGTACTACTCAGGCTTACAATTAGCGATCCACAAATCCTCATCAGGCAGGCAGTGGACAGTCAGTGTGTCTGGTCACCAAGATTGATCGACGGAGCATCCGATGGAATGAAGGAGTACCGTGAATAAGAGGAATGGCTGGATGCATCAACTTCACAAATTCAACGAGACAACTACAAAAAACAGTAACAGTATCCAAAATTCTCCTTATCTTTTAAATGATATTCTTGTGAACTTGAACTTACTTCTACGAGTGTGACTCTGTGCGTTTCTTTGATCTCTGCTTCAAATTCATCCCTCCAGCTATTTGATACGTCTTTGCTATATTTAACACTAATTTAATGTTCTAAGTGTTTATTGTCTGAGGGCAGAGAGGCAAGTGATATTGCGTAATGACTGCAGCCCTGTACTGCCAACTTGTTCCTTCGTAGTTACTAGTAAGTTGCAGTAAGTAGTAGTACTACTTTTCAGTAAGCTAACCATCCATTTACTAAACAACTACTGGCATGCAGTAGTGCACTTCCTTTATGTCCCTTTAAAGGTTTATCGATATCTTCAAATCCAAAGATTTGTTTCTCTTCATTTGTTGTTTGGCTGTCCATGCTGTGTTTTTTTTCCTCTCTACCAAACTTTCCCAAAAACCCCCATTCCCATCCAATTTTCAAACCCTAACCCTCTTCCCCCGGGCTGTGTGGTATTTCATTGATGTGTGACTGACAACAACAATAAATTCCACACACTTGCTGGGGAGGATAAGGTCAAAGCAACCAGAAGTTCATGTGCACCATCGTGGATTGATAATAAGAACATCCTCTTCCTACACGACGTGAACAATCTAATGCTTAATGCTTACCTTACGTTGGCACTGCTTAGGCTACAATTTAGGGCACTGTTCTGTACCGTACTATCTATTGTACTGTTTCTAATGCTACGCTCAGGCCACTCAATGTTTAATTTCCTCTTTTTTTCATATGGTGATACTGCAAGTGTGTACCACTACTGCTACCAGCACAACAATGATATTGCATCCGAAGAGGATTCAAGTCAACAACCAACCTTAATCACCATTTGCAATGCAGCCAGCCCTGGGGCTACCCCGATTCTCAAACAAGAATCACAGGTAAAATAAGCATTTTGGAGAGGTAGAATAATGGGCTAGGACTGGGAGGAGAGCAGAGATTGCCAGTACTACTAGTAAAGTGCTAGTAGGGCTACTGAATTCACTAACTCGGTTACTGGCACTTTGGTACATTTCAGGACTAGATGTTTCATTCATGCTGGTAAGTTGGAAGAAACCAAACGTCTAGTAACCACCGCCCACCCCCACACAAAATAATATGAACGCGTATACTATGTTTTGGTATGAAAAATAATTATTAAGAAATATATTGAGGTAGTCAAAAAATGAAATAAATTAACCCAACTCACCCCCTACCTAACCCCAACCAATGTCCAAAAGTCCAAAAATCCCCTTTCCCAAACACCCAATTCCCACCCCCCCAACAGTCTTTAAAAAAGGGGCAAGGGACAGTCACTTCCTCCGGTGGCGTAGTTTTGCAAGCTGTCGCTTCATGTCCCGCTGCTCTTTGCGGAGGTCCCGGAGCTGGCGCTGATGTTTCTCGGCCAACCGCTCCAGGTAGTCCACTCTTTTGCGTAGTCGGCGCACACGAACGATCCAGGATCTGATGTTGTTGCTGCTGTGCGGCGGCGGCGGGAGGCTGTCGGGCCACGGCTCCGTTTGGCTGGAGGCTTCTGGCTAGTGGACCCGGGGGCAGTGGAGGAGGATATAGATGTTGATGTTGTCTCCTCATGCTCCCGAGCCCACAACCGCCGATAATCAACACAAATAGCCTCCAGCTTATGGGCCCTGGCCCGGTCAGCCATCTCCTTACGGGTGAGCTTTTTGGGAGTAGCATCTATGAAGAAAGAAAGAAAAATACTGTAGTCAATAGTCCTTAACATAAAGTCAAAATAATTCAACGGAAGGTTGACACTCAGTAACACCAGCAAGTAGCAAACACAGTATAACATTTTGGCCTGTATCTTTCCGCCGTCTTTGTAAGCCTGTGACACTATGAGTTTCAGGAATTCCACTAGCAGCACTATAGGTGGACTCACTACTAGTACATACATAGTCAGATAGTACTAAAAAATGCCTTTTTTACTTTTTTTCTCTTGTTTTGCAAAATAAATTACTGGTACGTGAACTTGTGGTAGCCGCCATAATGGCAGCTCACTCAGCTTTAACCCAAGAAATACAGACACAGGCCATGATGATGCAGACTCGCAGTACTTTAAGCAGTACATGCAGGTGGGAATAGGAATGTCTTACTTTTCTATAGGGGTGGCACTGCCACTGGCCATACTTCATCCACTCAGCGTCTGCTCTACTACATCATACACCTCTGCTATCGACGAGGAGGATAAAGAAGATAACATCCAGGCTTCCAAAGTACGTCTATAATTCTTCTTAATGTCTCAAATGTACCAAAATTTCTTTTTGTCAACAACCAACTAACACCCTTTTCATTATATTTTGGAAACCGCCGTCTTCTTTCTTATGTTGAATTGCATTCAACAAAACCATTCTTTAAAGTCATAAATAAATATTAAGACTCGCTCGTCCTTCGTTTCACCCTTCTTTAACTTTTCGTTCTTCACATCCCTAAACTACATCTGATCTGATATGACTTGGCTTCACAATAAAAATTTGCCAGCTGAGTTCAAGTGAAATAGAGGGGGCCATTGGTTACCAGAGAAGTACCGCCGCTAATGCTATTACAAGTCAAGGTTGACTGTCTTCTCCGTGATAGCCCAAAAAGTAGTTATAAATTAGTAAATGTTCTTGACAGTACAGTGTACTTATACTAGTGTACTGTGTACTACTGTACAGTACATCATACACTCCTTAACGAGCCTACTCAAAAAAATTTCAATAAGTAAGAAGTATAATAACTTACCACCATCCGCCGCCGCTGAGTCTTCCCCCCAGCTCCTCCTGTTGGCGCCGCCGCATCCAGAGTGGACCCCTCCGCACTGCTGGCACTGGTGGTCATCTGTGCCGCATCAGATGTTTTGACATCTAGGAAAAACATGTCATATTTTCAGATGCCATACACAACCCCCTATTTTGTCTCGTAATGGAAGGAATGTTACATAACACATTTTTTATTACTGGGATTGAAAAAAGGTAACGGTTTTATTCCATTAAATGCTACACTTCTTCTTATGACAACTGATGATTGCTTGCTTAACGTGCACCATTTTTCTCATTACAGAAAGAAGATTCCATTGCCCTTCTGCCAGACGATTCACCAACTACTACTGAGTCACCACCAGCAGTACTTTAAGTACTTTAAAGAAGGTGGGGGCTCACGCACAGTTATTATTCTACTAATTTCCTGTGTCTGTTAGTGTTAACTAATATTAAGTTTGAGGCATACTAATTTTATTCATGGGAATGTTGTTTAAACTTTAACGTCATCTTCATCCATAAGAATACTACGCTATTAAAAATAAAGAAATAATGTTTTCATTTCTCAATTGAAAATACAACTTTAAAACTAACAAACACTGTGTGGTTTTTGTTCACGAGTGAGTGAGCGGAAAGGTTTGAACTACTGCACTTGGCAGTCATGTTTCAGTGACTCAGATAGGCCGGGACTCGGAGGTAGTCTTCTTCTGTTCCTCTGGGTCTTAAAATCATTGGTCAGACATTCTAGAAAGTCGGTCAGGGGAATGGGGTTTCAACTTCCGTTCGGACTGAGGTATGTCGAAAGTCGAACTGCACCTATCATCAACAATGTCCTATTTATCTTTTCCATACTTCTTTGTGTGCAGAATAGTCCCTGAAACACTAGCGGTATGAGATGTGCTCCTCTCAAATCAAAAAAGCAACTGCTACCTTTTACTTGGTGTAAACAATGACATTTTGTTGTTAGAAATTGTCAAAGCACTTACAATAAGAAGACTGAAATAGACAGCAAGGACAACCCAGAGGACTGCACTGAGTGCCTAGAGCTATTGCTGTATCAGAGTTTTGTTTCACACCGTTTGCCGAATGGGCAAGCTTAGCTACCTACACAGACCGACTCATAATTGTAAATAGTAGTAGCACAGAGAGTGATGGTAGAGGCAGGATAAGAATGTAGAAAGTAGTCTACATTAGAAGAAGATCAAAGACTATTTTGTAAAACATAGAATTATTAGGAACCAGTTTGTAATGAATAGGAGCTGTAAAAGTTAGGGAAGTATAAGTATTAATATAACAATAGAACAACTTACTGGGGCCAGCAGAAGAGCCTGCAAGGGACTGAGCCTCTCCACCTTCTGCCACCGGAGTCTCTGTCGCCGCCGCCGCCTTGCCCCTGTGAGGTCCTGGTGATCATGAAATAATGAAACACAACATGGATGATTCTTTTTTGGGAAATATTTGATTTCTTTGTACTCAATCTAAAATTATGTCGGGGAAACAAATTAACATCAATTGCATCTGATCTGGTCAACTAGGAGGATAGTAGTACAGTATTGCAGGATTCGCAGACCATCTAATAGGAAAGTTCAGTAATTCACTAACTACATCAACAACAAAAAGGTTCTACTACGACTGCCATCTCTCAGCAGCACGAGACGTCGCGTGACAGACACAGTCCGTCATCATGATTGCAGACCACTAACAAATGTCCTATAACAAGTAAAAAATAAAAAACTCAACGTATCAATCCACCACTATCTCATCAAAGTGGCAGCAGCAGGAGTACAAAGAAGGACTAGACTTGAGTCTACTGTCTCTAGCATTACGCAGTAATGCTCTCAAATGACTAAAAAGTTTCAAACAAGTAAGCATAGTAGCAACGCCAATAACCAGGTGAGCACCTGCAATGACAGAAGCTATTTAAACATTAATTTACCTGCAATGTAATCGAATCAGCAGCATTCGTACTCTTCAGGAGAAAAATAGATTAGCAATATAACAGAGCAGAAGGAAAAAAAGTAGTTATTAAATAGCTACTTACCAAGGCCAGGGATCTCCACACCGAGCAGGTCGACCATGTCATGCTCCCGGTCCAAGATGTCACTCCGCCGGTGCGTCACTTGGTGATAGGTGCGCCGGACCCCAGACTCCTTATACATGCGCCGGCACACCTTCTCCCACAGCTGGCGACGCTCCCGGAGGCCGTAACCGGAAGCAATCCGCCCACCTGCTGCCACGGTTTTAGGGAGGTGGACTTGCACAAACACCATCAAGGCGGCCACCTCCACCGCAGAGAAGATCTCCCTGGGCTGCACTTCCTCTCCCCTCCAACGCCCGCAAGGGAGCCGGGTACGTGGTGCTGGGCCCTTCCCCTTGCCCTTGTCGCCTCCCTTAGCCATGGTCCTGGGCACAAGAAGAAGGAAAGAAGAATAGGTGTGAAAAAAATAAGAGAGAGAGCGAAAGAAATAAAGTAGGTAATAAAGTAACAAAAAGTAAAAAAAAAACACAAAATATAGATGTAGGAAATTGAAGAGAGAGATGATAAGCAAAAAAAAACCACAAAAAGTTCAGAAAAACATAGGATTACAAAGATGTAAGGTGGATAGAAAGGTAGCATGCCCAAAACCATAGCAGTGAATGAAAAACAAGATGGATGCGCCCATAGAGGACCGCGTGGGTAAGTTCGCGCTATATTTCCCCCGCGAGCACGCAAAAACGCCCACCAATACGTAATCGCGCGCCGCATACGTCGCGAGCATGCAACACGCGCCCGGAAATGGAAACACGTCACGCAAACAAAATGGCTGCGCCCATACACGACCGCATGGGCAACCTCGGGGTCGGTGCACTGCAAGCGGTCCGCGAATAAGCAGAAAACCGCGCGAACACGCAAAAAAAAAGAAATCATCAAATTCGCACAAATTTGCGGATTGCAAGTTCGATTTCGCACGAATACGCGCCCCGCGAATCTCGCGAAATGGCAGAAAAACGAGTTTTGGAAAACTGAAAGCACTTAGCAGGTGCAAAAGTTCAAGCTAATTTGTAACCATTCCCTGTAGTGCTTCCTGAGGGGCCCCTCCAGAGTTCAGTTGCCTACTTGCAACTATTCTCTGACCCTGCTCTGACCCTGCTCTGAAGTATGGCACAATGCTCCTGTAAAAAAAATAACTGCAACAGGAAGCACTTACAGCTAAGGAAGCAGGTGGCAGGGATGAACCAGAGGGTGGCAGGGATGAAGCAGAGGGTGACAGTGCTGTACCAGCGGGTGGCAGGGGTGAACCAGAGGTGCTGTGATGAACCAGAGGGTGCTGTGATGAACCAGAGGGTGGCAGGGATGAACCTGAGGGTGGCAGGGATGAACCTGAGGGTGGCAGGGATGGACCAGAGGGTGTCAGGAATGAACCAGAGGGTGACAGTGCTGTCGCCATCAGCGGCGAGGCCGCTAGCCACGCCGTTAGCCGCTAGCCACACCCACTTTTTGGCCACACACCCCCTTATCCACCCCCCTTATCCATCTTCCGGCACACATATATAAATGTGCAACCCTAGGAAGCGCAGCGGACGAGCGCAGCGGGCGCGCCGTTTGCGCGCCGAAGGTGCGCCTAAGGCAAGCCCGTCTGCGCCCGTCCGCGACGGGCTGGGACTAGGTGCGATGGCCCCTGGCCCTTTACTGCCAGGGCTATCCTACACTTATTCCAGGGAAGCCCTCCTTAGACTCATGCCTTCCCAGCATGCCCACTGCACTACCCTGAATCCTCATTGTGCCCCTTGTACCTGCCCTATCTGCTTTCTCCCTCTTACATCCCTCCCCTCTATAACCAACATAGCCGCCTCGAACTTCCCTCCCTTACGCCCCAAATCTACAGTTACTGACCAGACCCAAACTAGGAAGCTGATCAGCCTAAACTGTAGATCACTAGGCAAACATAAGAGAGAAATTTTCGATCTTCTTGTCTCGGAGAAACCCGCAGCTCTCTTTCTTACAGAGACATGGCTAAAAGACCATTCTGGCCCGGATATTGCTGCCGCTCTCCCCGACAACTACACTTATGTTGGGAAAAATAGACCAATGAAAGAAGGTGGAGGTATAGCCATAGTCTACAACAGATTATACTCCTGCAAATGGGAAGACTTTGTATTACCCAACTGTGAGGCAGGTCTGTTTAAGCTTTCGCTCTCTCCCAACTTTACTCTCTCTGGGCTGCTTATCTACCGCCCCCCGGGCCCAGCGAATTCTTGGGCAGCCTCCCTTCCTGAGTATATAGCACCGCTAATTCAGAACTCAACAAATTTCTCCATTATCGGTGACCTCAATCTGCATCTGAATGATCCCTCATGTACCACCAGTAGCAATCTCCTACAAGACTTGGCTGCTTTAAACATTTCTTTACACAATTCTGGTCCTACGCATAAAGCAGGGAACCTTCTGGACCCCATCCTTTCTAATCTTGAGGCCATTAACTGTAAGGCTCCATCTCCTATTGTATGGTCTGACCATTACATGGTGACCTTCATTATTAAACTAGGTCAGCAATTGAACTCCCCCTCTAACCCCACAGAACCTAGACTATCCAGAAATTGGAATAAATTGGACCTTAACAAATTCAACTCCTGTCTCGAGAACACTAGGCCTCTCATGGAAGATTCTAGTACTGCAACTTCTGCCGCTATAAACATCTGGCTTGCACAGGCTGCCGATGCATGCCTACCTTTGCGCATGCAAACACACAATTTTCATCTTCCACCTGCCCCCTTGTTTACCGAAGCCTTAAAAAAAGAAAAAAGCATTTGCAAAAGCCTGGAGCGCAAATGGCGCATAAAATATGACTCATGTTCTAAGCAAAGCTACAAAGCCGCCTTAACAAAATATCACTCCCTATGTAAAACTGTCAAAGCTGAACATGTTAATCATACCATCCTTGAAGCAAAAAATCGTCCAAAGACACTCTTCAAGGTAGTACAGAAACTTTCGGGCGCACTGTGTCAGCCCAAAGCTCCCTGTCTTAACATGGTACAATGCAACTCACTGGCTGAATTCTTCATCGCCAAAATTGATACCATCTATTCCAATTTTGAGAATTCATCTCCCCCCCCTCTCTGCCCAACTTACCCGCCACAATTTCATCTTTCGATCAAGGGACACCAGAGTCCAACAGCCCCACCCACTCTCTGTCGACCCCCCCTCTCCACCCACGTTCTCTTGTGACCTTAGGCTCACATCTGATACCTGCCCTCCGATCGCACAGCTGATCGACACATGGGATCCGCTCAATATTGAGACCCTCTCCGACATCATCAGTAAAATCAAATCCGGTTCCCCACTGGACCCTATTCCCCCCCAAATTCTAAAAAAGCTGGACAATTCCTCCCTAGAACTCATCATGGACCTTCTAAATTACTCCCTTAGAGAAGCCACTGTACCCTCCGCACGGAAACATGCGATGATAATGCCTTTATTAAAAAAGGCTAATGCCGATCCCAGCATTCCAGCTAATTTCCGTCCTATCTCGCTTATTCCGGTATTTTCTAAAATCTTAGAAAAGCACATCAACTCTCAACTCTCCACCCATGTTGAGTTAAGAGAAATCTTACATCCGTCACAATCCGGCTTTAGATCCGGCTTTTCCGTTACCGAGTTGATAGGGGGGAAACCGTGGCACTCATTCTGCTTGATCTGAGTGCCGTATTTGACACGGTTTCCCATCCCATTCTTGTCAATGCCCTCCGATCATCTGGCATCACCGGCTCAGCTCTCAACTGGCTGGTCAGCTTCCTATCTGACCGCACCTTCCAAGTCTTCTCTTCCTCATCCGCTTCGCAAACTTTTACATCTGCGTATGGAGTCCCACAGGGTTTCATCCTGAGCCCCTTGCTCTTCAACTTATACGTCAGACCTCTGGCGTCTATTGCGGAGCAGGCTGAGCTCACCATTTACTCCTACGCAGATGATACCCAGATCATCTACTCTCTTTCCTCAGACTCTCTTGCCCCCTCATCCGCCCTCTGTTCAGGATTGAGCAACATTGCAGCTTGGATGTTGGACAACAAACTGCAACTGAATGGGGGAAAAACAGAACTTCTTCTGTTTGGCCACAATACCACTCTATGGGGACCCCAACACTGGCCCGCTCAAATGGGCACTCCACCCACTCCTTCTAAATCAGCACGCAACTTAGGAGTGATTCTTGACAACCAGTTATCCATGAAAAGCCATGTGGTCAAAACTTCATCCACCTGCATCACAATCATCAAGTGGTTGCGCAAGATCATCTGGATGCTGCCTGTGGATACCCAGAAAACTGTAGTCCAGGCTCTAATCACTTCTAGACTAGACTACAGTAACATTCTTCTCCTGGGTGCCAGCAAAGAGGTGACCCGCAAACTGCAGACAGTCCAGAATATGGCAGCACGACTGCTGTGCAAACTACCTAATACTTCCCCTACCTCTAACTCCCTTCGCACACTACACTGGCTCCGCATTGAAAACCACACGAAATTCAAGGCTCTTTGCATCATGCACAAAATTAATACTGGTCTGGCCCCACCATATCTTGCATCCTTGGTTCACCACCATTGCCCCCCCCCCGCACTCTGCGTTCATCTAACCAACACCTTTTCTCAGTGCCCAGAATGGGAGGCCGTTCTTTTGCCTGGCTAGCCCCTTCACTTTGGAATTCTCTTCCCCTTCAATTATGAAAAGAACCCAATTACCTTAGATTTCGCAAACAGGTAAAAAATTGGCTATTCAACATGTAGCTTCCTCCCTTCTGACTTCTGATTTCCCCTCTCCTTTTGCTGGTTTTAGCGCCGGGAAACCTATGGGTAGCTGAGCGCTTTATAAACTTAAATATAATAATAATAATAATAATAATAATAATACCACAGGGTGGCAGGGGTGAACCAGAGGTGCTGTGATGAACCAGAGGGTGCTGTGATGAACCAGAGGGTGGCAGTGCTGAACCAGAGGGTGGTAGTGATGAACCAGAGGGTGCTGTGCTGAACCAGAGGGTGGCAGTGCTGAACCAGAGGGTGGCAGGGATGAACCAGAGGGTGGCAGGGATGAACCAGAGGGTGGCAGGGATGAAGCAGAGGGTGGCAGGGATGAACCAGAGGGTGGCAGGGATGAACCAGAGGGTGACAGTGCTGTACCAGAGGGTGGCAGGGGTGAACCAGAGGTGCTGAGAAGAACCAGAGGGTGCTGTGATGAACCAGAGGGTGTCAGGGATGAACCAGAGGGTGGCACTGGTGAACCAGAGAGTGCTGTGATGAACCAGAGGGTGGCAGGGATGAACCAGAGGGTGGCAGGGATGAACCAGAGGGTGGCAGGGATGATGCAGAGGGCGGCAGGGATGAACCAGAGGGTGGCAGGGATGAACCAGAGGGTGACAGTGCTGTACCAGAGGGTGGCAGGGGTGAACCAGAGGTGCTGTGATGAACCAGAGGGTGCTGTGATGAACCAGAGGGTGGCAGTGCTGAACCAGAGGGTGGTAGTGCTGAACCAGAGGGTGGCAGGGATGAACCAGAGGGTGGCAGGGATGAACCAGAGGGTGACAGTGCTGTACCAGAGGGTGGCAGGGGTGAACCAGAGGTGCTGTGAAGAACCAGAGGGTGCTGTGATGAACCAGAGGGTGTCAGGGATGCACCAGAGGGGGGCACTGGTGAACCAGAGGGTGCTGTGATGAACCAGAGGGTGGCAGTGCTGAACCAGAGGGTGGCAGTGCTGAACCAGAGGGTGGCAGTGCTGAACCAGAGGGTGGCAGTGCTGAACCAGAGGGTGGCAGTGCTGAACCAGAGGGTGGCAGGGATGAACCAGAGGGTGGCAGGGATGAAGCAGAGGGAGACAGGGATGAACCAGAGGGCGGCAGGGATGAAGCAGAGGGTGGCAGTGATGAACCAGAGGGTGGCAGTGATGAACCAGAGGGTGGGAACCAGAGGGTGGCAGGGATGAAGCAGAGGGTGACAGTGCTGTACCAGAGGGTGGCAGGGGTGAACCACAGGTGCTGTGAAGAACCAGAGGGTGCTGTGATGAACCAGAGGGTGGCAGTGCTGAACCAGAGGGTGGTAGTGATGAACCAGAGGGTGGCAGGGATGAACCAGAGGGTGGCAGGGATGAACCAGAGGGTGGCACTGGTGAACCAGAGGGTGCTGTGATGAACCAGAGGGTGGCAGTGGTGAGTGCTGAACCAGAGGGTGGCAGCAGGGGTGAACCAGAGGGTGCTGTGATGAACCAGAGGGTGGCAGTACTGAGTGCTGAACCTGAGGGTGGCAGGGGTGAACCAGAGGGTGGCAGTGATGAACCAGAGGGTGGCAGTGGTGAACCAGAGGGTGGCAGTGGTGAACCAGAGGGTGGCAGTGTAAACCAGAGGGTGCTGTGCCCACATACACAACCGCATGGGTAACTTCACCATGCAAGGGGCCCGCGAACACGCAAAAAGCCCCGCGAACACGCAAAAATGCCCGCGAACACGCAAAAAACCAAAAATTCGCAATTTCGCACGAATTCGCGAATTATGCGGATCGCGAATTCGCTTTCGCACGATTTCGCGGACAGCGATTTTGCTGATTTTGCCCATGGTTAGTGTAATATTAATTATTAATTTGATAATTAATGATGTCACTTGTGCAAATAATTTTCTGTTACATTTTTATGAGTGTGTTGTGTGTTTTGGGGGTTATATGGTGGGAAGTACATTAATTAAATTAATTAATTATTCATATTTAATTAATGATAATTGGTGTTGATAAATATTTATATTAAGAGTGTAAATATTTTTTTAATTAGGTTTTAGGTGCTTGTTGTGAGTTTTGTGGGGTTATATGATGGGACGTAATAATATGTAATAATATTTTGTCAAGAAACCATTTCTAAATAAAAATATTTATTTGTACGGAAATTATTTTTTTATTTTATTTAGAATATTATTTGTAGGTATAAGTGATATGTATTTAATATTGTAATTTTTTTAATTTTCGATATTAAATATATTTGTGTTTTATTTTTGAACATATTTATATTTTTCTTTATTTACTTTATTTATTAAATATTTTAATTTGTTTAAGATTTTTTTTTGTTTTTAATGTTGCACTAACTGGATATGAAACAGCAAATTGTGCCCCTCTGCTATCCAACACTTTTCCTACTGTTGTACTGACTGTATTGAATGGAATTGGAATAACAAATTTTACCCCTCCGCACTCCAACAATTTCCTTACTGTCTTACTGGCTGGAATTGGTATAGCTTATATCACTTATCTGTAAGCCAACACTCTTAGTACTGTTGCATTTATTGGAGGGAGATTTGTAAATGTTATCCAGTTTTATTATTTTTGTGTTACGTGAAGTGGGAGTAGTACATTTTTTATATGTATTTACTATAATAGTTTGCATAGTTTTGTATAAATAGTAGTGGGAATAGTACATGTATTACATTTTTTATTTTATAATGTATGTTATATTGTTAGGATTTTTATTATTATGTTTTTGATTATTTAAAATTATGTTTTTAATGAATAATGTTTTTACAGTGAAAAATATGCCTTACTAAATGTAAAGAATGTTATTTTTTTTTTTTTTAAATGTTTAAAGAGAATGGTTTGTTTTTTAAAGATTTTATGTTATTGGTATATATATTTATATAGATATATATATATAGAGATATATACTGTTTTTTCATATGTTATATTTTAAAGTAATGTTACTAATTAATATATTTCATTTGTATTATTTTATTTTATATATATATTTAAAAAACTATATTAAATACAACAAAATTAATGACCGATACTTTTTTTTAGATATGTTTGTACTTTTGCCATTATAACTACAGGATGGCGATATTTTTGACATTGCTATTTTGGTCACAATATTTTTGTATGGCGATATTTTGAGTGTCTATATTCTGCCAGTGAACCACGCCTCTCTGAACTTTAAGAACTGGCAAGACACAGTAAAGAGCCCACAAAAGAGGTAACTGAGTAATAGGGAATGCAGACTTGCATGGATTTGTGTAACTAACCTTGAGACTACCTCACTCTTTGAATCTTTGGGGGATAAGATAACCACACTCATTTGGGAGGGAGATACATGATTATCAGCTACGCTACTTACTGACACACCGCTAGAGAAGAAGTCATTAGGAGCCCCACACTCCATCCCTCATAGAGACAAGGTACACAACTGGGAAGTGAGGATTGGGTGGAACATGTGGGGACAGTGTAGTACCTATGGAGTGTAACATTTCCTCTACTTCCTCTTAACAGAAGAGATCCTCAGCGCCACTAAAGGTGCAATCCTGGTGATCAGCAACCAAGGAAGTCAGAAGGCACTCACACAATTTGTAGAAGAAGTTAGATGACTCTCTTCTTTTTCTCTTTCTGATCCCTTTCCCTTGTGGGCTGCTTCCTCTACACAGTTGCTGGTGCACTCTGCATGGTGCCAGCCTTCAGTGGGATTTGAGGTCCTGGCTTCGCTCCTGCAGACTCCTGGAACACTTCAGGTTAGTGTTTTCCTGGTCCAGGCAATGATATTGTAGAAGTCTGGAGAGTGTTACTCCTCCATACAGAACATTAATTCACATATAGATTTTTGGCTGGTAGCATGTCCACTTATGGGGTCAATTAGCAAGGTGCAGATTCTACCCAGGAACACTATCAGATGGTAATATTTATGACTATATATTTATGACTATAGCAGACTCACTACATAGAGGCACAATTTGGAGATTAAGGTGGGAGGAGCTGCATGAATCAGTGCTCTGAAAAATACTAGAATATTTCCAGGTTACACTATTTTCTATTATTTGGATAGTATACTGTTGGCCTGGATAGAGGGAACCTTTACAGGAACTGCTTAGCTTCCCAATAACTGAGGAAGATGTGAAATTGGCAATCACTGCAGTTGCATGAGGAAAGCCCCAGAGATGGATGGCTTCCTGGTTGAGTTTCATAAAGAGTATTACAACATAAAGGCTCCCAAATTAATAGCTGTACAAAATGGGATGATACATATTGTTTGTCTTCCCCCTCTAATGCTTGAAGCTATGATAACATTATTGCCAAAGCCAGGCCACAATCAAAGTAAATGCACCTCTTTTAGACCACTTTCCTTTTTGAATGCGGAAAATAATATCTATGCTAAGATACTGGCACAGAGATTGCAGCCACAATTGCAGAGATTGGTGCTAGTGTAGCAATCAGGATTTATTCCATAACACTCAATGGTGCCTAGCCTTTGCACATTGATGCCATAGATTACACCCAGATTTGTCTGCAGTAGCCTCGCTATTGGATGCTGAGAAAGCATTTAACTTGCTGAATGGCCCTACATGCAGGAGGCTCTGCCAAGCATGGGTCTAGGGATGTTTTTCCGGAGTCTTATTAAGTTACTGTACATGAACCCGCTGTCCAAGTTACCTACGATAGGCAATTTTCGGCTTTCTCAATAGGAGTGGGTACTCGCCAGGGATGCCCACAGTCCCTGCTTATTTTTGTCTGGTACATTCAACCACTTGCTTGCTGGCTGTGAGGGTATTATTATTAGCAAGGTATACACATAGGAATGGGATCATATTATATATTCAAGATCCCGCAACAAACGTTGCACCTATCACTAAGGACATTGTCCGATTTGGGTGGTAATCCAGTCTGCAGATCAACTGGGATCTATTTGAGGTGTTGCCGCTAACTGATATAATAGAACCATGGTAGGGAGACTACTCACTTCACCAGAGCCCTGGGGGGATGAAGTGTCTAGTGATCTATGTCACCTGTGACTCGACTGAACTGGTTTGGTAAACTTTTGGGATGGTAGTAGCTGATCTGATGGCACAAGTCAACCATTGGCTTAAACTCCCCTTTTCTATCCTGGGACATGCATCATTGATTGTACTGGTTATAGTGCCAAAACGTTTGTATTTGTTTGTTGATATTCAGATACAACTCTCCAAGGAGTTCTTCAGGGAACTCCAGCAAATGCTGACACAATTGGTTTGGGGAAGCAAGCAACCCTGCTTAAAATAGAATGTGCTTACACAGCACGCGAATGGGGGAGCTTAGGAGTGCCTACCCCCTATCACTATTATTTACTTGCTCAAGCTCAGCATGCTTAAGACTAGTTAATAAACAGTAAAACCATAACTCATGGCAGAGTTGAGAAAGTTTAGCCAGACCATACATAATTCCTGCTATTCTGGGGTAGAAGCTGGTAAAGCTACTCACCGAGATAGATGTTGTAATGATCACGAGCTGGGTATAGTAGGAAATAGCAAGATTACTGGGCACAGACATACCTTACACATCATTACGATAGTGAGATTGCTGAAACAACTACTTAAAGCTTTCATCAATGGTCACAGAGGGAGAATCTCCCACTTGTTCAGTTCTTGCCTCTGAAACATTACTGCACAAATAAAAGCAGTTATATGAAGCATACACAGAAACTCTTGGATAAACTACAAGAGTAAAAGTATCCCACCCTTTTGATTCAGAAACAAATGCTGGAGCCCTGCACAATAATAGGGAACAATTACTAGTGAATCACATAAGGGGGAGAAATGACAGGCTCATCTGTGTGATGACGTTTAAACCTAATTCCAACAGGTTAATGAAACTAGTGAGTAAACATTGGAAAGTTCAGACAGCAGGACATCTGCCTTCTGAAAAACCAATGTTCTCCTTTAAAAAACCAAAGAATGTAAAGGAAATTCTGGTGCACACATGGCAGAAGAACATGGAAGCAAAAACCATCCAAACCCACCCTTTCGAACCTCCCGCTAATCAGAGGGCACTTCTCATGTTGTAATTCTCATGTTGTAATTCTAAAGTGTGTAGTTTAACACTAAGGGGTTGATTACGATGGTGGTTGTAGGCACCTCTGTGGTGCTGGCGGTGGCAGAAAACTTCATTTTAGTAACTTTTGCGGCGGTCCTCGCGACTGCCATATTACAGGGGGCAAAGATAGCCCTTTTACCATCTGTCACGGTGTTTCCGGATCCGGCAGAAATTTCATTCCGCAATGGTGCCGGAGGGAGCCAATAGAGAAAGCCCACCGCGCGGAATGGCGTTCCATCTGCCAGACAGATCACGAAGCATCAACCAGCCAAACAGAATGCGGAAGAGAAACCAGCTCTTCTGAGATGGTGGAAGCACAACTGTGGGGATAGAAACTCGAGTCAGAGACACCTCCACACGTTCCTGGCTGTCCTTGATCCTGCTCTACAAGCCCTTCCACTGCTTTACCTTATCCGCTACCAGCAGATAAGACGCCGTCGCGGTCAACACCGCAAGCAAGTTAAAAAGATACCCCCTCATACAACCCCTGTACAACAACAACACACAGCTGTCGTGCTGAAATATGTCTCCTGTTCACATCAGATACCCTGGTGGATACAGGAATATATATCATAGTATAAGTACACATGTCTTGCACATAGGTAAATTGTCACCTCAGCATCGGGGCACCCATCTTCAAGGAAATGATTGCATCTAGCCCGGTCGTGGAGGTCACGTCGCCTCAGCGGTGAAGCTGCGGTAAAACTTGCCCACAATGTTGTAGGAGTCCAGCACATTGTCCCAAGCAAGCAATATCATCATTACAACCTCAACATCACATATTAATAAGAGAGGCACCACTCTGCACAACATATCTGCGGAAAGAAGTCATGTGCAGGGACACTGTCCATAGTGACATAGGATCATCAGCAATTATATAGCAACAGGAGTGGGGGATGAGGCTAGAGTCCTTTCAAAAGGACAATAGTCATCATTGCATCCGAATAAGGATCAGTCCACATACAATGTGGAACAGGAGAGAGCAGAGCAATCGGGGTGTGTATGTGTATTTCACAGTGGTCCAACAAGATATTGGATGAGTCAGTGATCCATGGTAGATGACATAGATTTGAGACACCACTGCCACATAATCACAGATCAGCACACACCCCAAGCAGACATTGCTAGTCTAATCACATACAACGGCAGATCATACCACTTAATGACAGCCATACCATGCAACACAGGTCAACAATTACTGACTCGAACATCAGACTCAAAGTAAGCAGAAATTACTGGTACCATATGTGTAGAAATAGCAGATAATTGACGTTAGCATAAGCTGAAGCCGTTTTTGTTGTGGCATCCATTTTGTTAGCCATGTGATTCTTCCGTCTTCACTGCTGCTTGCCTTTCTATTCTGATTGAGTCATCAACTGTAGTTAACTCCTTCAGTAGTGAGCCAGAGCACTGTGTAAGCTTAGAAAGGCCTGTAGCTGCTAGAATGCACCTGTTTTAGAATGTAACTGCCAGGCTAGTTCAACTGATGTAAGCAGTTCTGTCTCCCCTCCCACTTTAATGTGATACTTGTCTGACCATGTTAGTCGATAGCTATTCCTGTGTATGCCTGTACCTTCTATTTGAGTCTTCATGCTTACTCAGCAACAAACCTAGTATATAAGACCCATGGTTTCTGTATTCCATGAACTACCTCCCACAGTGCCTGAGGGTGTTTTATTGATGTAGTCCCACTCATGTGTGATTAATAAAC
The DNA here is from genome assembly GCF_964261635.1 of Lissotriton helveticus. NCBI lineage: Eukaryota > Metazoa > Chordata > Amphibia > Caudata > Salamandridae > Lissotriton > Lissotriton helveticus. The sequence continues at coordinate 2,105,463,159 of NC_136059.1, read as the reverse complement.
TTGTTATTTGATATTTCAGCTTCAGTGCCAATCTCTACTTTGTTAGTCTAAGGACCCGTGGACAGAGAAGGGTGAACCCCTGCACCGGTGGGCCCCTAAAAAGGCTAATTTCCACAGTTTTGGCACCCAGCGTGGGGCTCATCGGAGACACGGCCGCCCGAAGGAGTGGTCTTGATGGAGGATTGGAATATTGCTAAGGAGGTCCCCTGCAAGAGGAGACCCTTATCTTTGCAGACCGAAGTGACTATTCCGGTTTTCCCGATCTGACCCTCCAGGTGGTGCCCGGTCCCGACTGAGATCTCCTTTGGCGTAAGTATTGCAGTGACCATTAGGTCAACCCAGAGCTTGGCAGGTGGAGGCTGGAGACTTTTGTTTGGTAAGGTCGCTGAAGCTGCACTCCTGATTTTGGATTTGCTTGGCCAAGATTCTGGTTGTGTTTGTTTGTTTATTTAATGCAATAAATAAAGGCAGGTAATTAGGAGATTTTTGTCTCTACTTTTGATATACTTGGGATAAATACTATTTGACTATAATATTATATTTTACTATAATATTTTTGGCATGCCTGCTCCTAGCGCACTTCTAAGAATGTGTTGCTGTCTTTGAGGTAGCCATATGGATCTAGAAAGTAGTCAGCGGGCTCCCTTAGAGGAGACACCCAATAGGTTTATGTATATCAAATATGATATTTCTTCCATAATGTATAGTACACTGTGGAACAAATATACTGATCTAGGATGGCCAGTTAATGGGTCATTTGATTTAAAAAAGATTCAGTATTTTGAGCAGTATCTGTTTAAATGAAAGAGTTGACAAGATATGTTTGATTGTATGTGAATATGGGGATTTTTCTTCTTATAATATTTGTTTGAATGGGTATACTTGGAAGAACATGCCTGCATTTAGTAAAATTCGTAAGTAGTGATACGGAGTACTCTTGAGTGTTCCACCAGGCCACTTGGTAATTTGGTCTCTTCTGGCAAAGGCTTGGGGGTTTTACCCCATCTTGTTTTGGGTGGGTCTGCGGACCCCTGTAATAGGCTTGCCTTCTGGAATAAGTATAATTTGGTAAAGACACACCAACAGGTAACTCTGCGTATTTTGGAAAAGGTCTGGGGCTAGAGCCTGTCTTCTTAAACTTGGAACAGTCTTTGGGCTGTTTACTTGTCTTGGTGCAGTCTCTGGACTGCTTTTGAGAGCTCTTTTGTTTGTAAATATGATTTACAACTGGTTTGGTTTAGGTACAGTCTGTGAGCTGCCTCTTGTTTTTATCCAGGTGTTGATTTCTGGGATGATTGTGTGTTTGAGTGTCTATGAGGTTTGTGGACTGACACCGGTGCTAATGCTTGTGAAGTACTTGTTTGAGTGAGTAGCAACTGTGCTCTTTGTGTAAGAATGGCTTGCCTCATCAAGCTGTGTTGTGTGTTATGAGTGTGTGGCCCCTTTTTGGAAATGTTTGGAATGAGCTGAATTTGGTTTTTGTTGTCATTGTGTTCTGCAGATGCCATTGGAAGAATTACACTTTAGATTTCAAAGAATGAATTATATAAAATATGTTAAGTAGCTGCACTCTACTATGGAAAGCAAAGCAGTAACAAAGTATAGATGTGTGAACATTCAATTATTATATTGCCACAATGGTAATAAATTAAAATTAAAACTCAAGGTAGAATTGCCTAGCATTCTAAAGAAAAAGAAGAATGGACTTTGCATACATTGTCCTGTGTTTGAAAGAAGATAGTTTGTATTTGTTTCTGTACATAATTGATGTATTAAGGATTGTTTATGTTTTATGTACTACTTGTAAATGTCATCTCACTACAAATAAAGCACTCTGAGACCTTTGGGTATAGCTAGAGCTATGTTATGTTAAAACTAACTTTACCTAGAAAAAAGGCACTCAATAGGAAAAAGTAGGCCTCACAGAGAAAATCAAAATGTGTGTTTCACACAACTAGGACTTAAGAAAATTAAAAATAGATGCCCAACATTTTGTTAGTACTGCCTATCAGCCGTGCAAAATGTTACAGCACTATCCTTAGACACATCATATTAAATATTAAAAGGCATTCACATTATATGAGTAATAGGTTGCTGCTAAAATAAAAGCTTCCTCCTTCTACCACACTGCAAACAATAGATTTTGACTGGCTTGGAATGCCTAGTTTTTAATAGAATGAACTGAGTCTCATTCCCAGCACCAGAAAGAGAGCTTTTAACAGCTGCTCAAGCTGTCTGTCCGAAGGAAGCTGTCTGTCAGAGCAGAGGGAGGTAATGAGTGGTTTATCAACTTTTTGGGGTTTCTGTGAGGACATTAGAATACAGCACATTGCTGTCATATCGGAAACAGATAGCATCATAAGGGGTCCTGTGCCATTAATTGTCAGACAGGATTTATCAGTCCTAGCACACAATGACTTCTCTCCTGAAAAAATGTAGAAGCTGCCGGTCATAAAACACACCTAAATAAATAAGACAGGCTTTACCAGGCACAAGCTACAAAAAACACTGGGGCAACTAGGTTTTAAGTTAGTACAAAATGGCATAAAAGCACGTGCATTAAAGACTACTAATTTTCAAAGTTAGAAATACAGCTTCATTATTTTGGATAAACAAGAAAGGATGAAAGAAAGGACTTTCTTTCCTGTTGCTTTCCTAAGGAACACATCTGTGAATCTGATGGTAAATAATTACTACTTTCTAAAGGGTGAAGCAAACTTTCTAAGTTTTCTAAGTGTTATAAATAAATGCTTTTAAAGACAAAAGGGAAGGAATGAAGCTTGCTTTTCATATTCATTATTCAAACAATGACTACATGTAAAAAAATATTACAAGTCATTGCACTAAAATCATTTTTGCATTATTATGATCTTCATATGATTTTTTATGATCTTTATAATGTCTAATAAAACTACTGTGAAAATGTAATAATAATTAGGAATGTAAAAAAATTACCTCGTGCGAACTGTGCATTAAGATTTCAATGTTTAAATGGTTAAATATATTGTGCATCAACATTAAAAAGGTGAACATTATTTTCCATAACAATGACAATATTACTGTATCTTAGTGACAAACTTAAAATACGATTTCTAGTATGGCCTAATGGCTGCAGTCTCAAATACAATTGAAGGTTATACAAAAGAGTAGCTCTAGAGACATGTGAATTATATTGCACGCCTTAATGCACAATAGTTCTGGGCGCATTATGGCGTTCTGAAAACAAACATTTTGAGCCAATTCTATAGGTGCTAGAAAGCACAGTGCACAAGAATAAAAAATAAAGAGCAAAAGTTACATCCTAACTTTAAAATATCAGCACACAGGCACGGAGCAGAGATGGCACTCAGTCATGCTTCTCAAAGAATTACTTTGAATTGTATTTGCCACATGGGGATAACTTTGCTCAGACGAGAGACAACATGTTTAAGGGTCAGAGGCCAAGTTTTGTATTTAGCAGACTAGCCCTGCTGAAAGCAAAATGCCCACATAGGAGGGTTTATTTCTGGCAGGCTTGATCTGGCACTTCGACCTTGGAAGATATTCCGAAGGAAGGGGCCAGAGTGTAGAGAGAGAGGGGAGGCTCTGCTTACTATTTTTGGCAAAAGACCAGGCAGGTTCTATGAAGCCATAAGAGAGAAGGAGGGGCAGTAGTGTCTGTGGGTGATGTGCAGCTCCTTACACAGACAGCAGCTCTGCCATGCATACAGAAATAATGGTTTCAATTTAAGGTTGCTGTGCCAGGGCTAGATGAGGAACCACTAAAATAAAGTTTGCATTCATGCGCCATCATGTTCAACAGCACAATATCTAAAGGAGTTGGTAATTGGTCATTGGATTAATGTTTTCTAGTAAGCTCAATGTGCTTGTACAGCAAAATTTACAAAGCGGTGCAGTCCAATAGTATTGCACATGGACTCCTTGGTATGGATTCCCCAAGCTATTTACCTCCTACAAGTCTGTTTGTGCCCAGCTGCCAAAGGGGGTAAGTATTGTCGACAGGAGTTCACCTGCTTAGGTTACCTACTGTTGAAGGGGGGTAGGAGACTAGCTCCTGGGCAAATTAAGGGTAAGCAAAATTAAGTAACACACTGTGGTTTGTTGTGTTTTGTGCTTGGCATATGTATTATTGTGTCTTTTTTTCTAGGTTTATATGTCTATTATGTGTAGTATTGTGAGTTATTCTGCTTGGAAAGTACGCAGTTGCAAAAACAACAGTTGATGGACAGAATTCAAAACAATGTCATACATTCACCCCAGTACAGAGATCTGGGCCTAAATCCATAGTTTCTTTGCTCACCATGCAATTCCAGTTTGAACCGAGCCATATGCAAATCAGACTTGACCCTGTGCCCCATGGGAACAGTCCAGCCCAAACTGCAAAGCCAGGTCCTCCCTGGACTGTAAACAAGCATTCTAGGACCGGTTTTGGGCTTTCAGCCCTCATCAGCCAGGATAGCTTGATTCCAGTGGCATGAAGAGCACGGGACTCATGCCTGAGCATACCCGTCCCAACAGTTGATGGACAGAATGCAGAGCAATGTCATACATTCACCCCAGTCCATCATCTTGTGTGTTTTGCTGTTCTCCCTATGTGGGAAGGGTATGCCCAGACATGGGTCCCGTGCTCACTATGCCACTGGAGTCAAGCTATCCTGGCTGATGATGGCTGATAGCCAGAAACTGGTCCTAGGATGCTTGATTCCGGTCCAGCGAAGACATGGCTTGGCGGTTCAGGCTGGACTGTTCTCCTGAGGCACATGTTCAAGACTGATTTGGATATGGCCATGTCTGAACTGGGGTGGCGAAGTGGGCAAAATAACAATGGATTAAACCCAGATCTGTGACTGGGGTGAATGTTTTGCCATTGTGCAACATTCCGTCCATCATCTTGTGTGTTTTGCTGTTCGCCCTAAGTGGGAAGGGTATGCCCGGACGTGGGTCCTGTGCTCACTATGCCACTGGAGTCAAGCTATCCTGGCTGATGGCGGCTGAAAGCCAGAAACCGGTATTAAAATGCTTGATTCCGGTCTAGGGAAGACATGGCTTGGCAGTTCGGGCTGGACTGTTCCCATGAGGCACGAGCTCAAGACTGATTTGCACATGACCATGTCTGAACTGGGGTGGCGTGGTGAGCAAATTAACGATGGATTAAACCCAGATCTGTGACTGGGGGTGAATGTTTTGCCATTGTGCAACATTCCGTCCATCTTCTTGTGTGTTTTGCTGGAAAGTACGCAGGGCAGCTTGTTGGTGTGTGCTCTCTCTCTCTCTCTCTTTTTCGAGCCGGTCTAAGCTGTCTAGGAATGACCATGAGACAATCGGTTGGGCTCACTTTAGTCATTCATTTTGCAGGATGCTGTGAATATGTCCTTGAATAAATAGAGACAAAGCACCTCACCAGTGTCTAATTGGCTATTAAGTAATAATGTTTGAACAAATTGTTAGAATTAACAAAATGAATAAAAAAATACGCCATGTTACTGCCCAGTCTGTCTGTAAACTCATGAAATTGGAATTGGATAAGGATGAAAGGATGGGTAGAATAGACTGATGTTCCCTTATTTGACCTTTAAGGGGAACTATATGTTGGTGGGTTTTGTTCCAAATTCCCAGGTGGCAATACCATTATTGTTTATGTTATCACAGCACTACATAAGTTGCAGAGGAATCATGAGTCCCTCATTAGTTAGTCTATATAATCAAGCTGACAGACCTTGCTAGAGCTGGTGAGTAGGTTTCTACCCTGAATATGATATGACATGGCCCAGAACGTGAAAAGTATGATGTATATGGTTCACAATGCTAGGAAAGATGCCCATATGCCCTCAGCACAAATTGTTAAGAACAAAATGTTCTTTTGCTTGTAATCTTGTCTGCCACAAACAAATTATGCTGGAAAATTAATGTACCTACTAGGTTATGTTTAATTTATCAGTTATTTGTGTAATATGGATCTCTGCTACATTCACAGTTTTAGAGTTTCCCACTACACCTATAATATGAGAGCATGGTCATAAGCGCAACATTTTTTGTTCTTATGCCAGGAAAATCATTTTAGAGGTGTCTGCACTTTTGCACAATAGTGAAGGTTCACAAAGTAGAAGCTGTATCATGATTTCTATGACTTATTAACTACAAGTCTGTTAAAAAGAAAAGTTGTTTTAAAATTCCTTCTTTTTAGGTTCCTCAGATGAATAATATAGGGGCGTTTCTGAAATTGAATATCCTCTTTTGATTGATTATTTGTATGTTGTGTCTAAAGATTTCCATTCTGTTCACTAACAGATATCTGCTGCCCTACAACTATTGCCAGAGGGGCCAGGATATCAGATCCAACCAGGGAACTAAGTTCAAGTCTAATTTGGAGTCGAGGTGAAGGGACTCAGCCCAGGTGTTGCTGGCCACTATAACAGCGGTGAAGGTGGAAGGCTGGAAGAATCAGGTACCCCTACCACTGTTGGATAACTCTTGAGTGAAAGACGGGGTCACAAATCAATACGGAGAGCTGATTCTTTGCTTTGTTCCTGTTTTTTTATGCCTAGCTAAGAGAGGCACAGACCGATAACAAGAGCGAGGAGGTTTTGCCTGAGGGGACCCTCTCTGAAACAAGGGTTGCCTCAGATACTTCAATTTCTGTGCATCAGGCCTCTGAGACCCGGTCCCCAAGTGAAAGCAAGCCTGCACCTTTGTTTGTTGATAAGGAGGTGCCTGGGCACACTAGGTACAATCTGCGGCACCAACAAAAGAGCAGTGCGCCAGCAGAGCAACACAGGAGTTAGGGAAGGACTTGAGTTCAGGGTACAGGTGCTGTGTCTCTGGTGCCTGTTAGATTATACTGGTGCACCGCCTGAGACACTGGACAGGATCGTTGAGGGTATTTGCCCTGGAGGGTGATTGCCCTATACTAAAAGAAAGACTTTTTCCTTAGCCTGGGGCGTAATTGTTTCTGGGTTGCAAGTTGTGCAGCTCCACCGTGGGAGAAGTGAAAACTTGAACGATAAGAGCCTGCCTGTCTGTGAGGCTCAGACGGACACAGGGAGAAGACTCCCCTCTGGCTAGTTGTACAGTGGCTTCAATTCCCCAAGTGTTTCTTTGTTAGCAATGTACCCCTTTGGTTGTCCCATTTTTGAGGAGGAGCAGCCTTTTGTCCTAATTCCCACGGCCCCGTTTGGTCCTCTTGGTCCCCCAAAACAAAGATTGTTTTTGTGATAATTACTGTACTTGCTTTAATATTCGTATTTGGAATACTGTTTTTTCAGCAAGAAAAATATCTTGTGCACACTTTGATAAGTACTACTCTGCCCTCCCCCTAAACATATCATTGGTGCTCTAGCCCTCATAAAGAAGAACACCGGAAGGTCTATCAAGATAATGTTTTTATTTAGACATTGCATCAGACGTGCTGTTGGGTAGTTCCATACTGAATAAGATAGCTACTGAAATACATCAGAGCCCTGGATCTTGGAATTGGACTGGGTAGTTTTGGGATTTGCTTTCTGCTTGGGGTTGGAAAATATTGACAGTCTGTTTGTCATAATAGCCATTATTTTCTCCTGCTATCTGTGTGTTCATTACGGCCCGATGCTCTGTTCCCTTTGTGCTTCTACCTGTACCTCATGTATACCAACCAAAAAAAATGGCAAGAATTTAAATGCCTGGCTAGTAACCGACCAAAAAAATAAAAAAAACTGATGTTAATAGATATAGGTGATAACTTTCATGCATAGCACATGTCTTCAGCTAATGCTAAAAGGGCCTTCTGTGGAAATCGCAGATAATTGACGTTTGCATACCCTGAAGCCATTTTTGTTGTGGCATCGATTTTGTTAGCCATGTGATTCTTCCGTCTTCATTGTTGCTTGCCTTTCTATTCTGCTTGAGTCATCAACTGTAGTTAACTCCTTCAGTACTGAGCCGAAGCACTGTGTAAGCTCAGAAAGGCCTGTAGCTGCTAGAATGTACCTGTTTTAGAATGTAACTCTCAGGCTATTTCAACTGATGTAAGCAGTTCTGTGTCCCCTCCCACTTTGCTGACTGATTGATATTTGTCTGACCATGTTAGTCGATAGCTATTCCTGTGTATGCCTGTACCTTCTATTTGAGTCTCCATGCTTATTCAGCAACAAACCCAGTATATAAGACCCATGGTTTCTGTATTCCATGAACTACCTCCTACAGTGCCTGAGGGAGTTGTATTGATGTAGTCCCACTCATGAGTGATTAATAAACTCGTTATTTGATATTCCAGCCTCAGTGCCAATCTCTACTTTGTTAGTCTGAGGACCCGTGGACAGAGAAGGGTGAACCTCTGCACCGGTAGGCCCCTAAAAAGGTTCATTTCTACATATGTGCATGTCATTCAAGAGGTACCACATATGACACTACACTTAGGACATCAAATAATATATGGGTGGCACAGAGATTAACATTGTATGAAAGTAATATCTGTGCAGTATCCCTGTAATGCATTGGACCAGAATGAGATGACCTGTTATAATCCATACAGTGTCCAGCCCCTCATCTGTATCAACTATCTTGACATGTGTATGCCACCAGCACACCACTCATGGCTCACGGTGACATTCCCTGACTGTCAAAGTCAACTATGACCTTTACACATATCCCTCATCTATCCATCTTCCACCTTCACTGCTCTACACCCGGGAGAAGCTCTGACAAAGGTGAAAATAAGGTCCTATGAGTTCACTGATACCCAATGCTACACCCTAGTGTGTCTCTACAAATGTCTGAGTTCCACTCAGGGATGTCTGATCCAATGCTGAACTCAAACCAATTGCCAAATATATGTATCACAAACCACACAAAAAGAAGTCCAACAAGCATGGCCATGTGCAGCAAAAGAGTGGATAGGCAATGTGATCCTAGACCACTCTGGAACAGATATAATTTCTCCTATGCCAACTGCACAGAGAGCATCAGCAAAACTAATCCAAAAATAAATGAACAAATGTCAAATATAACCACAAACTGTGTACAACCAGACAAATCTGCAAAGACAGACATAGGCACTCCACCGGTTACAAAGGGAGCATGGTGTCAATGTATTGCACAAGCATTCTCATGCACAATCCTGGCAAGTGACTGTTCAAATATAGGAGGCCATAACACAATTGTGCACACAAAACAAGCTAATGAACAAGTCTCCATAGTGCTGCATGTGACATGCACACAATAAGTGCACAGTACAAATTCAACACACATCTGAATGCATTAAAAAACAGACTCCTCACACTCAATTTCATCCTAAAAAAGACATTACACACACATGGCCCTGCCAGAGGAAAGAACCAACACAGGACAAAGACTGCATCCCTCAGAAACAAATTCATAGCATATGTAAATGTAAATTGATACTGGTATACCGCACTCCTCACCCGCAAGGGTCTCAAGGCGCTTGTACGAATACCGCTGTGGAACCCATCCTGGCTTTCCCTGTGAAGTGTCCACTCCTGGGCACCCCCAAGGTGGAGGCCAGGCATCCTAGCGTTGTGGGGGCCGTTGTGGAGATTAAGCAAGCTATTGCCCAGAGTTGCAGAGTGGGACTCCATGATTGGAATAGGCACCGAGGCGAGAATTATCAGGTCCGTGGAATTTTTGAGCCCAAGACCCGCCGAGGCAGGGAATTGAACTCTGGTCCCGGGCTAGACCTCTGCATCAGGGTATGCCGCTCTAACCATTGAGCCACACTTCTCCACATAACATATGCACATCCAAACACATCACATACCGATCTCAGCTGGACCTCAGGGTGACTCACACCTGGTAAGGAAAATACAACATCCACTGACAGCAATGCATGCACAGTATCAGTGTGTGAACACCACTAAAACCAATGTCACATATCTGATTTCACCACCATGAACGTCAATATCACAAATCATCACATCAGACAGTTCACTTCACACTCAGGATGGGTAGCAGTACCCCAGGAAACAGATACACACTTTAGCTATCACCTAATGCTGCACAACTCAGGCTAACACATGTGCATGGAGCCTGACTAGAGGACTGTGCTGGAAACTCATATGTTCTGTACATGAGCAACCATGACTGAAATCAAATAGAATAAAATAGCACATAATAAAATGGGACACAGTGCTGAGGGGCACAATGCTTCTGGACACAGATTATCCTCCCACAGTATAGTGTCACACTATGGAGTGGTGGGGAGGATCAAACACTGGCAAGGCATGGAGTGGAACATATTAGACTGAAGTAGTGTACACATTAGTATCGGACAGGTGAGGAGTGTACAGATCAAAGACACATAGAGGAGTAACTGACAATGTGTAGGCATCAAATGGTCCTCTTGGGGCTGGTATGACTCTGAATACCATATAGAGGAGTAAATAAAGTGTAAATTGACATCAAAGTATGTGGAAAGTCACTTATAATGTTTGTTTGCCTGAGCCAGTCAGCACAGTGAGAACAAAGGTAAGCAAGAGCCATGGCTGATCCTAAAACTCATAACACAGACATTGCAGTGACACACTCCGCATACTTACAAATGATGTGGAAAGCAAGTAGGTGTACCCTAGGACGGCAAGGTCACACCGACACACTGCACATCGCTCCGGCAACAACTCATACATGTGCCCCAAATCTCCAGCAGGTACCCATCAACTGGATCATACATGTGTGTAAGGGTCCTGCTCAAGGGCACATACACATCAATACTTCAGCTAATGACAGGACAATCACACTGTATGAGTACTCAAGTGCACACATTCAAATGTACGCATGTGACTATGCATCCAGACCTACACAAATTGACTACATATCTACACTGGCATGTACACATCAAGATAGATTCCACAGATATGACGGACCCTGTCCACCCATCAAGTCATCCTGTTAATTGACTTGTATTCCATTGTGGTACATCATCGAAATATGACATGTGTACAAAACTAGAGACCCACCAATAGAATGATTAGGACAAGAGTCGACCATCACAGACAAGCATCATTGCACCCTCAAGCCTCCGAGTCAATAAGCACAAAAGTTGCTGTAAACTCTGACAACCTCTGTAAAAGCAAATCAATTAGATGCCAATGTGAATGTGGCATACAGAGCATGGAACAGAGCAACATATACACATACATTGCACTGCATCATTAGCAAGGGCAGCAACAAAGCTCAGAACATAAATAAGATTTTTATGACAAACTCTGTTTCGGCATTAAAAGTGCAAAACATTTAGGCCAAATGCAAGACCAAATTTCAAGTCAGCACATGTGTGCATGAAAACCTGTGCAACAAACATGTAACACAGTCCACTGCCACGGGAATCACCCCAGGATAGGGGCCTGAAATGGCCAGTCCAGGTAGATCACTGACAGAATATCGAGGAGCACAACATCGACCTGCCAAAATATCAATGAAAAAATATAGAATGACAGAATATCGACTTCCTATCTACAAACAGGTAAGTACAAAAATATTGAATCCTAAATATCGTTGTCAATAATATAGTTTGCTAAAATATCAACTTTTTTACATCTTAAAAGTAATACAAAATGAAGTAATCAATATAATTAGGTAAAACATACTTAAAAATAATTTTTAAATGCAAAAAGTAATAAATAATAAATAAAAAGTAAAAATAAATAAATATGCCTTTTTATTATTTAATATATATATTAACTTAGTATTGAAAATAAATAAACATTTTAATTATAAAATATTAAAAACATAATTTAAAATATAACTACATATATATAAATAAACCTATATTATAAATATAAAAATAAATTATATATAATAAGTTAAAACATTAAAATAAATATTTTTTAACAAAATAATATTTTACACTACATTAAATAAAACATTACTGGAAACATTGCATAGCGTAGGGGATAAAATAAATATTCCCACTCCACCGAGTGCAACAGTAGGGAAAATGTTGGATAGCAGGAGGGTAAAAATTACTATTCCCACTCCAGTGAGTGCAACAGTAGGGAAAGTGTTGGATAGCGGGTGGGTAAAAATTACTATTCCCACTCCAGTGAGTGCAACAGTAGGGAAAGTGTTGGATAGCGAGTGGGTAAAAATGACTATTCCCACTCCACCGAGTACAACAGTAGGGAAAGTGTTGGATAGCAGGTGGGAATAATTCAATATTCCCACTCCACCAAGTGTAACAGTAGGGAAAGTGTTGGATAGCGTAGGGGAATAATTTACTATACCCACTCCTGCAATATAATTAACATTAATTAACAAGTAAATATTTTTTCAAAATTAATTTACCTACCACCATTTTCCCCTATAAACGTCACCTACAATTTTTTAAAATATTAATAAATTAACATAATTATTTAAAAATTAATCAACTTATTAAAATTAGCAATACAATTAATAACCATCAAATATAAATGAATTCACAAAAATAGCACTATAAAATAACTTTTAATAAATATAATATGAAATATAATCAAAATTACATTAAAACTAAAGTACTTCCTAACCTACTCCCCTATCAACCCTCACTCCACTTAACATATTTACAAATTATTTATTAATAATTCATATCTAATCATTGACTTATTATTAATAACATTAACAGAATTATTATAATTAACTATTATTTATTAATTGTTATTAATAAATTTCTAATTAATTAATAATAAATTAATTAACTTAATTAACACTATACATTAATTAATAATAACAAATTATTAATTAATGCAATAATTAATTAATCTCAATTAAATTACTTACCACCCTATTACCCTATAAACCCACACCCACTACAGATTTAAATTGCAAAAAAATTATTAACATATAATTCATTATTTTTAAATATTTCTAGAAAATGTATTATAATAAACTACTTCCCACCCTATTCCCCTATAAACCCACAACCCGCTACGGATTTAAATTGCGCAAATATTAATTTAATTGAAATTCAATATTTTAAAAGAATTCAAACATACATTACAAAAATAATAAATACTTTTAACACATATACTAACACTTAAGCACAATAAAAAATTAGATCTTTTAACAACTATATTATGACAATCGATATTACTAACTTCGATATTATTAAAAATGATATTTCTTACCTGCATTTCTATATTCTGCACCACTATATTCTTGTAAGTCGATATTATGTCCATTCTATATTTTGGACTCAATATTTTGCTATGTCGTGAGGGGGGACCGGGGTTCAAAATTGTATGAAAGTTTAACTGGGAGGGGGCTGACTGTCTGGGCTAGTCGGAGGACTCGACCTGGAAGGGTGAGAACTGGCTGAGGTTGAGGGATCCGTTCATGTGGGAGCCTGAGGGCTGGTTGGACCGGGTAGAGTCGTAGCATGGGAAGTCATAGATATGCTTAGTGGAGGCTCAGTAGCTGATGGTGAATGAGGAGGGCTGGGTCTCAATTGTTTGGCTATCCGATATCCCCCAAGTGTCTTGCCACAAGTGAGAAGTGAGTTGGCCCCAACATTCTCCCTCTTCCCTGAAATTGTAGCAGGTGGTGGTGGTGTATCTTCCCGTGGGAATTTGCCAGACCTGGTGATATGCTGGGTTGGGGGCTGCCTTTTCCCTGCCTTCCCTGTTGTGGAGGTACACTCCCCACTTTGCTCTCTTGTCCATGCTTCACAGGGGTGTGGGTGGGAGTGGACGTTTCAGGTGAAACAGCCTTCTGAATGGGATTGGGGGAAGTTGTGGCAGGCACCAGGTCCACAGCAGACTGGGCAAATGTATGTGTGGCTTTGGGATCAGCTGTGGGGATGGGAGTGCTCTTGGAGGGCGAGGAATCTGAGGTATACAATGTGGATGCATGTTTTTTGTCCTTATGTCTCTGAGTGTCCTGTGATGGGCTTCTTGTGGTGTGGCCATGTGTGCTCTTTGTGTGCTGTGGTGATGGTGTATAGTGTCTGGTTCACTTTGAGTGATGTTGTTGTGTGCTGCGTGGGAATGACTGGGTGCCTGGGTGCTCTGGTGTGTGTGTTCTCTGGTCATTTGGGGGCACTGGGAGGGTGGTTGCGGAAGGGACAGGAGCTGGACTGGGAGCTTGGGACTGCTGAATGGCTGCCGTCACTGTGGAGGACAAAGATTGGACAGTTCTGTGTAGGCCACCCATGTACGAATAAATGTTCTCCACGAACGCAACAACCTGGGACAACTTGTTGCCATGATCCTGGAAGGCATTCAGGAGTGCAGCCTGACCCACACACAGCTGCCTTAAAATATCTATGGTCTCCACACTGAGGGCAGCAGGTGAGACAGGGGCAGGGGCAGCGGTCCCTGGGGGCACGGATAGCACTTTGGGGAGCATCAGGGAGGGTGGACACAGGACAGGGTGTGGTGGACAAAGACGCAGATCTTGAACTTCCTGTGCCCTCCAACACCGAGGAGTAACCGCTGGAGTTGGAAGATGTGGAGGTTGGTGTTTCAGGACAGGAATCCTCCAGGGCACTCCTGTCCCCCTCCGAGGTACTGGTCTCCTCAGTGTCGCTGTACTCACGTGGACCAGTTGTGCCAGTAGCTTCCCCAACAGTGTCGGGCCCCTCTCCTACCCTGCCCTCGGTAGATGCTACAAGAGACAGAGACATAGGTTTAGTATAGTGGCATATTTACAAACATTATGTGCAATACAAACAGAAATTATTGGGCTGAAACTCCCACATTTAACTATTCCATGTACTGTCTGCACATCCTAAATGTATACAATCATCAGCTGATGCATGGAAACATGCTTAGTCGATAGGCGCCACGTTGCGTTGACACAGCCAAATTGCTGTGCATGTATCTACATTTCAAAATCACATACAATCATCTGTAGGCACATTTACATGCCTGCAGGTAAGAGAGGTACATATCCAAATATGTTTTGCTTCTCACTCTTGAAGTATGAGTTCACTGAACCCCACAGATACAAAGTGAAACCTATCCATTGTCAACTGATATTACCTCCTTAAATCCACTATGTTGGGCACTGAAGCACAACTACAGTTGTACATTGATCTCAACTTTGTAGATGTATCAATTATATGGAAGTGCACAGCACACATCTCCAAATGCACACTAACATGATGCACACTGCTGTTTACTGCCAGTTGATGTCTCTGAGACTCACACTGCTGCATATGTCACATGGACACATATTTTTGAGTGATGAAGCGCAAATATGCCCCATGAGCCAATGTAGTCACCTAGCCAATGCACAATAGCATTATAAGACCAATGTAATGCAAGGCCTTTATGTGTTGTGCCATGTCACGTACCAGCATCCAATTGCCTGACAGACCGTCAGTGATCCAATGCATGAGAGTGCCTTCTGTGGGTGAAGTTGTGAGTGGCCTCCATTAGGAAAGCTAATGTGTGACAATACCTAGGGTCTGGCATATGACATCCCTACGTTGTGCTGGCTGATGACATCCATTACACACCACTGTGCCAATAATTCACTCATGGATTAAAAGCAGTAGCCACAACTTCACCATACATGCATATGGACACCCCTCCACAATGCACACATACTGAGGACTGACACTTTGAGTAACATTTGCTTCTCTCAATATAAAATTACAGTCCAACACCTCAGTCACATCACAATTTGCCATTCCCACTGTTCACATCCAACCATGTTAAGCCCTAGTGCCAAACCAATCTCACAATAGCCAGGTTTAGCTACATTCCTCCAATGTAATGTGGGAAATTCCGAAGTCATGCTGTTCGGGGAAGCTAAAAATCTGTGGACTTCAGACTGGTGGCCTGCCAGCCTAGGAGTGGCACCTTCTCCTAAATCTGGGGGTTCGCCTCGACCAAGACCTCACACTTCAACATCATACCAACATCATTGTGGGGTCCTGTTTTCACGTCATCAGTCTTCTTCGAAAGGTGTTCCCCCTCCTACCTGACAGCTCTAGGAAGACTCTGGTTCAGGCTCTCGTGTTAAGTCGCCTGGACTATTGTAATGGTCTTCTA
This sequence comes from Lissotriton helveticus, assembly GCF_964261635.1. Taxonomy (NCBI): domain Eukaryota; kingdom Metazoa; phylum Chordata; class Amphibia; order Caudata; family Salamandridae; genus Lissotriton; species Lissotriton helveticus. The sequence continues at coordinate 2,105,447,197 of NC_136059.1, read as the reverse complement.
TTGGCGGCTAATGAGGGCATTTTGAACAAACTTCAGGTAGTGCAGAACACCGCCGCACGACTGGTGGTAAACGCCCCTCCCAGAACTCCGTCCCGGCCCCTTCTTGACCAGCTACACTGGTTACCAATTCGAAAACGTATCGAATTTAAGATCTGCTGTGTGGTGCATAAAAGCTTGCATAACCTGGGACCGCTCTATCTGGCTGATAGATTTGTCCCTTACCGTCCCACACGCAACCTTCGTTCCAGTAACCAGTTGTTACTCCAGGTCCCCCGAGTCCGAAAAGCCAGACAAGGAGGACGTGCCCTCTCTGTTATGGGCCCTCTGCTGTGGAACAACCTCCCTCTCCCCCTTAGGCAATGTACCAGCCATTTAATTTTCAGGAAAAGTTTAAAAACAGTGCTGTTTCAGTACAAATTGCCTCTTCTCATCGCACTCTCTCGGTACAGCTCTGCGCGGAGATACACCTTCGGGTATGATTCCGGCGCATTACAAATCCATAAATAAATAAATTGCATTAAAATTTCAGAGTCTAACTATCCCAGTCATGTTGCAATGTGCACAATTGGCAAATGCAAAACAGCCAATGCATCACTGCAATCATCACCATATACCCCATCAGCACCAGTGTGTACTTGCTGTCACTCTATCAGGAAATTACCTCATATGATGCCATGCTGCTGATATTAGGCTAAATGTTCTGCAGTGATGCTGTCATCTGTATCATTAAGAAAAACACAACCCATGGGACAGGTGTAACCTCTACCAGCTCACTGCACCCTGAGTCTACATTTGTGCATGTCTCTAGCCACTTACACATCATCACATGAGCACATTATTGTGGGAGCCACACAATACACACAAGCCTGACAAGTGTACTGGGCTACACACTTCACACAGAGTCTTTTCATGTGTAGGAAGATCTCAGTTTAGACAACATTCACAAAAAGGTAGATAAAAACATGTCAAGATGACTTTCTATGACACCGTTAATGATTTTGCTGCATTAGAATTTAAACGTTGTACACATGCTGAACCTCTGCACTCACCACTGAGGCAACTTAGAATGGATGACATCACACAAGAAACATCTCAGAGGTCCTGCCTTGCTCTGGCCTGGGATTCATGCAGTCACTCATACCCAAAGTCACACTTTGCACAATACTCACCCCCAACTTGCTGCTGTTGTGGCCTCAAGCGCCCATCCAGCTGTGGTTGATCACTGCCAGGATGCGGGCCAAAAGTGGGGTCATGGGCCGACGAGCCAACTGGCCACTTTGAGGGACCAGCCCCAGCATAATTTTGCCGATGTTTTTGCTGAGGCGGCAGATGTCATCCTACCTCTTGTGGCAGTGTGTATGGTATCCGTTTGAGACCCACAGGGACTGCACCTTGCGGGCAATGGCCCTCCATATGGCCTTACGCGGATGGACCTTGAGCTGTAGGCTTGGGAGACAAGAAGAGGAATATTTGTAACACTGCGTTCTGTACCACTTTGTGCCAGTCCAGGAGCATGTAAACACATATTACACAGATACATCAATGGACAGCAGAGGCCATAGTCCATGCCACATAGTACACTTGGAGGAAGCCATCTCATTGCGATGTAAACATCTATGATGATGGACACACGACCTGCCCATCTCATACACATGCAGAGTGACAGCACCAAAATCAAGGTGAAACTGTGCCTCATCTGTGATGCACTATGTGAGTGAGCATGAAATCTGATACACTGTAAATGCTGTGTAGTGGTCAGACTCACTGTGTGTTACACTACACCTCGCTTAATGTCCTTGACCACTGCATATCTACACGTGTCATGTAGGTCACAATTAGGTCCCTGATCTTACATTCTCACACTCTTGTTACAAGGTGTAGGCCTGTCTTGTGTACTCCTCATGACTATAATTGCTGCTTCAAAAATAGGATGGTAGACAACACATATGTTTTTCAAAGTCATTTTAGTGAAACATTGTGTATTTATTTGCCAGGCCTGAGCGCTTTTCAGTGACTAAAAGTGTGGTCCATCACAAGAATCACATGCACATACAACGAGAATGGTGACACAGTGCATACACATGTGAGACTCTACATATAATGGAATCAAAAGAAGAATGACATGTCCACTGTACATTTAGCAGATGTGTGAGAGGTGATTTACCTTCAATAGTGATAGAGACAGGCCTTCTACTCCTGTGCAGAATGGCCACATCTCCATGTGTTCAGAGTGAGAGTTCCTCAAATCAGCATTGTAACTGTACAACTGTTAAACCATGTTATGTCCATAGCATCATTGCATACAGTCAGGAATCTGGGGGAATAAGGCTATAAACCACAATGAGGGGAAGTCATTAAGCTAGGCAGTGTCTCACACATTTACATGACCCATTCTCAGAACAACTTGTGTGATGTTTGGCTTCAATAGAGCTGCACCAGTGTCTATGTTGCCATCCTCCCAACGGGCCCGATTCACAGAATGAACTTAAGACAAAATCCTAAACTTACTACCATTTTGGTATTCACAGAATTAACTTCCTACTTTTGATATTCACAGAATGCGCTTACTACTTTTGGTATTCACAGAATGACCTTACTACTTTTTTATTCACAGAATGAACTTACTACTTTTGGTATTCACAGAATGGGTTTACGACTACTAACTTTACGTCTGCACTCGGACCGGAAATTCCGGCAACCGGAGCGGAAATTCCGCCTATGGGTCGGAATCTCCGCTTTTGGGCCGGAAGTTCCGCCTCCGGGCCGGAACTCCTGATTTTTAGCCGGAATGCCACCATTTTGCCCTAATGAACATTTCAAGTGCCTACCATCCCCCACCACGCTCCAGCTGAAGTCAATTAACACTAACTGCAGGACCAGCACCACCAAACATATAAAAGCAGCTCACATTGAAGGAACAGGTTTGGCCACAGAGAGTTTGTATTTACAATCGCTGTACATCGCCAGAGTAAAATGGAACAAATGAGGAGGAAGAAGAACTTTACCACTGAAGAGACCACCATGCTTGTGGAGTACACAGTGAGGCACCACACACACCTATATGAACTCCCACCTTACTGCACCAGTGGCACACAGAAGGCAGCTCTATGGCAGCAATTAGCCACTGCTGTCACAGCTTTGGGGGAGGAGCGGTGCACAGTCCAGGATATCAAGAAGAAGTGGCAGGATGAAAAGCAGAGGGTGAAGGAGAAGTACTCCAGGATCGAATTGAACAGGATCCTCCCTGCCCCACACGCCGGAACCCGCCTCCATCTTACCCCACTAGAGGAGGATATCCTCACCACAATCCACCCCCATATGATCCATGGACTGCTTGTGAGTGATGCCCGCAACGTGGTACCACATAAATGGGATGACAAGAAAAAGTGTATAAAAAGATTGTCTGTGTTGCACTGGCATTGTGAGTAAGGAAGTTGTACAAAGTGTATATAAAAATATAGTCAGTCAGAGACTCATGTGTTACCCTCTGTATGTTGCACCACAGTCCCAGAATCCTTTGTAATAGAAATGGCAAATCCCCCTCCCACTATTGAAAAGATGGGCACAGTACTGCTGCCGTATATACCTTACCCTGCTAAGTAGCAATTGACAAAGTGCCCTTTCCACTAATCCAGATGTGTCCGAGTCAATCAAAAATGTAAGGGGTTGCGGGGGATATGAAAATCAACTGACAAATGAATTGGTACAATACAAGGGGGCAGATTTACAAGGACTGGTGCATCCCAGCATATTAGCAGGGATGCTCGAGCACCAATGCGACACGCAATTCTACCCTTGCACCACTATGGATGCGTTGCATTAACAATGTTGCGCACCGTGGCACAGGAATAGACAGATGTGCATCTCTTCTGATGGCGTAAGGGTGTCACTTTGCTGGAGTTGTGTCGCAAGTGTAATGCAACTCCAACAATGTTCATGGACCACCCATACCTAACGTGCTACACCACTCCTTACGTCTGCTTCAAGCATGCGTAAGGTTTCGTCGCAGCGGCCTCTGAAAAGTTACTCCATGGAATCTTATAGATTTCACTGCATCACTTTCACAAGGCATTTCACAAAGGAATGCCCACACTGCTTACATTAAACCTGACACAGGTTTAATGTTGCGCAAGGGTACACAACATGACGCATCTCCCTAGATGCTTCACGTTGTAACTAAGTCGCAACGTGGCACATGGTTTCCGCTACCACTGTGTCACAGAAGTGACGCAATGGCGGCTTAAATATCTAGCAAGGGGCCTGTAAATCTGCCACAAATTATCCAGGAAGTAACTCACCTTATGCCAGCAAAAATCACAATGCAGGAGATGAGAGAATCCTCAGATCAAAGTATGTCATTCACACATTCTGTTGTTCATTTCCCACTCTGCCACACTATTACATCCCCAACGCCCCACTGCACCTACTTGCCCCGTCTGCTGCACTTCACAACACTGTTAGCATGCAGAAGATATGGGGTAATGCCTGAAAAGTTCCACATGTACATTTCCCATTTGGTTACTTTTCTCTCTTATCACCAATTGACATATTCAGCCAGAGCACAGTCAACCGCAGTAGCAGAGGTCCCTGCATCTTCTGGGAGGAAAAAACATTGTCCAGAACAAGACATACCACCCTCACAAACTGGTAAGCCAAACTGGTCAGGAGATGGTCAAAAGGCATAGATTGTCAGGAGACAACAGAGGGACATGTAGTGGCTGAATATGAAAGGTAACCAGAGATGAAAAATTAGCTTAACAACTGTTGGGTTTGTCAATGGACATTCACCTTTAGCAAATGACATATGCAAAAGATAAAATATAATATGTTTTGGCTCATCATAGCTTTGTAATTTGTGAACATAACATGTATTCCACCAACATTCCCAGACCTGGGAATTCAATCCTACAATCGAGTGCCACAACAAATCAAAAGGGTATCTCCACTATATGGTAATAGTGTCTGTAGACATAATCAAGAATTCAAATGTTAACAAATGTGACAATGAGGAACAAGAAGTGAGCTACCATTTTCAGTAGTAATGACAATGCATCCACTGTCCAACTCAGAATGTTTTCACTATACATGAAATCACCCAGTCCACCCAGCTGGTCATGTACTTCTCACATTGGATGGCTTGTTTGTTGGTCATCAACAAAACACAATAGTGGACCTTATTTCAGGATTCGGAGTCATGTCATTCTGCCATACGTCGCTTCTAGGTAGTGGACCCATTTTAAGTTATATGTGGGATCACTCATGATATTAAGTGACACACACTTCTGCAACGGTGGTGCCCACAACTGCTTGTGCTTATCCTTTGTGCCTGAAATAGAGTGCATCACATGTGCCAGCAGAAATGTAAAGTTGCAAACACACTTATCATTGTAGGTACAATGAGGTCCTCTGTGAATCAGAGACATACACTGACTTCTGCTACAAGGTTGGCTGTGACATCTGGTCTGGGAACACACACAGGGCCGGTGCTGGGCCATGGTAAGGAAACCCAATAATAATGTACCTGAATGCTCATTAAATGTGCCTTTGATCTCCACCGTATGTTGTATGTGTTGTACAACACTGTTGTCCTGCATCACAATATGCTCACATATGGCATTTAATTGCATTTCAGATCAGACTATGGCGGCTAATGAAAGGATGACACAAAATGTATGCCAAGTGAGTGCAGAATGGTCATAAAATAGTACAATGTTTCATATGAAGTGTCCAAAACACAACTGGCTTGCAATTCAATGATATTAAAACGCCCTAGCAAAATATCTATGGCAAAATCATATTGGAATTGGTATGGATGAGGCTCACACTGATGCCAATTGTGTACCTTTAAGATGGGTGTAGGGGCTGCTAAGCTGAATCTCCATGCAGTAACATTTTCAAAACACTTGGCTGAAAAGCAACACGCTAATCCGGTGCAGGCAGAAAGCATCAAAGCTTCTCAACTTAGCCGCAATGTGGGATCATTACCAAATGTTGCATTCTGCTTGCCTCCTCTACAACTGTATTTACATATAGGTGAGTATTTGACATATGAGGTTAGGATGTCTGCTGTACAAGACACCATCCGTTGTCAGCTAAATACTACCATGATGTTGGAATTAGGGTATGCAAACAGAGGACACTCAAAGGATGGACATAAGAAATCTGTGTTCTCTCAGTCAGAAATTAGCTTTGTGACTTCATGGGTAGGGACGCACAAATGATCAACATTATGTACCTGACTATTGCACATCTCACACATGAACACCTTTTGACTTGTCAACAGACAACATTACAGTCACGAAACCTGTTGGTCTTAATGGTGAATGTGAAATCAGTGTAATGCGGAGGAGTCTGGGTCATTTATCCTCTTCCTTGAAATTTCAGTAACCTTCTCATACAAGTTTGTCTGTTGATGTGTCATCTTATTGATGTCAGTGCTGTGTAGAGGTAACAGCTGGAAACTACTGCATGTGAGCAGGGGCCTACATGTAAATCAATGAGGGAAACATGCCGCACATTGTCCTGGATTATCCGGTCAATGGTTATTGAGAATGACATGTTAGCTCATAGCTACCATCTGTTGTACTGAAATATGGACATGTATGTCTCATCACAGTTGCTGACAGGATGACACCAGTGCAGCGTACACCATCCCAGGGAATGCATGACATTCTGGCTGCAGCAGTGAAACCCTCTCGCACCCATCCAACAGGTAATTCAGGCATAAAGTGTGTCACTAGCTTAGATTACTAAACCATGACAGAGATCAAGATCCCCTTCTGTATGTAATCAGCAGTTGTTGTTCACAAAGTGACTTACATATATAGGGGTCGATTCCGATCCTGTAAAAACCGCTCCGAATAGTCGTTCGGAGCGCTTTTCCCGTACGAATCGTACCCTGCAACGTCCGCCGTACGTACGACGAAGTACGATTCGTACCAGGAGCCGGACTCCGTACAAATCGTACAGAGACCGTATGGCTCGAATGCCCGTACGAGTCTCCGTCGGAACCCGCTGTACGTGAGAACTGTATGGCTCGCGGCTGGTTTTTACGACCCAGCAAGTACGATACGTGTCGGGTACGCACCGTACAACCCTTTTTTTACGGGAGCTGTAAACAGCCGTAAAAGCAGAGTTCGCGCCGAAACAGGTACGGAACAGCCCCCCCGAGTACGGTGCATACCCCCCATGCTCACGGGGTACGCCCCGTACACCTGCGATCACGAGGGTGTACGCACCGTACCCCGCAATCATGGGGTGTACGCACCATACCCCATGTTCGCTGGGTGTACGGTGCGTACACCCCATGATCGCAGGGTACGGTGTGCACCTCCCATGATAGCAGGTGTACGGGGCATACCCCTGCGAGCATGGGGGGTACACACCGTACGGTGTGTATGTGATTGTGCGCTTTTCCATACGAATCGCCCTTACCTGACGTGGACCATACGGATCGCGTCCTGGTGCCCCGGTACGGATCGTACTTGTGTACGAGTCGTACGGAGATGGCTCCGGATACGATTTGTACGGATGTTTATTTTACCGGATCGGAATCGACGTCTATGAGTCTCACATGTGCCTGTTTGTCAATTAGTAATGCTGATCATTGAGAATGTTGTCACTTCCCTCTACAGCTGCTGGATCGTGGACAGCCATGTCAACAACATCAATGACCAGACAGGTTCAGCATTTGAGAACAGGGGTGATCGTAAAGGGACAGAAAGTTCTGGCTGGAGTTGGTGAGTTTTCTTGTATAATGTACATCTCAGTTTAACACCTCAGTGCTATGGTGTGAGCTGTCATTTGTGGTGGTACACTAACCAGGCACATGAACCTCATCTGTTGATGCAAAGTACAGCTAATCCAACCCTTGTGTTGTATCACATGTAATACCAGGTCAATCACTAACACGGTTGGACCCTCTGTGTTCCAGGGGTTGAAGAGGATGAGGATGACGGACCTACAACCAGTGTAGGCCGACGGTCAATCAGAGGGGAAAATCCACTGATCCTCCAGGCAGTTATGTCGGCAGCAAGTACTGTGCAAGAGGAGGAGGAAGTAACTGAGGATGAAGACTTGGAAGAGGATGTCGACTATATGTCCATACACTCCGGGAATGATGATTCGGATTCCATAAACAGCAATCGTACCACATCACCAATATCGTTCACAGCATCACATCCTCCGCCCAGCAACGTCCGTCAGCCTCCTCCAAAACAAACAATTGCCAGTCCCCAGCATAGGGCGAACCAACCACGGCTCTCACGCCGCCTAACATAGACATCACTCCCTCACAGCCCTCACGTCCAGACATCACTCCCTCACAGCCCTCACGTCCAGGACCGACATAGTGGTTCCCCTACACGCTCTTTCCTATACAGTGTATCACCTGCATCCTCTCCACCATCTGGGGGAAGTACCAACCCTGTTGTGGGGCAGGTATCCCCTGTGCACCCTTCTCCTGCCCACAGGCTTCCACCCCCCCTGCTGTTGGACCTGCTGGTCCCATCCAAGGCAGACACCTACAGGGGGGCCTGCACCTGGCTATGGTAGCCAGTGGGAACAGGACTTCTTCCAACAGCAGACAGATGTGAGGCAGGACATTCGTGCCATAGGGGCTACCCTGTCAGACATTTCTGAGTCCCTGCAGGACATGGTCCAATTTCCTCAGGTGGTGGACAGACTGAGCCATGCTTAGGATAGGATGGATAGAACTTGGCGGGACATGTCCAGGAATATGAGAGACATGATATCCATCCAAAGGGAGGAGAGTGCAAGACACCAAGCCTTCGCCATGAAGATGATGGCGGGCATGTTGAACGTGATCCAAAATCTCCATTCGCGGTCAACACAGAGAGGGGAGCAATCATATCTGCCTGCAGGTCAGCACATCCACACACCTGTAGTACCAACTGCCCAGGACCGTAGCAAAGGTACACATCAACACCGGCACCCTGAACAGGCACTCCCACCACCTGCACAACCACCAGCAACTCCTGTACAGGCACTGCCACCACCTGCACAACCACCAGCAACCTCTGTACAGGCACTCCCACCACCTGCACAACCACCAGCAACCCCTGTACAGGCACTCCCACCACCTGCACAACCAGCTCATGTCCAGTCACAAGCACCAACTGTGCATACACCAACGGCCCCTGTACATGTAGGTCACCCTGTACAGGTACATAGACAACACACACATACACGTAAGCGACAAGCCAGACCTGATCCCTCACAGCGATCATCACCTACGAAATTGCGATGTCGCAAGTACGATCGCCATTGACAACATACCATAATACGATTGACCACTGTGAATATGTGTATAGAAAAAAGGATCTTCCCAAGTACGTTTTTGTTGTGTTGTGTATCATGTCCTGTATAATGATGTAGGTGGCCTGGAGATGTGAGGAGGTATGTGTGTGTGTGACACAGTTACAAGTGTAACCCATCATAGCAACAAACCTTAATGTGCAATACAGATGACTCACCAGATAAGTGTCCATTTTCTCTACCAGACATTCACAATGAAGTCAAACAAGTTAAAGTAAGTAGAATTCCTCAAACATATTTATGTTAGATCATTAGAACAACCATCCGTTTGGAAAGGAGAAAGGAAAACAAATGATGATCTTAATGCAGATGGAGAGGGGAACTTGGATTGGGGTTGGGCAACAAAAATATAACATGTCAGGGAGCGTCGGGGAAACCAGTCTATTTACAAGAGGAAAAGACATTTTTGTCCACAAAGATGCACCAGTCAAAAAGTCAAGTGTCCTTCTGGCCATCCTCTAACACCATAATTACCAGATCCTCCGAGTCTGATGCAGGCACATGTCTGGTCGGTGCAGGAACAGGCACCACGAGGGGTACGGGGGAAACAGTGTGGGCCAACGGACAGGGGGAGACATTGACGGTTGTATGGGAGGGGAGTTGGGAAACAATAGACGACATGGCTGTGGCCAGGGAATTGACGCTGGTGATGAGGGTGGCCAGAGTTGCGACAATCTCTGCTCGCATCATTGGTATCTCCAGACACAACTGCATCGTGATGCGAGTGGACATGTCTGACTGACCCTCACAAATCCACCTCAAGTCCTCTGAAACAGCCACAGGAGGAACACAGGGAGGGGCCTGGGTAGGAGTGGAGGGTTGTGGTGCCTCAGGTCCGGAGTCGATGTTGTGGTTGAGCAGGCAGCTATGATGAAGGGGACTGGTTGCAGGGGATGCATCTGGAGTCCCCGAAGGAATGGGGGCCTTTGGAGGTGGGGAGGGGCAGATGGCAGGCCCAGGTTGTGTATTGGCCTGCCCCGAGAACACCTTGCCCAAACCCACAGGTGAATAGTCTGGGGAAGAGTATCACTCCACCACCCCATGGCCAGAGGTGTCGGGTTCTCCCCCACTTCAATGTCCACAGCCTCCACCCAGGCTGTAGCTCCAGATCTGTGTTCCTTTTCAGTCCGGGTGGGCGTAATCCCCTTACCTCCAGATGTTGATGGTCCCTCCTCATCCTCTTCTTCCTCACTGGTCGAAAGAGTTTGTAGCCGCCTGCGCACTGATGTCCTCCCGCTCCAGACCTGGTCCTGCTGTTTGGCCATTTGGCCAGTTGTGCCTGCTGAAATGTAGGCAAAATCATGATGTAGTGGTTGTTTTATTCAGGACGGGACACATACATAGATGAGCCAAGGTCAGACTTTGTTTTCCACTGACAACACTGTACAGTTGTCAGTGTTTATGAGCTTATATTACGTGTATGTTCACTGTCATCTCCTGAATTGAGTCAGATATGGACATCTCACATGAATATTTGTGGCTTACAAAACAGTATTGGCCGACCCTAACTTTGGCATTCTTGTGATTGGTGTGACCTATCACTGCTACATGTGCAGGTTCCAAAACCAGACCACCAAAGGGGAACAGAGAGAGTCCAGATTTAACCAAATTTGCCCAGTGATATATAGTCGCAGCTCTTTGACATCTGGACAAATGTTATCTGCTGTATAGCATTGTATGGGACAAGACAAATGCCCAATGTGGGTCACACATCCACATGGGTCTGGGCTATTTGTTTTGCTACATTGTGAGTCTAGCCTTTTGATGTCCCCTCAAAAATCTGACAATCCAGTGCCACATTTTGGCTTTGGTGACTGATTAGGTAGTGCATTGGTGGGTCGTTGTGACAGCTACCTGTACATGTGAAATGGCATACAAGCCACAGACGGTAAGACGTGTGTCAGTGGACACACTTTGCAAATTAGAAACACTTAGAAGTGAGACAAGGATCTCAAAGTCTGTCTTTACTCCATGGCACATGATGATCTGTCTCAATTAGAACCCAAACACAACAAATGCAATGCAAGTCGCAGCATCCAATACCGTTTGGCATGCCATACACACACCGGACAGTGTCTGTACCATTGCTCATCCAATGCACACGTAAGTTATGATTCCCTTGGTTAGTGGTGCTGACAGAGCAAATTATGACACAAATGCAAAAGTGTGGCTCATTTACCCAGTTGTCAGGAATAAACTACAACTCCCAAAATGGACTCTGCCCTGTACAGTCCATATGCCACAGTGTGCCTTTTTATTCTTGATGACTGCTACATGGACATGGTATAGGTGAATGGAGGCATGGAACACACAATGGTACAGCACTGTCTTCATTCACATCATACTCCCAGACACATTATGCATAGGATGCACGTACCAGGTTGCTCCTGCTCATGCTCCCCCAGCTGAGCATGGAGGGTCGGCCGAGCTGCTCGCAGGACCCTCCTGTACACGGGGGAGAGGTGAGGATGATGCACATGGTGCTGGGAAGACCGGTCCACCAGCTCCTCAGCCTAGTTCTGGGACTAGCGTTTTAGGTCCTCCCAGCGCTTGCAGCATGCCCTAGCACTCCTGGTGTGAACTCCCACTGCACTGCAGTGCTCACCGATGTTGGCCCATAGCCTGGCCCGGGCTGCAGTGCTCAGCTGGTATTCAAGGTCCCCATATAGCTGAGGATATTTGGCCTGCACCCCATCTACCAAGATGTCTAATTCCCTTTCTGTGAAAGGGGATACTTTCTCTTCATAACCCTCAGCCGTTTTTGGGGCAAATAAATTTAATGAGCATCAGGATGGCAGAGGATCTGATCTGTGATAGAGGATGACTCAGAATGACACAAAATGGCTTCCAACAACTTCCTTTGATGTATTTCCTGTTTGACGTAGTTTCCGGTTCCGGAGCAGCGGGTCCGCATCCGCGCATTACGCTCCGGAATCGGAAATTACGTTTTCGGGCCATAACCTCCGAAATTGAACCAGAACACATTATTTCATACAGGAAATGTTATACAGGAAGTGGGAGACAGGAAATACATCACAGGAAATTGTTGTCAGCCATTTTGTATTCATCCTGATCCATCCACAATCACTAATCAAATCCACTGCCATTCTGCAGTTCTGTTGTGGAAAAACCTGAAATGACAGTGCAGTTTAATATCATGAACATGTAACAAAATGAGGACAGACCATTTAATGAAGTTTCTGTGTGGACGGGGGAGGGGGTGACAACATCAAACCCCAGTTTTGTTTTCTCCTACTTTGCATTATGGTAATGTAGTCCATACTGAGTGCTCATTACAAGAGTTGTGTGATGTGTTACGTAATAATGGGGTGGAGCAGTGCTGTATATCACAGACACTTGGTGCCTGATTCACCCATGACATCATCACTCACGTTATGGGCCCATGATTTGTGGTGGAGTCAAATCTGTTGAGCACACAGGCCTGAGACTGCAATGGTTATGGCCTTTTGTGATTGAGTGACCCATGCTTATAAGGACCAGGTAGGTCTCTCAGAACATGTATAGTTTTACATCTACGTGAATATGATGTTTAGGGACATCCACTACACTGATCGCTGACATGGACACATGACCTGAGGCACGCTCAACCTTTTGACTACTGTTCAACAGCCGTGATGTATATGCAGTGAGTGTGGCTTGCAAAGTAGTCTCAGGATGGAATATATTGACACAGTCGTGTCTATCCCAGTTTCATCATTGACAACAGACAGCAAACCACATTTTGTCCATGACACTACAGGTTGCTCATGTGAAAAACGTGGCAATGAGCTGATCACAGACTTGCATACCCTGACCTCGGTTATGTGCAATGGCCCGGTTTCCCAGATTTAGAGCTAACCGAGGTTCCAGAGGTATGTGTAAGCCATTCGTTAAAGCAATGTTGTGCAAAACACAACAGGCTAATAGGATCTTGCACACAACTTCAGGGGAGTACAGCAGCACACCCCCTGTACGGTCAAGACATCTGAATCGCGACTTCAACAGACCAAAAGTGCGCTCTATGATGGCTCTAGTCCATATGTGTGCCCTATTGTACCTAGGCTGAGGTACAGTGTTTGCACCTGTAAGGGGTGAGGAGATGTGGGGAGAGTGCATACCCAGCATCGCCTGAGGAGGGAAGAAAGGGCAGTTGGTTACATTTCCCTCTTTGATTTGCACAGGAAATTATCTATACTTTAGCACATGCAGTGTCTGTTGGGCCATGTATGTAACTTTATGATTCTTATTGTACAATGGTTAATGTTGTGTAGCATTCAGACATTTCAATAACACATATCCCTCATTTTTAGTGCTTGGTTCTTACCCAGTAGCCACATGTTGCCAAATTCTCCCGCAGCCATTCGCCGGGGAAGAGGTGACATGCGGAATATAAAGCTGTGTTGGGTACTGCCTGGGAACACTGCATGCACATCAATGAACCTCCCACTGGCATCACAGACAGGTTGCACATGATGGAATACCATTGGTGTCTGTTGCAGAAGATGTGTGCAATGCAGCGGGGTGACTGAAGGGCCACGTGGGTACAATCAATTGCACCCAGCACACGTGGGAAGTGTGCAATGAGATAGAAATCCTGTGCTGCCCTTTGTCTCCTGACCAGTGTATTGGGCATTTGTATGTGGTTGTGGGCTCTAGTAGTGATGCATCTCAGTACCTGATGCAGGCATCACGACTGGCTTGCCTGGGAAATACCCACATGGTCGCTGGAGACCCTTTGAAAAGACCCAGTTGCAAAGAAATGGAGAGCAGAAAGGATGTCCAGAGTTGGCCTGCAACTTTGCATTTACACTTCGGAACTTTTGAAAAGCACACCCGCTTTGAGAATACTGCATTTACCATAATGCTCTTGGGGTATACCCGCTGGAATGGTGGAGTAGCGTGCGACCTATGGACCTTTTACAGAAAGGATGTTGAGATAGGATGGTATTGCATGGGAGCAGCAGGTAACAGAGTCAAGTTCCTGCTCCCACTCAAATACCACATCCAAGATGACTTCTGGAGGGAAACAGTACCTGCCCCGTACATCTTGGCTGGACATTACAAATAGGTTGATCCTCTGTCTGAAGATCCTCTCTGCTCTCCTCCTCCTCCTCAAGTAGTTTTGCCGCATGGCAAGGGACAGAGCAACAAACATGTTCAGAGCCATGGACCCAGCAACTCTGAGACCTGCGATTTTAAATTTTGCTTTGTCTGGCGCCTTCATGCCCTTGGGCTAAGTAGCGCGTTACAAATTTCTTTTCATTCATTCATTCAAAGGGTTTGTGCGTGTCTGCTCTGCATTTATACATCCTTCGGGGCTGGGATTGGCTGCAGTGTGTCAGCTGATGCATGGTGGGGGATGGTAGGCACTTGGACAGGTGTTTACCCTTGAGGAAAATGATCAACGACCACAGTGCTTGTATTCCGGCCCGAAATTGGAGATTCCGGCCAATAATCGTTCATTCCGACCCGTAAGTGGAGATTCCGGCCCGTAAGAGGAAATTCCGCTCCGGTGGCGGAACTTCCGGCCCGAGTGCGGACGTAAAGTTAGTAGTCGTAAATCCATTCTGTGAATTCCAAAAGTAGTAAGTTCATTCTGTGAATACCAAAAGTAGTAAGTGCATTCTGTGAATGCCAACAGTAGTAAGTTTAAGATTTTATCTTAAGTTAGTTCTGTGAATTGGGCCCTACATACTCAAGTGCAAAAAATGTATGGTCCATTCTGTTTGCCAAATCTGAATGCATTAACATTGGCTTGCAATGACTGGCTCATACTATTGTACAGTAACAAAATATGAGCATTCTGCCCTCTGTAAAACTTTTACTCTCTGAAGCACCACATAGCCGCCCGTACTGGCCAAGCACCTCGTCCACCAGGACCTCCAGCTCCTCTGTTATATTCCATATAGGTACTATAATATAGGCCTCTGTAAACTCATTACCCTTCATCTATATTCTCTCCCTACATTACACTTGTCACGGTTTACAGGGACTGACCTTTTACCTAGATATTCCACTGCATTCAGAACGTGGGTTTTTCCCAGTTCGAAATCTTATACATTATGCATGAGGGTTCTTGGAAGCACAGCAGGACTGCCATCTCCTGTATAAAATCTATGTATAAAGTCCATGTCCAACGTCATCCTGAGGCTGACACAGTAATACAGCAAGGTAGGACCCCTGGGGAGACCTAGGGGTATATATACATCACATCTTGCTAAGATAGCTAGAGGAGATCAAGACTTCCTGGCCAACTGACCAGAGACGCTGAGATTCCTGCATGCAGACACTACAGCTCGCAGTGGTTTAACATCCCTTGTGGGGTGTCCAACTTGAGACCAGGATGGGCTCCCACAGTCTCACTTAAGGTAATGGGGTTGACTAGATCCTAGAAAAATTCTTGGCTTAACACCTACACCCATGCTAGGTACACTCAGGTACATCTTGATAGGGAGGCATCGTAGGAGTACACATCTTTTATCATGTGTTTTATATACTTGAATGCGTTCATGAGTTTAGTAAAATGATAGAGCTATACCATCCTTCTACCTTAATAGTACTGTTAATCATTTATACCCTATATGGTCTAACGGTTGTTGCAGCACATCTATTCTACATTAGAATAACAACTGTTCAATAAATGATTATTGAAAATGCCCAGCTTGTTTTATTCGGTGTATCTCTCTGAGACAGACTAAGTAAGCAAGAGTGACCGAGCGAAAAGTAGTATATTGTTTCCACAATCCTGAGGGATCAGGGTTGTCATGTTCGATGTAAGAGGAGATGCTATTGGCACTGTGAGCTAGTTGGTACAAAAAGGACCAGCATACCCGGTGGGGGTGATCAGAGTTCGTCTGACACCAATCCTACAGTGTATGTTGTCTAAACGTGCAGATCCTGTATATTTTTTATAGGAACTACTCAACATGGCGCCGCCGACATTAGTTGGGTACCTATTTAACAGTAGATTCTGAGTAGTTCAGTTGTGCTATTCTCAGAAATCCCTATTCACAAAACACCAGCGACGTCTGGAGTGGGTAGGCTAACACCCTATTTACTGACTGTTGGTTAATCAAGCTTAAAGGACACAAAGTTCCTAAAATTGTGCAAAAACACATAATCTTAGTTTCCTTAAGACTGTATTTTGTGTTCTATAGACAGTGACTAACGAGGAAATAGATGCACTACAACAAGCACTGCCACCCTCAGAAGATGAGGAAGATGCAAACGCACTACAGACTGCGGCAACTTTTAGAAATAGAGTCACCCTGAAACTGCTTACACATGGTCTAACACCTAGGGATGACATAGAAACTTTCCTGATTGAGGCACACGAATCGTACAGAACAAAGGTATTTTATTCATGGGTTATATTCCCAGCACTAAATTCAAGAACGAAACTTTTCACATCTACACAGAAGGTGATGCACCAGCAGAATATTGTCCGTTTGAGGACATTGAGGTTACGCTTACGTACCAGCAACACTTATACTGGTTTAAAGGCGCCCTACCCCATATAAGAAGAAGATTAAGACTCGGTCTGCTCAGAAGAGAAGGCGCGACATGGCCAATATTGGCAACCTGACATTGAAACTATACTAGGACCAGACTTGCTCATATTTCACAAATAAATAACAAAATGAAGAAGCGAAGAAGAGTAAGACTCAGTCCGCTCAGAAGAGAAGGCACAACATGGCCAATATTGGCAACCTGACATTGAAACTATGCCAATACCAGACATTTACTTATATTTCACAAATAATTAATTAAACTTTACAGAAACATGACACAATACGTCATGAGGACATTCACAGTCCAGCCAACAATGGTAACAACAAATACAGCTCAAGTTCAAAACACGACAACTAAAATTACACCACAAACATTACATGCAGTGATGGGTAAGATGCCAGCAAAACGTGAACAAATGCTATTCTGGATAGCTCAGAAAATAACACAGCTAGAAGCAGTATTCCCAAATACTAGTCCTAATGAAAAACACAGAATGCTAACAATCTGCCTGCCCATGGGGATCACACCACAACTAGAGGATTGTACCGCATCGGATACAGTTTTTGTTGCCATATATACCAGAACACATGGTCAGGCTTGGGCGTAGTTCGCAGAGTTTTGCTATGTGGAACTCCACGAAGATACAAAAAACTCTGTGAAGTTCCGTGACTGGCGGAGTGCTGTGTGAATTGCAGTTTGTGCTGGTGTTCCTGCCACTCGGGTAGAAATTCTACCCGAGCGGCAGCTCGGGCTCGCGAACTTACCGTTCGCGATTGTGAACTTACTGTTCGTGATCGCGAGTGGGGAAAAAACTCTGCTGTACACTGCAAAGCAGAATTTTCTGCACTCTGCGAGCTCAATGGAGTACGGAGTGCAGAAAACTCTGCAAACTCCGCAAACGGAGCGAACTTCACCCCCCCAGGCCTACACATGGTAACCCATCATAAGCAGTAGTACCAGATGTATTAAGACAAATACAAAACGAGTAGGGAGCACAGCCTGCTCCAAACTTAGGGCGGAAGTTACTAGGTAACTATGCCCAGTTATCAGCTATAATACTGGCAAATATTAAAGGGGAGGCAGCATCAGTGTCCATCAGCAAATGGCTAAGGGAGTTCAGTCCTTTACAACAGGAGTAGGAACTACCCAAAATAATAGAAACTACGTATGCATATGCATAATTAGGCAGGGACAGTCTGGGTAGAAAAGCTTTAAAACCACAACTAAAGGGTAGTCCAGAGAAGGAGACTGTCAAACAGACACCTACTTCTTCTAAAAAGAATTGGGACAATACAATAACAAAACACAAAACATTAAAGGAAATAGATGTCAATCTAGAGGTAGATCTCCTCCGAAAGCAGGTATAACCTCAGGAATAGGGATAACATTAGGAAACCTGTCAGGTATCGGGATACTTATACACGTTCCTCTCGTTCCTTACAGGGTTAACCGGAAAACTCCGAGAGGGAAGGACGGTACAAAGAGCGTACAAAGTCAACAGACAAGCAGCATGCTCAAGATTATACTTCCAAAAAAGAAGAAAGATGCAGGTCTAAAGAGCAGACATGCCCAGAATGTAGTGTAGCTCCTATTTTCCCAATAGGCTCTGCGCATTGGAATAGTACCTACAGCAGTAAAGGCCTAGGCCAGACGTTAACTAGGTCTACTACTGTCGATACTAGACTTAATTTTTGGGTTTGCCAGCTAAGCTCAGAGTTCGCTAGAAACTTTCTCGAATGTTCAAGGAAGGATTAACTCCCCTGATTAGACAAGAAGGGATTTAGTTTCTGACAACCATAGAACATGACAACTTTGCTCTCCCCTAATCAAGAGTCAATCTCAAGAGTCGTGTGAGCACAAGGCAATTATTTTACTCAGTCAGTACGTGCATTCTTAGTCTCATCAGAATGTAGAGAAAAGGAAGAGACGGGCGTGTTCAATAAAAGATGTTATTTATTGATCAGTCTCTTTTTCTCGTACAAGAGAAATGGATCGATATTATTGCAATACTTATAGTTAAGTAAAGTGCATACATTAGAAGCAATAGTATGAAATAATACTGTAAAAACATTGATATGGTTTCTGAGCCATATGATGTTTAAAATGATTAAAATATATTTACATACACATATACATTTGACTAAACGTACTCAACTGGTGTTTCTAAATACGCCTACCCCGTGTACCTGACCTAAGTCTAATGCGTGGGCGGGAATAGAAAGTTACAGTTTAAGTTAAGTTTGTTTTTGCCAAGTGAATAACTAAAGAATTCTCTGTGAGGGGTTATTCAGTTCTGTACCTGGAAGTTAGGATGAATGAGGAATGGTATCTCTTTCTCTGCTCTCGATATTCCAGGCTGCCTGCGAGGGCTGCCCAGAAGCGCCGGTGCTGGGTCTCTCGGTTTGAGATAGCAGCGCGTCTCTCAGCGCGTCAGGAAGGCGGGGCTGCTGCCTGCGGGGTCTGCTTCTGCTCTCGGCTTCGGCAAGTATGGCTGCTCCGTCTTGTCACCACGCGTGTGTTTGCATAGGGCAAGGTCGGCAATATTTATACCTTAAAGGTGCCGAGATTGACGTAAGGATGGACATAGGTACGTCAATAAAGATGTCATACGACTTGCTCGTTAGCACATTCTTTTGCAAAAGTTCTCTGTGAAATCAAAACAATGGCCGCACGGATTTTCCAGGTTGTCATAGGTTTGATTTGTTATGAGAACGTCGTATGCCTTATCAGGGGCTGGAGGAATGTCGCTTGTCTAATTAGATCTCAAGTGTTATGACCTAATCAGATAACACGTTCCTGTGCCGTAGTGTGACTGCGTCAGATAACGGTATCTGCATCATGGGGGATTTCTTGCCTCATGGGCTGACTGTTAGTTAACTTGATAGTTAGTTTAACCAGAATAGGGTCAGGAATAGGGGGATCGATTCAGAACCTATAGAAATACACGACACCCACTCCACGCTAACTATGGTCATATCTACTAATCTATGCATAGTATAACATAGTACAAC
Source organism: Lissotriton helveticus (assembly GCF_964261635.1). NCBI lineage: Eukaryota > Metazoa > Chordata > Amphibia > Caudata > Salamandridae > Lissotriton > Lissotriton helveticus. The sequence goes on along the minus strand of NC_136059.1, from coordinate 2,105,427,338 downwards.
ATACTATAGAGTATAGTGTATACCTTACCACCCCAAAATACATAAATGCATTTCGAAATTTTCAAATATACTGAAAAATTGCAGTCATATATATTGTATGCACTTAAGCTATGAATTAAATGCAAAAGTAAACACGCATTGTAATGCATTATTGCTTTTTGGTATATGAGAAATACACATGAAATGGCTCTTAATATAGCTATACAGAAAGGAAGGTCGAGACCATTTCATCACATAATAAAATATTTGTGAACATACCAGCGGGCAGCTAAAGTCTATATAAAGTATCTAAAATAGAAATCTTAGTTCTCTAGGAATAGTTTCTTACTTTAAGCAGAAGATCAGTGTCCCGGGGAAAAAATATATAGAAAAGTATTTTAAGGGCTTGCTGAAAAAAGTTGCTGTCCGTGAACTGGATTGTAATTGTTCATGTGACTTTATTTTTAAAGTTGAAGGCCGAATTCAGGGAACGCCGTGTGCGAGTTTACTCAAAAGTCTCTATTTCTGTTCCGGAGAGAACATCATATCATTCAGGCTTTCGAAAAAACTGTCAACAGCTTCATGGGAAAGTTCCACTAAGTCGGAAATAGGGGTAACCATGCATTCGTGCGCATGATTGTCTCCATTGACATTCTGATTTGCATTGCTGACAGAAGGTCGTACCTGTTCGATGCTGCTTTCATCTTGAACTTCACTACTCTTCAATCGTAGTGGTGAAGATTCCAGGAATGCCGTCATCAGAATTGGCAGCCTTTGAGGGCAGCACAGTGCGTGAACCTTGGTAGGAACCAACAGTGTATCTGCATCCACCGGCGCATCCGATTGTAGCGTCAGACAGGTGTCTAACACGCATTCTTCTCCGCATAGCAGGCACCTTAGTACAGGTAAAACACACCTTTGCCACATTGGTCGAAATGATAGAAACCAAGTCATGTTTAGGTCTCTAAGCCGGGAGAGTCCCAGGATTTTTGATATCCGGTCCCGGTATCCAATGGCTAGGATCGTATCTTCCATTGTCGCCAGAGTTTGATCTGTGACATGGGTTGCCATAACGAAAAATAAGGACTAGGAATAGGATTCCTGCAATTAGTCCCAGGATCAGGGGAAGTCCGCCAAAAATCGAATGGACGAAATCTGGAAAAATACCCAGTATGGCTTTGAATGGTGTTAATGCCATCGAAAATACTGTCTTAAATACCTTTGAGACCCCAGTGGTATCAGAAATATTTAAGATTTCGCTCAGGATTTCCGCGAAATGTACGGGGGAATTAGTTGATAATAATGTATGTATCTCTGCAGTCGTCCTTGCGACTTGTAGATCATACGTTTCTTTAGATGACGTGAGCCTTGTAGGCGTCTGAAGAAGCACTGTTTTCATTCTGCTTAAAGTGTCTATTCGAATAGAAGTAATTTTCAAACCGGGCCATGCCCTTGCCTCCCTGTCTGGTAAGGAGCTGGGGAACAAAGAACGTCCACAGCACTTGACCTTCGCCGTCGTGGTGATGAGATAAGGAGTCCCGGGCATAAGACTACAACATCTGCGGTCTACAATAAGAATGTAACTCCCATTATAGAGTCTTTGAAAGAATGGTTCTACTTCAGTTGCAGGTGCGCCTTGCTGGTGACATGAAAGGTTGTATGAATTCCCTTCACAGGCTCCGGGCAAACTAATACCGTTACACAGAAGCGTGCCGCTTAGTGACATAGCACAATTGTTGCCACTAAGAAACACTTTCTGTCCTTTGTTACTGACACATGCATGTGAATAGGGCAGGTTCCAAGTTGTTTTAAGGTACCCCTTTCCCAATTTCTCGTACATGCCAGCCTGTATATATTTTTGGCAGTATTGAAACCTGAAGGTTGAGATTGGAATATTTATGATTCCGTGGATTATCCATTCACTGACAGGTCGTTCTGACATTGTCATTGGTAATCTTTCTAGTTTTTCAATGCTCAAGATTGTATAATCAGCACCCTTCTGCGCCATACCGATTTGTCTATCAGTAAGGTTAAAGATTTGGAATAGTGACGTTGTGTTGATTAAACGCCAAGGCACATAGCCTGAACGCAGATTTTGTAACGTCCAGCCAAGCTGTACAATAGAGCGCAATTGTGACTGACCATGTTGTAATAACAGTAAGTCTTGCGATAATATATCGATTGCTGAAGACACAATGCTGTCCAGTGAAAAAATTCTGGAGGACAGAGTCATTAACCCATTGTCCACTACAGAAAGTGATTTTTCCAAATTAATACGATCAATTTCACGTATTCTCTCTGCTGTTTCAATTTGAGTAACCTTCCAGGCCTCATTGTATGCTGCATATACAGAGGCTGCTATGAAACGCTTTTGACGCTGTTTGCGTGGTCCCAGTATGAAATCACGCAAGTCAGCACCATCAGTAAGTAAAGTTAGGTGTTGCTTAATTTCAGGCAGTGTGGAAGTTTGTAGCCATTGAAGGCATAATTTGCCCACACTGTAGGTTGTTATTATCCCTGGGTGATGTCTTTGGGGATATCTAGGGTCTGGCCTGGTCATTTTGAAACCCTGTGTTTTATTCAGGAATCTATCTTGACAGTTATTTGTATCTGTGGGCCAGATCAACCATTGTTTCCAATCAGGATGTGTTCTGTTTTGGTTAAGTGTATGGTTTATGTCTATTCCTTCATCTGTATCAGAGTTATTGCTAAACATTGTTGGCTTTGGAATAGACAGGTTATTTAAATCTTTGATTTTGGCTAAGCCAAGACAGGTGGTTTGTTGAACAGTGTCATTTAAAAATATCATTTGTTCTGGGATCATGCAGGCTCTAAACAAAGCTTCTATACCCTGTACTTGCCATTCTTTTGTACCCCAAACACTTTTCAAATCAACATTTTTGTCCCAATAATCAAATCCAAATGTATTCATTTTTTCAAAGAATGAATCTGAATATATCAATTTTGTGTTGGTTATCATGGTTTTCATCCCTGTCTTGTTTGACAATTTGTAATAAAATGTTTCAGCATTAGTTATGTTAAAACCTGAAAAATATGAATATTTGTCATAAACGGTTCTAGAGCTCCCTTTTGGCGGTGTAGCACAATGTTCCCATTGATTATAATTTAAAACATTTCTAGGTTGTGCAGATTTATGCAAGAAATGGTTACCATAATGGTTATAGCAATACATACTATCATAATTTGTAGAACCTTGCAAATAATCATGTTTTGTAAATTTAGCAGACATTACTAAGTCAGACATCATATTGTTTATACTTTCAAAGTCCCAATCATCAGCAAATGAGTTTGGTTTTGCAAAGTCACTTAAGGAGATCTTGATTTGGTGTGGATATTTCAGGATCTCGACCGGACCATAAATTTCATAGTCAGTGTTGTCCCAGGCTACCCCACCAGGTATTGGAATTGCTGTGAAGTTGGCTGAAGAAAGTTCTGAAGAAAGTTCTCGTTTCTCGACGTGTGAAGATGTGTGTGGTTTGAGGACCAAGTTGATGTTCTGACTTGCTGTGTCCATTTTAGCATATTTTCCCTCAATGAAGCGTCCCAAGGTAAATACCATGATGAGCCAAAGTATGAGGATAAATGCACCAAAACCCACCCAAAATTCAATCCATGGAGTAACCAGATATGTTTCTTTCAGTTGTTTCAAAAGTTCCTTAGCTTTGTATTTAAAGGATTTTGATGATGGCTGTGTCTTTTGTTCGCTGAAACCTTCAGAGGAATCATCGAAGTTGATGAAGTAACCAGATGCAGTTCTGTCAATTGTTCCAATTGGTTCAGGATTTTTGTTTCTTGCATTTTCACTTGGAACTTCATTGTAGATTGGTGTTTCTCTGCTAAATGTCTTTATTTGGGTTTTCAGAGGTCTGAGTTCTATTGCATTGTTGCATAGTCCTTGTTGTTCTTCTTTAGGCGTTTCGAATGTGATGAGCCTCTTTGTTAGGACCTCTGTACTGGTAGCAAACCTTGGTGTTCTGCTACTTATTGGGAGTCCACTTGGCCTACTGTTTGTTATCGGCCACATGTTGTGGTTTTACCAGGTCGATGGATACAACTCGGTTCTCCTTTTTTCCAGCAAGTGGCGGTAGTACAACTGATCTTGTCCCGTTGACAGACAAGACAGGAACTGCTTTTCTGTAAGAAGGCCCAAATTCCTTCTTTACCGCGATCTTCTCCCTGACTAGATCCCCGACTTTTGGAATCCAGACAGGTCTTGCTGGGACAGGTGGTGATTCTTCAGTGGTTGTTGGCTGTTGTTTCAACTGTATGTTGCTCAGGTCTTTTCTTGTTTTGTTTAAGTCCTGCAAAATAGCCAAACGGTCTTTGACATCAAAGGTTTTTTCTATTACCACTGAAGTCTGACTATCAAGGTCAGAGATCAACATCCTAGTTCCGAATAATAATTAGTACGGACTGAATCCCTTCAGAGAATTTCTTGGCAAGTTATTTAGACTACGTTGGACACTTATTAGATGTTTGACCCACCCAGCTCCCGAACCTAATGTCCTTTCCATTATAGATTGCTTTCTGCCTTGGTTTTTTCTTTACACCATCCCATACCCTCAGGAAGGAAGTGAGAAGATTCCCGCTGGGCTGTGCTCATTTGGCCATTCTTTCCCCCCCCAGGCTGGATTGCCTGAGTGAAAAAAAATGGTCGAACGTAGCATGCTCTTAGCGTATATGCCATTTAGACTCGCAAATCTTGTATAACAGTCCGGACGTCAGCCGAGTGCTGTGGATCTACATTATAAGTGGAACTAGCCTGTGTATGTTAATCGCAAGCCATTCTTTTTGTTGGTAATATTATCTGCCTTGATACGACGAGGTATTAAACTGCTTCTCTCCCCACTGCGATCTCTGTTGCAGTTTGGGCAGTTTTTTACAAACATGGTGTAGTGCAGGCTCATGCCTGGCCACCAGTACCGTGATTGTAATTCTTCCAGAGAATCTTTTAATTTAAGGTGTCTGAGACCCTCGCCCATGTGTGCGTCTGCGATTAACAAGTGTCTCCTGTCCATGTTTGGAATCACTCTATCCCCCACTCCAGGGATTCGAGCAAAAGGGACGGAGTTTGCATCGATTATGTATGTATAATTGAGTGGATAGTTGATCGGTAACGCTGAGCAGTCGCCTTTTAATGACGTTTTCACCGCCAGCAATGTTTCACCGTCAATGTATTTTAATGTACGCTTTTTCCGATCTACGGGAGCCGGTTTACTGGCTGCCGCTGCGGCTGTTTCAGCCAATGAATTCCCTACAACGTGAACGCCATCACGCTGATTACTCAGTGAGTGAGTCACGTGAGTCTTTGGTAGTTCTTTTTTCAAAAGAGCTACTTGTTCCCAGAGAAGCCTCTGCTTTATTGGTGCATCTGTGTCATCTTTGTAACCGTTCTGAATCCATGTCTGCAAATCCTTGTTATATGCTTTGACGCAGAAATATGAATCTGACACTATAAGCATCGGGAATTCGCGATCCGCATTATCTAGCGCCATTTTCAAAGCTATTATTTCAGTTTGTAGTTCTGAATTAGTTTCTACTGAGTGTGATTTTGTTAATAGAGGTTTTAATATACCTCCGCGCCACACTTCTTTTGTGATCTCACATGTGGGATTGTATGCATGTTCTCCCCAAACGGAGGGTTGAGCATGTCCGTCTGTATAGATTACACAGGCGTAATGTCGTAGAGGCAGAATGTCGATTGGCAGAGGATACGTCTTTTCATATTTTAGATTTTTTAATTCTTCTAGTTCTGGATCAAAGTAGTAGTATACTTTGTCCGTTGTAATTGAATTCACCCATTGTATCCATTCTGGATCCAATGTTGTTGATGGTAAATTACACGGTGTTGTTAATGCCTCAAAGGCTGATTCAGCTGTTCTGACTGTGATATGTCTACCGTCAGCTATGTCTTTTTCTCTAGCTATTGCGGTTTGAACTGCTTGAACAATTTTTCCTTTGTTGCTGAATCTCTGTTCAGCTTTTGTGTACAAATGTGATTTGAATGCAATTGGTACCTTTTCTCCCTCATTAGAGGTCAGGTATGTGAATCCGCATTTCCCTGGGATGACTCGGATCACAAGGTTGCGTGTATTATCACGGGTTTCTAATTTTGTCTTAATTAGCATGTCTGTTTGTAAGGATCTCAAAATTTCTGTGTGTGTTTGAGTCCAACTGGATCTTTTAAAGTCTGGTTTAATTAGATCATAAAGGGGCTTGACCCTTTCTGCGTAATTTGCAATGTATGTTCTTCCGAAATTTAGGAAGCCTAGAATTGACTGTAGGTTTTTTAGTGTTTTGGGAGCTTGGATTACGGCACATTTCTCTAGGAAATTGTCTGCCAGGCTTTTGCCTTCACTTGATAACTCATATCCTAAGAATAGGACTGTCAGATGGGCAATTCTGGACTTTTTGAAGTTGAATTTGTAACCCTCTGCAGCGAAACCAAGTATTATGGTGTTCACTCTTTTCAAGTGAGTCTCCAAGTCATCATCTGTTAAGTAAATGTCATCGACATAAGATAATGCTTCATCATCATATAGTTGTAGTAATTCTGTTACTCTTGCTGAGAATACCCCCGGGCTGTTCTTGTACCCCTGGGCTAACCGACAGAATTGTTTTTGAGTGCCATTTACTGAGAAAGCTGTTAAATATCTGCTCTCTGGTGCTATGTTTTGACAAAAGAATCCATTGGAGATGTCCAAGGTTGTTTTGTATTTTTTGCGCACTATGTTATTCATTAGTGCAGCACTGTGTGAGTTTTGCACTGCAAAAGTTTTGCAACATGTGTTAAGGTGTCAGCTCTGCTGCAGGCATTCTTTCGATGTCTGGATGTGGTGTGTATCCGGCTAAGACCGGCCACGTTGCTCCTGGTCTTCCTAAAGGACCGAGCCTTGTAATGTGATTGTTATGTATTAGGGCGCCATCAAATAAGAGCAAATGCTCTTGGAATTTGAGTGGTACTTCCACCTCCTCGAAAGGAGTGTACGTTTCAGGAGGTTCCTCTACTTTGTAATAGTGGAAGTACTTTGTTACAGCATTTGCTGCTGGAAAATGTATCCATGTATAGTATACCTCTGTCTGCCGATATTCGTGTGCCTCAATTACGAATATGACTGTGCCACCTCTAGGTGTCAGTCCATTTTCTATAAGTTTTAAGGTTATAGATCTCCTTTTGGCGACCTGGATGAGTATTATATCCGGGTCTGCTGTTTGCATGGTAGCATCAGCATCTGCTATTTCAGTAGCTAATCTAATTGCCTCTCTTTCATCATCACTCTCTGCCATTTTACAGACAGGATGGTATTATGTTTATTTGCAGATCAGGTTTCTTATGGAAACAGAGATTAGATGCACAATATTCTGGAACTGTTTTATCCTTCAACGTTGACTAGACCAAAAACCATACATAGGAGTTCCATCCTGCGAGGTTTTGGAGGATATAATAACCTTTCACCCACTCCAGACGTCTTTGGAGTATTTGGGAAAAGGGGTCTGAGTGAGAAAGCACGACTGAGTTACTCTAAATGTCTTACGTTAGTTTTATCACCCTTTCCAAACACGTTGGGCGCCATGTAGTGTAGCTCCTATTTTCCCAAAAGGCTCTGCGCATTGGAATAGTACCTACAGCAGTAAAGGCCTAGGCCAGACGTTAACTAGGTCTACTACTGTCGATACTAGACTTAATTTTTGGGTTTGCCAGCTAAGCTCAGAGTTCGCTAGAAACTTTCTCGAATGTTCAAGGAAGGATTAACTCCCCTGATTAGACAAGAAGGGATTTAGTTTCTGACAACCATAGAACATGACAACTTTGCTCTCCCCTAATCAAGAGTCAATTTCAAGAGTCGTGTGAGCACAAGGCAATTATTTTACTCAGTCAGTACGTGCATTCTTAGTCTCATCAGAATGTAGAGAAAAGGAAGAGACGGGCGTGTTCAATAAAAGATGTTATTTATTGATCAGTCTCTTTTTCTCGTACAAGAGAAATGGATAGATATTATTGCAATACTTATAGTTAAGTAAAGTGCATACATTAGAAGCAATAGTATGAAATAATACTGTAAAAACATTGATATGGTTTCTGAGCCATATGATGTTTAAAATGATTAAAATATATTTACATACACATATACATTTGACTAAACGTACTCAACTGGTGTTTCTAAATACGCCTACCCCGTGTACCTGACCTAAGTCTAATGCGTGGGCGGGAATAGAAAGTTACAGTTTAAGTTAAGTTTGTTTTTGCCAAGTGAATAACTAAAGAATTCTCTGTGAGGGGTTATTCAGTTCTGTACCTGGAAGTTAGGATGAATGAGGAATGGTATCTCTTTCTCTGCTCTCGATATTCCAGGCTGCCTGCGAGGGCTGCCCAGAAGCGCCGGTGCTGGGTCTCTCGGTTTGAGATAGCAGCGCGTCTCTCAGCGCGTCAGGAAGGCGGGGCTGCTGCCTGCGGGGTCTGCTTCTGCTCTCGGCTTCGGCAAGTATGGCTGCTCCGTCTTGTCACCACGCGTGTGTTTGCATAGGGCAAGGTCGGCAATATTTATACCTTAAAGGTGCCGAGATTGACGTAAGGATGGACATAGGTACGTCAATAAAGATGTCATACGACTTGCTCGTTAGCACATTCTTTTGCAAAAGTTCTCTGTGAAATCAAAACAATGGCCGCACGGATTTTCCAGGTTGTCATAGGTTTGATTTGTTATGAGAACGTCGTATGCCTTATCAGGGGCTGGAGGAATGTCGCTTGTCTAATTAGATCTCAAGCGTTATGACCTAATCAGATAACACGTTCCTGTGCCGTAGTGTGACTGCGTCAGATAACGGTATCTGCATCATGGGGGATTTCTTGCCTCATGGGCTGACTGTTAGTTAACTTGATAGTTAGTTTAACCAGAATAGGGTCAGGAATAGGGGGATCGATTCAGAACCTATAGAAATACACGACAAGAATTCTGATAACACGACTACTGTACGGGGAATGGCCTCTGACGATGCTAGACCCTGCAGCAAAAGTAACAATAGCTCACCAGAACCTGATGGAATTTCTGGTGACAGCAGACTTGGATGAATATATCTTTGTGGAAACACCTGATACTAGGGTAAGTGTCCCACATAAAGAGTATGTAATAACGCTCCAGATAGAGGGGGACAAATGTAGTACAGTTAGAGGTCTCTTTTGGGAGAACCTGATGTTTAGCTATGACATTTTGTTAGCTGAACAATATTGGCTGTCATGCATTCGTCTTGGATTGCCCAAGGGGAGAAACGGTAATTTGACCAGCATTTTATGACCACGTTCAAAACATTTAAAATATACATATGCACGGGAGTGGGCGGTAGCCCAAGCTACAGCAATATACAAACACCATGTTGGATGGGATGAGGATTCAACCCACTACATTATTCCACTAAAAAACACTTCAACTACACAAAGGCAGTATCCTATAGAGCAAGAAGCTGAGAAACAGGGCAGGGAGATCTTAGATCAACTTGAATATCAAGGGGTGATTGAAACTTGCACCTCTCAAATGAATAACCCTTTGTTTCTGGTATCAAAACCAGGCAATTCATATCATTTAGTTTTAAATTACAGACATTTAAACACTTGCACTAAGACGTTTGCAGTCCAAAATGCACACAGTGCCGCATTATTGAATAACATTAGGTGGAAAAAATACAAAACAATAACAGATATCTCAAATGGATTTTTTACCAAAATATAGCGCCTGAGAGCAGATATTTGACGGTATTCTCAGCGCTAGGGTCACAGAGGGAATTTTGTCGACTCCACCAGGGGTATAGGAACAGCCTGGGGTTTTTTCAGCCAGAGTAACTGAATTACTTCAGAATCTGGATGAAGAAGCATTGTCCTTAGTGGATGATATTTATCTAATGGACGATGACGTGGAGGAATACTTGAACAGAGTGAATACCATCATTTTGGGATTCGCCTTTGAGGGTTATAAATTCAAAATTAAAAAATCAAAAATAGCTCACCTTACCATCCTTTTTCTGGCAGATAACTTTTTAGAAAAATGTGCACTACTCCAACCGGTGAACAGCCTTTACGACGCGGCAGTTACACCGCCGTGCCGTTACAATGCGGTCTTTTCAACGCAAGTCGTTACCACGACTTGCGCTGGAGGGCGCTGCAGGACAAGGAATTTTTTAATTTACTATCCAACACCTTCCCTACTGTACGTAGGCTGGTGTTGGAATAGTAAATTAAAAAATTCCTAAGTCCGCACCCCCTCCAACGCAAGTCGTGGTAATGATTTGCGTTGAAAAAAACGCGTTGTAAGGGCACGCGTTGTAAAAGTACGCGTCGTAATGCCGTACATCCCTCCAACCTCTTAAATCATTAAAAAACTTACAATCAATACTAGGATTCCTTAATTTTGGCAGAACATACATTTTGGATTACTCAGAAAGACTAAAACCTTACTATGATTTAATAAAACCGGATTTTTTCAGTTAGACAATGGACACAGGAACACACAGATACACTTTGTTCCTTACAGGCTGACAAGATAGCTTCAAAACACATTCAGACACGCGTAAACATATGCAACCTGGTGATCCGAATAGTTGCGGGTCAGTCAGGGTACACCTATCTAACTTATAATGACGGTGAAACAGTACCAATAGCATATAAATCACATTTGTACACAAATGCTGAGATGCATTTTGCATCAACAGAAAATATTCTAACAGCAGTACAAACTACTGTAGTTAGAGAAAGAGCTCTGGCTCAAGGGAAATGTGTAATAGTCGTTACCCCAGTTCCAACGTTAGAGGCTGCAACGAAGGCAAGCATTTCCAATGCTAAAGCCTTACATCCAAGATGGATACAATGGGCTAATTCTCTCACTGTAACAGATGTAGAATACAGGGACGACCCAAATTAAAAAACACAAGCATTTCTTCAATACGAACAAGAATATCCTCTACCAAATGAAATAATGCCTCTAGATCAGTACGAATATATTATTTATACTGACGGTTCTGCGCAACCGTCCATAGGGAGTAAACAGCAATACAGTGCCGTGTGTGCTATCGCTAAAGGACAGATGCAGGATGGAAAGTTTAATCTGAATTGCACAAAAACACAGTCTCTTGAAGACTGCACTGCGAGCTGGCAGAACTAAAAGCACTAATACTGGCACTGGTAAATACCGATCGTGAATTCCCCACACTAACCGTGTGCAATTCTTTTAAGTATGTACAGTCATACAATTAATATTGACATCACTGGGGACAGAATGGGTTTAAAGATGCAAAAGGGGGCACAATTAAGCGCAAAACGCTTTGGGAAAAGGTAGTGGAGTTAAAAAACGAACCACCAAGGCCTCACGTGATATACACATTGAGTCATCAGCCTGATGGCGTTCATGTTGAAGAGAATTCATTTGCTGATGAAGCCACAAAGGGGGTTGTACGCACAGCTTCTGTAGCTGCAATCACTCATTCAAAAACGAGGATAGACAGTGAGATCATTATTGCAATTATTGCTACACGCAATAACTCAGCAGTACCAAAAACATTTCCACTCAAGTAATCCCATAAGGTAGATGCAAATAATGTTCCATGTGCTCAGATTCCTGGAGTGGGGGATAGAGTAATACCAAATATGGATCGAAGTATAGGATTAATTCTAGCAGCACACAAGGGTATAGGTTCTGCACACGCAGGAGTTTCTGCTACTGTTTCTCTATTAAAACAAAGCTACTGGTGGCCAGGGCTAAGAAGGCAGACTAAAGACTATGTCTTGAAATGCAACATCTGTCAGCAGATGAAAGGCTCAACCATAACACGTCCAGTGCAGACACCATTACTAATATCAGACAAACCACTCCCCTGTTTATTTGGACCACTGCGGCCCCTTACAATCCGATGGGGCTTACAAGTATATCGTGGTTGCAGTGGATTCCTGCTCTATGTTCCTATGGGTGTGGCCCCATCTCTCGGCTGATGCTCGAACTGTTAAAGGTTCAAAGTTTATTTATTTATGTTTTGGCTCTCATAGAGGGCCACATAAAAGATAAAAGAAAACACATATGACATATTCAGAATAAAATATAAAAGAAAACACATGTAACATGTTCAAAAATAACTACAAATTCAAACATAATATTCCACAAACATATGTTATACAAGTCCATGATTCATCCATTAACAAGAGTACCACCAAAAGGCTGACAAAATTTAGATAGCATATTAATAAATATCTAAAAATCCTTTAAAAAATTTAAAAATGTAGAAGCAGAACATTTCATTTAAAGGCGAGTACAAAGATTGTAGGAAGATATTTACATTGGAAATACCCAAGCGGATGCAAATTGGTTTTAGCCATTTAAGGCGCAAAGTGCGAAGTGCCGGGCAAATCAGTAAGACATGCATACGATCCTGTATACTTAAATTACAAAAGTTGCACATTTTCGAAGTTCCATACCATTTGGCTAGAAGAATATTCAATGGCAATAGGTCATGACGAATAAGAAACCACAACCTTCTAATGCCATGAGGAATATTCCATAATACGTAGGCTTGGGCTTTCTTGGCAACATATGAATTAATAAGGAGATCACAACCACCTTTTCTTTGTATTTCATTCTTATCTAGTTGAAAGCCTAGTTCCCAAGATGCCTGTTTTAGCAGGATTTTAAGTTGCGCTGGGGAGTGGAGGAACAAAGTACTTTCATCTAGTTTCAGAAGAGTCACCGCTTTTCTGAAATTCTTTACAAGTTGTGAGAACTCTTTAAAGTTGCCTAATAATTCACTTTTAAGTAGAGCTCTCATCGTCCCCGGTTCTGCTCTGGCAAGTGAGGCCACCCAACGTACCAGGGCACATAATCCCTGCACCCAACTGCTCCTTAGGCCAAACTCAAGTCTGCACGCTGCCAAAGAACAGTTGGTATTTAATGAAGCCAAGGATCTTAATAGTTTCCCTTCAGTTTTATGGCAGAAATCCCAGAGTTTTAACTCAACGAGTTCAATACCATAAATAAGGGTAGCGGGGATCTTAGCTCTATAAACCTCAAGCATACAAGAGAAATGTCTTTTCCCAGTCGCTACGTATAATGACTTTATGCCTTTACCATGTGCAAGGGCTTTTCGAGAACAGTGATCAATATGAGGCCTCTCGCTCAGGTTGGCCGCAATAATTTTTCCCAAGAAGGTATAAGTTTTGACTACCTCCAGCTTCTGACCACCAATCGACCACCCAAAATTTTCTGAACGGCACAACTTTTTCCCCCTTATGCACATGATTTTGCTTTTAGATATATTAATCCTCATAGAGTGGGAAACTGCAAAGGCATGAAGTGCATGCAACCTATTTGCTAAACCTTTAGGTGTTAAATCCAAAACGAGAATGTCGTCAGCATACATCAGGCAGGAGATGGGGGCCCCCCCTAGCACTGGAGCAATGCCCTCACAGACAGATACGGCGGCAGGGAAATCCTGCGTATATAGAGAAAATAACAGAGGCGCCAAAAGGCAACCCTGTTTCAGGCCGTTTAGGGAAGGTATACGATCAGAAAGACCCCTTTCTCCCCCCTGCAACACCCTACACCAAGTTTCCGTATGTAATGTGCGAACAAGTTCCAGCAAGTATGGGGGTACTCCAATAATTGATCATTTTCTCCACAGCGTTCTACGATCCACTCTATCGAACGCCGTGGAGAAATCGATAAAAGCTGCATACACAACTCCCCCTCTCACCTGCGTATACTTGTCCGATATCACATGAAGGGTGGTCAAATTGTCTAGAGTGCCGTGCTCCCTACGGAATCCCGTTTGTTCGCGTGGTAAAATGTTGTTCTCATCGACCCAGTCCGAGAGTAGATTTAAAAGACACTTCGCAAAGATCTTACCGACTGAGTCGAGGAGAGCAATCAAACGATAATTACTAGGAGTATCCCTCGAGCCCTTCTTAAAGATAGGAACCAAGATACTGCCCCTCCAGGATGCTGGAACCTTCTTCGAATCAAAACAGGATTTAAATAAAGGATAAAGTATTTTACTCCAAAGGGAGGGCTCCTGCTTCAGGACCGTCATAGGGAGTTCGTCCGGGCCCATTGCACCGGACGAGCGCATATTCTTTATGGCCCCAGCTATTGTTTCCTCTGATGGATACTTAATTTCTCCATCAGTGAATACATCGGGGGGGCTAGTATCCGCTAAAGTACCATACCCCCCATAAAGATCCCAAATATAGGCAGACCAAACCTCTTCGGTAATAGGGATTGGGCAAGGGGTTAATCTATTGCCACATCCCATCCCGATAATGGACCAGAATTTGCGGATCTTACCGTGCGCTACTGCTTCCCTTAGATTTATCCAAACTAAATCTTCCTTTTCCTTTTTTAATTTCGCTTTTAATCTAACTCTCTTTCTTTTTAACCTCGAAAGTTCTTTTCCCCGTTCCCCAGATCTACTTACAAATTGAGCACGGACTAATTTATTTATTTCTTTATTCAGTGTGCACAGGGCACTGGGCATGTATACCCGCTTCGGGGGCCGTCTAACCTTTTTCACATCCAAGATGATGTTCTGCATAAAGTTCTCAAAACTAGCAATTTCTGAGCCATACCAAGCATTCAAGTCTGCTATGGTTTTACATAAAATGGCATGCACCCCAGAAATTAGAGATGGATTCCAAAAACATCTACCGGAGGATGCATGAAAGGCTGTATCTTTGCCATTAATCGCCCATGAAGCCGTACTAGGAGGTTTTAGAGAGATAGTCAAGAGTATTACATTATGATCACTCAGTGTCGTGGGGACTATCATCAAATCCAGGATACGTGGAAATATATTAAAGTCCGAGATCGCATAATCAATTATAGAGGACTTACTGTGCGATTTATGCGTACATTTTGCAGGTACATCCGAGGGAAATCTTCCATTTAGGATAAGACCCTCGACTGCCGAAAGTTCCTCCAACAGTATCTTCCCTCTTTTATTAGTTATTATTTTATCGGGAAAAAGGGATTGGGGAATAAAGTGCGCCTCTTCTTTAGCTTTATTTCTAAAAAGGTTCATACTGGAGTTAGATATTTTGCAATTTAAATCACCCACAAGTACCACTTCTGAAAAGGGTGATATTTTTTTAACCTGGCCAATATATTGAAAAATCTGCTTCAACACAGCGTTAAAACCCTCTTCCGGAGGGATATAAACGTTAATAATTATGACAGACACCATCTTTGAGGGGGTGGGGAGATTGGCTAGAGTTATGGCTTGGAAAAGGTTACTTGGGTCAATATACTGAGAGAATTTCCAATTCCATTTATTTGATAGCAAGCACGCGATACCCCCCTTAGCATGCCCTTTCTTAGAAGCAACCGCCGGGACCTCCAACACAAAATAACCCTTTCTAACATCAATTCTATTAATACACCATGTTTCTTGAATGCAAATCACATTTGCACCCAACGAAAATAGAAACTCAAATTTCTCTGGACTACTGTGTATCCCAGCAGCGTTCCATGAAATGATTTTCAATTGATTGTTAAAGGTGCTGAAACAGTTTAGGGTTATCTGTGGATTTAGATGATAAAGCGTTATGCAACCAATTCCACCGATTAGAGTCCTCTAATTGCGAGGGCTTTTGAATCAGAGGCGGTGGATTCACCTGGGAAACCACACGTTTTCCTTTTGCAACCCAGATCTTTATATCTTTAAGTGATAAGGTAGCCCCACTTTGTCTATCATCCTTTTGGGACAACCCATGGGAAACGTCTTTATAATCAAAATTCACTATTGGTAAAACATCGATACCTGTGCGTTGGAAACTCTCTGCCTGTTGCAAAACCAAATTTACAATTATTTTAGAGTAGAATTTGACCCTTATACTAGTAACATTATTTCCCCCTAGCAAAGAGACTAGCTCAATATCGCTTGTTTGAATACGATGTAACTTATCCATTTCACTAAAGCGTTTGAGTAACCATGATCTGTTTAATGGTAAGTCAACCTCAAATAGTGGAAAGAAGTCCAACACATAAGTGTCCACATAAGATATAGCCTCTTTTTGTTCAACAGTGGGAAGTAGCGGTTCCCCTGTCCCAACTGTAAAAGTAAAAGGAGGAGCCAGTGGATTAAGTAGCTCAGAGATAGCTGGATTGGGACTCTTTAAATTTGATTCAAAGGAGGAATTTAAGCCCAAGCCATCCTTTAGTGTTAAAGCCTCCCTAATCATGAGTGGAGAATTTCCAAGAGTCTCTGGAACACAATAGGGAGGATTGGCTTCCGTAACAGTAGATGGAATAGGTTCAGTGGCTTTATCTTCCTGATCAGTTAGGATTATAGCGTCTTGGAACATTATCCGCCTCTGTCTTTTCTTCTTATGCTTACGGACCAGTTTCCTTTTATTTCCTTTATGTTTTTTACATTTTCCATTTTTTCCCCCTCCTTCTTGATTAACCTCGGTAGTAACTTTTTTATTTTCAGAGCAGAAGATTGGAAAAAGATCTTGTGGTGGTACTTGACAATCAGGGCTAGGCAAGATTTCTTCCGTTATCCCCAAATCCTCCTTCATGATACAGTTCGGTACTGCAGTTACAGATGAACCTTTAGCAATGCTGTAGTGTGGTTCAGCTGGCACTGGTTCGGGGACCTTTATCTTGGAGTTTTCTATATGCACCTCAGCTTCCCCCTTATTTAGTTTAGTACCCTGTGAAAAGAGGGGGGTATTCCTCATTGCCGGTGCTTTTTGCAATAGATTTTCCAAGATTTGAGTAACAGAGTCCAGAATACAGTCCGAACTGCCTACAAACTTTCCCAATAGGAACAAAATAGAGGCTAACAGATGTTCCAGTGCAATCAGGGATTCTGATAAAGGTTTATCTCCAGCCCCGACTGTAGGACAATTGCCGGATAAATTAAAAAATGGACTCCTGGAAGCACTTAATTCCTCAGACAAGCATTGACTATTCACAGACGGGGTACTACTATAAAGTAGCAGCCCGGACGGAGTCGCCCCTCCTAGAAGATTGTTAGTTTCCGGGACAACCGGGCTGATCGGCTTCACATAACGGCCACAGAGTTCCAGGTCAATAGAGAGAGGCGGTGAGGCTTGAACCTCAAAGCTGTTCAAGGATGACTCCAAAGGTGGCATGGAGTTATTAACTAGCGAATCATTCTGTGAGAGGGCAGCAAGAATATTAGCCTTGCCCTCCTCCGAATGCACAATGCAGGGGATGTCCATACATGACACTTTTGGTGTCTCACGAGGCACAAAAGGAGCATTGGTATCTGCAATGTGATTATCATTCGCTTGGATGTCTGAAGCAGTGATACATTTTACAGCAGCCATTGAGAAGTTTTCCAGCGGTTTTTCCCACAGTTCAAAGAGCTGACACTGGCCCTTTAACAGCTGTTTATTCACAACCTTGTTTCTCAAGGGATTAGATTTTGTTTTGGCACAAGTTCTTCCACCCACCATTCTCCCCGAGCGCAGTTTTTTTGTCATCTTTTACTGCAAGCTTCCCACACTCCGGCTTTGCGAGATGGTGATAGTGAAACTTAAAATAATACGTAAAGGAGAATAATCACGAATTAAAATATTAAATTAAGTCAATGCGGTCAGCGTTCAGGTACTCTGGGTAATGGAAAGGTGCAGTCCCTCTCACAGGAGAACTTACATCATCCGGACCGAGTACAACAATGTATGAATAAAGCAATGAAAATGACGGGGCCCAGCCCGGCCTACCTCGGCCACTGAGGGCCACAGAGGGCCCGCCCTTTGCCCGGGCTTAGCCCGGCGTCGCCCGCGCGCGTCCCGCGATGCGCGTTCCTGCAGGTCAATTATCTCCAGGTGAGGAGGGCGTGTCAGGGCGGTGCTCCAGGGCCAGAAGATTTATGGGTCCTGTAGTCTGTCTGTTGTTGGTCACAGTCCGCCGACCAGCCGAGAAAAGCGAGTGTTTCCCGCGAAGCGGGAAACGCGAGCAGTATTGGTACAAACACTGCACTCAGAGTAAATATTCAGCGCAGCTCCGCTCAATAGCGCCTTCAGGAACCAAGCGCTAGCAGTATTCTTATTCACAGCAAAGAGCTCTGCCTTCATCCACAACAGAACGGAGCTCCAAGTAACAGCAGGCTTGAGCGGCAGTCACCTCGCTTCAGCGCGCCTGCAGGTCAATTATCTCCAGGTGAGGAGGGCGTGTCAGGGCGGTGCTCCAGGGCCAGAAGATTTATGGGTCCTGTAGTCTGTCTGTTGTTGGTCACAGTCCGCCGACCAGCCGAGAAAAGCGAGTGTTTCCCGCGAAGCGGGAAACGCGAGCAGTATTGGTACAAACACTGCACTCAGAGTAAATATTCAGCGCAGCTCCGCTCAATAGCGCCTTCAGGAACCAAGCGCTAGCAGTATTCTTATTCACAGCAAAGAGCTCTGCCTTCATCCACAACAGAACGGAGCTCCAAGTAACAGCAGGCTTGAGCGGCAGTCACCTCGCTTCAGCGCGCCTGCAGGTCAATTATCTCCAGGTGAGGAGGGCGTGTCAGGGCGGTGCTCCAGGGCCAGAAGATTTATGGGTCCTGTAGTCTGTCTGTTGTTGGTCACAGTCCGCCGACCAGCCGAGAAAAGCGAGTGTTTCCCGCGAAGCGGGAAACGCGAGCAGTATTGGTACAAACACTGCACTCAGAGTAAATATTCAGCGCAGCTCCGCTCAATAGCGCCTTCAGGAACCAAGCGCTAGCAGTATTCTTATTCACAGCAAAGAGCTCTGCCTTCATCCACAACAGAACGGAGCTCCAAGTAACAGCAGGCTTGAGCGGCAGTCACCTCGCTTCAGCGCGCCTGCAGGTCAATTATCTCCAGGTGAGGAGGGCGTGTCAGGGCGGTGCTCCAGGGCCAGAAGATTTATGGGTCCTGTAGTCTGTCTGTTGTTGGTCACAGTCCGCCGACCAGCCGAGAAAAGCGAGTGTTTCCCGCGAAGCGGGAAACGCGAGCAGTATTGGTACAAACACTGCACTCAGAGTAAATATTCAGCGCAGCTCCGCTCAATAGCGCCTTCAGGAACCAAGCGCTAGCAGTATTCTTATTCACAGCAAAGAGCTCTGCCTTCATCCACAACAGAACGGAGCTCCAAGTAACAGCAGGCTTGAGCGGCAGTCACCTCGAACTGAGGTAAAAATGCTCGAACTGTTATAAAAGAGTATTAGGCTTGGTGGCAATTGGGTAAAACATTTGTATGGAGTACAAAGGGCATTAAATAATCAGCCAAGAAGCTCTCTGGGGGGGGTCACTCCTTATGAGGTCCTACTTGGGACGAGAACGTGGGTACCTGATCTCTATTGTGAAGGCACAGTGGCAAATAAAAAACCTTTTGACAACCATAAACGTTTGGCAGTTTTACAGGACCTGAACAAAACCAGGGCACAATAGGGTAATGTCAATATAAAGAAGAAAAGCCACTGGGGAAAGAAAAAGTGTCATGGCAAGAACTGTCTGGATCCCAAAATTTGGGGATCTTGTCAGCGAAAAAATAGCAGACAAAAAAGAATTTGGGCAATCATACAGAAAGCCTGTACCTGTCCTGGCAGTTGAAGGAACAAGAACAGTACTTCTGTCACCTCTTCCCAGTAAAAAGGAGAAAAGATTCATCTCAATTGACCTAATCAAACCACACTATGTAGCCGATGCTGAGTAGTAGGCCGTGTGGACTCCGAAGTACTAGACACCCTCCTCTCACAACTATACAATAAGTTCAAACAGAAAGACTCATCACATTTGAAGGGTCACCTTCAAGGAATGAAGGACTAAGCAACAATTAAATGGAATTCATTCCTCTTGAAACTGAAGTCAGAAATGAGAACTCCACTGAAAGACAAATTTGAATTCAACCAAACACAGATATCTACATCAACATGCCCCAACAACAGCAAGCTACCGTTTCCACGAAACCTGCGAAACTACAGAAAATTGATCGAACTGCATCTTGCTATTTCATTGACTTTGACACGTTTTAATTGGATCCAAGCGAACCTGAAACACCGCCAGCACAAAAAACTCTTCTACAGCGACTTAAAGATTTTCTGAACTTTCTTAAAAAGACTTACCTGGTATCACCCTGGGTGGAACTCTGGGTATCTACAGGAATACTTTTCTTTATTTTCTGGATAGGCTTAGTAGTTGTTTTTAGTATGCTTATTAATGGAACATATCTTTGAGAAAGCTCGGCGGCACAAAAAGTGAATATGATCCTGAAACTGCACCTATCATCACATCATGAAAGAAGAGATATGTCAGTGAACAATACAGCAGTTCCTATACCAGGTGGTATAGTATGGTATGAATCAAGGTTGATTTCGATATATTTGACCCAACTAAACTTTTAAAAATACCACATTTATTGAAAATATCATTGAGCTATATCATTACCTCAAGTATATTTTCCAATGATTGGGATTATGTAACTGTAAATAATATGTTGTCTGATTTAGAGAAATCTGCTACTTTTTCTAATAATGAAATGTTGGAAGACACATCAGACTTTGAGAAAATCAATTGCTATCAACATTATGGTCATCACTTTCTACATACATCTACTAACCCTAGGAATGCTTTCACATATCACCAATGGGAACATTGCCCGACACAGCCGAAAAGCAGTTCAAAAACATTTGTACAAAAAGTTACATATTTTTCAGGGTTTAACAAATCAGACCCAGCCTCATATCAGTATTAGGTTGCACCTACACCAGCACAGAAAAACATGTTGACAAACACCAAACAGATCCATTCTGCTTCTTTTATTGCCCAGTTGTCTGAACAAGGGTTCAACCTATGGAAAGACACTATAAACTTAAAATCCATCTGGGGTACAAGAGAACAGAACAGAGGCACTATTTAGAGCATGTCTCATTCCTCAACAAATAATGTTCTTGAATGAAACAGTGCAACAAACAACTTGTTTTGGTTTAGCCTGGAATATCTGAATACACCTCGGGTGCCAGCACCATCACACACTGAGGATAATATAACATCACAAAAAGAGGTTACAGTGGATGACATCTTGCAAAGCAATAGATCAGACCCTCATTGTAAGGAACGGTTGGTTTGGCCCATAGACACCAATAACTGTCAAACAAAAGATTATTGGGTAAAACTAAAGGATTTAGTATTAATAGGTCAGATACAAGTTATGTGCAAAGACAAAACCCAGGAATAGTAACATCATACAGTGATGGGAAGTTATGCCTTGATTGGCTACAAACCTCAACACTCACACAGGTGAAACAACACTTATCCTTACAGGGGATGTGGACCAGAGGGATTTTTTATTAGGTCCTAGGAAACCAAGTCAAAAAAGTTTCTTAAATGCTGTCTATAAGGAAATCTGGAAAATCTGTCAATAAGAGGCAGCAGAATGATTACAAGAAATAGATCACATTAATCTAGAGAAAGCTCTAGCAGTGGTTGATAATGGGTTACCAACATTAACATCCAGGATATATTCACTGGGCAACATTGTATCTTCTCCGATCGATGTACTAGAACAAGATTTGTCTATATTACAACACGGGCAATCACAATTACGTTCTGTTATGTTATTAAGCTGGACACTGCAATCGTCACGTGCAGGCTATGTGCACTGGCATTTCATAAACAGCACGCCTCTGTTTTCCTCATACCATCTGACAGAGACACAGATATAGAAATGGCACAGAGGGGAGCAAAGTATACAATGCTGCGCATGGAACAACTGGACAGATTAACATTTACAGTGGCAGAATCACCGTCCACAGAATGGTTAATCCATGTCCAAATAACTCTCCCAGTCACAACTTTTCAATTCCATTATAAACTAGAACAAATTCAGGCAGGCAGATATGAAGAAAGGGGTAAGGAATTCATCAAGGAATCTTGGAAATTGCCATACAGATTTTGATGCAGGAGTGGGGAAAAAAGTGGTTCTTAGCGGTACTAACTGCAAGAATACCTTGAGTGGATCACTTATATGCCAGGATATAATGCTTCATGGGGCCTGTAACGGTTCAGTAGCTAACTTGTCCTGTCGCTTAGAAGGTACCCCAGCTGCCGTGATCATTCCATGTTTCAGACTACTTTCAAATCAGGAGCTATTTGATGCTGAATGATCAAGGTTGCTGTGGGATGCTTCCGGGCATCGCATATCCGGTGACTGTAAGTTCCAGGGTTAGCTGCTGTATGCAAGCATTGTTTCCCCCA
Source organism: Lissotriton helveticus (assembly GCF_964261635.1). NCBI lineage: Eukaryota > Metazoa > Chordata > Amphibia > Caudata > Salamandridae > Lissotriton > Lissotriton helveticus. The sequence goes on along the minus strand of NC_136059.1, from coordinate 2,105,405,140 downwards.
ACACATACAGTCAAGGAGGCGCCGCTATGGCCTTCATTAAATATTTCATTAATACGGTTTGATACTTTGAGCAGAATGAAAGCCATACTTACACAGGAATCCATGCCCTTAACCTTCGCACAAGAGACTTTTGATCTCCAAGTAGCAAGGTCTTCAGCAGAGATACAGGCACTTATACATACAATCTGCTCTTTCCATTTTGCAGAAATGGTAAACCGTATCTTTAACATGTCTGATACAACAGGCATTGTCCACCTATTTAAGAATGTAGGCTCTGGACTGTTAAGCATCTTTCAGACGGTCCTTAGAGTTATACGAACATTATACACTCTGTATTGGGAAGCATTTTTGGAGGACTGCCGCTGATCCTGTTTCTAATAGCTGGTATCCTAATTGTTGTTTTTCTGCTAAGTAATGGACATCCCAGTCACCATGGAGATGGAAACAGTACTCCTGGTGTGAAAATACCGTGATTACATGGTACAACTTCTCGGCACACCTCACCTAAGGGAACTAAGTACCTCTTGGTTCTTGTTGTTGTGACCAGTCTGGATAGACTGCATCTTACCTGTCCTCGGATGCCTGTTTAGTGGAGAATAATGCGTGTTGGATCTCTGTCTGACACTCCCATCATGTGCGCGATTGGACATTGATGCTTTACTGGACCCAAACACGGCCCATGTTTTGCTGTGTCCCCAGAGTATTCCCATGTTGATGTCGGCATTCTTAGAGCCACCACAGGTAACATCAACTTCTGTTGGTACAGACACCAGCTCCTCCTCTGACACCCAGGCCTTGAATGGCTCACAGGCTGCACAGGCTGCCCCAGCACCGCCTGTGGACAGTACGGAAAATCATCTGTGCTCAATAGACATAATCTGCGAGGTGTTACTCGTACCGCCAACTGCGGAAACAAGCAACAAGTATGTTGCGTCTACCAGCCAGTACACATAAACATTTGACTAATTTGGCCTGTCATGTGCTGGGAAGAAATTCGGCTTTATAAAAAACAAAACAGAAAACTAAAACTCTATATTAAAATGTACATTCCTTTCGCATATGTATGGCTTTCAAAATGCTTGTAGTAGTTCATACTATACCTGCGGACATGTTAGAGCAGTAGCCTATCTGTCAATTTCTGATACTTTCCCTTTTTTAACACATTTTTTAGAAAAACGTTTTTAAACAAATGTTTTTAACACATCGACAAACTAATGTTTTGTACATTTGCATATCAGTATCAAGAACACCTAGTAGTACGTTTAGAATTTAAAATATGTCGTCCATTCAGGAAGAGGAGTGGGTGTTATATTCCATATAGGTACTATAATATAAGCTTCAGTAAACTTGTTACCCTTCATCTATATCCTCTCCCTACATTACACTTGTCACAGTTTACAGGGACTGACCGTTTACCTAGATATTACACTGTATTCAGAACACAAATTTTTCTCAGTTTGAAATCTCATACATTATGCATGAGGGTTCTTGGGAGCACAGCAGGACTACCATCTCATGTATACAATCTATGTATAAAGTTCATGCCCAACGTTATCTGTAATACAGCAAGGTAGGACCCCTGGGGAGCCCTACTGGTATATATACAGCACATCTTGCTAAGATAGCTAGATAGCTAGAGGAGATTGAGACTTCCCGGCCGACACACTGACCAGAGATGCTGAGATTCCTGCATGCAGTCACTCCAGCTCACGAGGTGTCCGAATTGAGACCAGGATGGGCTCCAACAGTCTCACTTAAGGTAATGGGGTTGACTAGATCCTAGAGGAAGACTTGGCTTAACACCTACACCCATGCTAGTGACACTTAGGTATATCTAGATAGGGAGGCATCGTAGGAGTACGCACCTTTTATCATGTGTTTTATTTACTTGAATGTATTCATGATTTTAGTAAGATGGTAGAACATTACCATCCTTTTACCTCAATAGTACTGTTAATTATTTATATCCTATACTGTCTAACGGTTGTTGCAGCACATCTATTCTACACCAGAATAACAACTGTTTAATAAATTATCATTGAAAACGCCCAGCTTGTTTTGTTCGGTGTACCTCTCTGAGACAGACTAAGTAAGCACAAGTGAGGGAGTGAAAAGTAGTATATTGTTTCCACAATCCTGAGGGATCAGGGTTGTCATGTTCGATGGTTGCCAAGAACTATTCTCTCCTTGATAAGAGGAGATTCTATTGGCACTGTGAGCTAGTTGGTACAAAAAGGACCAGCATACCCAGTGGGGGTGATCAGAATTCGTCTGACACCAATCCTACTGTGTATGTTGTCTAAACGTGCAGATCCTGTATATTTTCTATAGGAACTACGCAACACCTCAGTGGTGAATCGGACGGTCCCTGATGTTCTCTGTACGAGCCATGACTGGGTCTAGAGTAGAGGTACAGTAGCAGTTGGTGGTGATGAATGGCAGGCAACAGTGTCTGAATGTAAGTGACAAGTGTGGCTCTCTCACAGACATTTATAGGCCCCTAGGGTTGTTCCAGCGGTACTCTGCTGATGCAATTGGTCCGCCTGGTTTGCATCTTTCAATTGTGGCCAATGCCGGTGACCGCAGTGGCGGAGAACAACTACAGTGATGTTCAAAACTGCAAGGCACTACCGTGTTGGCGGTTCCCATTGGCTGCAAAGACATTCGCATATGTGATGTCACACCGCGGGCCAGGTGGTCTCTACTGCAATTCTACATCTTTCAATTGTGGCCAATGCCTGTCACCGCAGTGGCGTAGCAAGCCTAACGTAATGTTCAAAACTGAAAGGCATTACCGTGATGGCGGTTCCCATTGGCTGCAATGACATTCGCATATGCGGTGTCACACCGCGGGGGGCAGGTGGTCTCTACCTCAATCCTGCATCTTTCAATTGTGGCCAATGCCTGTTCACTGCAGTGGCAGGGCACGCCTACCGCGATGTTCAAAACTGAAAGGCACTACCGTGATGTTGGTTTCATTTGACTGCAATGGCATTTACATATGCGGTGTCACACCGCAGAGGCCAGGTGGTCTCTACCGCAATCCTGCATTTTTCAATTGTGGCCAATGCCTGTCACTGCAGTGGCAGAGCATGCCTACCGGCATGTACAGAACTGAAAGGCACTACCGCGATGGCGGATCCCGTTGGCTGCAATGTCATTCCCATATGCAGTGTCACACCGTGGGAGCCCGTGGTCTCTACCGCAATCCTGCATCTTTCAATTGTGGCCAATGCATGTCACCGCGGTGGCGGAGCACGCCTACCGCACCTGTAAACACATTGTGCAATAGCATTCTCGCTTTGCAAATCGAATCACTGATCACAATACAAACCCCCCCAAAATTTCAGCTTGTTGTAAAGAGAATTGAGAGTGTGACATTTAACTTAAGTATGCCCACACATGTCATGTGAATGCATGTGATCAAATTCATTGGTATCTCCTCACTCACATGTCAAATTTCCTCCATGTGGGCATGTATACATGTTTCATATTGAATTGCTTATCATTTTTGTGAACATACCAATGTGTGAAATGCAAACTCATCCCACAATCATGATGTACTGACCACGTAATATGCATATATTTCTATAGACAGTGCTGTATTTATACTAATAGTTGTCCAGGTCACACTCACTGGGCTCATTTTGCAATGATGTTGTGCTTAGTGTGATGAAAGCATGAGGTTGTGTAGTGACAGCAGCTACATCCAACTCAGCATTGACACTGTTATCCACGTGTGCTGTATCAGCTACACACAGGGCTGGAGACACTTGATGTAGCAGCGTAACATTCACCATACACATAGTCTGATTTAGATTTGACCGTAGTTAGTATGTACATCCTGGCTACATGAATGACTACAGGAGGTCAAGGTGTCTATGCATGTCACTTGTGCAAAAAGCTGTTTCTACAGTCTTGTCAATGTTGTGGTTGTAGTAGTCATTATTTAAGATATTACACACATCTCCTCTCTAACTCATTTTTACATACGTCCCCTGCCTCAATACATAGGAAATGACTACCTGTGTATCAGCCTTTCCCAGACCTTGAGACAATGGAGGATACCAACATCATTGAGAAATTCCATCTGAATCGCCTTACCCTTCAAGAGCTATGTGCTCAGTTGGAGACACATTTGAGGCCTCATAGAACATATCCAATGGCTTTGACACCAACAGTATAGGCGATGGCCGACCCGCAATTCTTTGCCACTGGTTTGTTTCAGTACACGGTGGTCATCGTCGGTGAGACGTCTCAACCTATGTTCAGCATGGTGTTACGTGATGTCATGTCCGCATTGTTGACCTACAAGGACAGCTACATTCACTTTCCAAGGAGACATGAATTGGCAGTTGTGAAGGGGGAGTTTTATGACCTTGGTCCCATACCTAATGTTGTTGAAGCCATTGATTGCACACACGTTGGCCTAGTTCCACCACAGGCACGTGAGCACATCTACTGCAACAGGAAGCATTACCATTCAATTAATGTGTAAGTGGTATGCCAAGCGGATATGATTATCTTCCATGTATGTGCCAAATTTCTGGGTTCTCCACATGACTCCTACAGACTGCGTAACAGCATCATCCCACAATTGATGGAAAATCTGCATCCGGAGCGTGCGTGGCTTGTTGGTGAGTGAGCTGTGTCAAGTAGTGTGCTGTGTGTGTGACATGCTGTTCTCCTCAACTATTTCTATTACAAACTTGGTCTGTGTTTCTCACAACTAGGTGGCTCTGCTTATCCCAACTGGCCATGGTTGCTGAGCCCACTGAGGAATCCAAGGACACCAGGGGAAGTCCGCTTCAGTGATGACCATGGAAGGACATGTCGTGTAGTGGAGTGTGCTTTTGGACTTCTGAAGTCTAGATTTCGGTGTCTGGACAAGAGTGGTGGTGCACTACTCTACCCTCCCCAAAAGATGTGTTAGATCATAGTAACATGCTGCATGCTCCACAACCTGGCCTTGCGCAAAGAGATACCCCTGATTCTGAATGATGATGAACAGTAGATACTAAGCATGGGCGGATTTTGCGGATTGGCAATCCGCGAACTTGCGTATTTACGGATTCGCAATCCGCGAAGATCCGCGAACTCTAGCGGATTTGCGGATTTTTCCGTTTTTTGTGTTGGCGCGTGTTCGCGCCGATTTTGGGACAAGTTCGCAATTGCGAACTTACTTTTCGGCTTGCAACGGCCGCGACTATGTTGTTTCTACGTCTGGTTTATCATCACAGGTTCACAGCACCCTCTGTTTCACCACTGCCACCCTCTGGGACACCCATGCCACCCTCTAGTACATCCTCACAGGCACCTATTAGGTTTATTTATTACTGTAGATTATGGTGGTTGAAAAAAGCTAGCACACCTGCCCTTCTTCAACTGCCATCAATTAATTTGTGTTTCATTAATGTGTCAGTAATTTTGAAAGTTCCAGTCTGGCTGGCACCTGCTTCCTTCCTTATCTGTAATTTGCTTTTTGTTGCAGTGAAATTTTTTTTTTACAGGACCTTTATGGTGCTATTCTATGAGCCTGCTGTTTGGGTCATAGCAGGGTCATAGAATTGTTGCAAACTCTGGAGGGGCCCATCAGGAAGCACTACCTTGAATGTTACTAATGTTAAGTTTGAACTTTTGCACCTGCTCATTGCTTTCATTTTAGCTAAAATCGTTTTTTTTGCAATTTCGCGCGATATTTGGGGCGCGAATCCGTGCGAGATCGATTTCGGAAGCCGCGAATACGTGCGAATACAAAATTGTTTTTGTTGCGACGTGTATGTTCGCGTGATCTTGCGCGTGTTCGCGAGGCGCTTCTAGCTATTCGTTTGCCAAGTTACCCTATCGGTCGTACACGGGCGCGGCCATCTTGTTGGCGTGACGTAATTCCGTTTCCGCCCGCTATGTGTAATCTCGCAAAGTGTGCTGCTCGCGAGTACAATTTCGCGCGTACTCGCAAGGAAAATCTCGCGCGAACTTACCCACGCGGTCGTGAACGGGCGCGGCCATCTTGTTTCTCATTCATTGCTATGGTTCTGGGCATGCTTTCTGTATCCTCTCTCAATCTCTGCCATCCTTTGCTTGTTTGAAGTTTTTTTGATCTAATTTTACTTATTATCTAACCCTCAATTTTTCTAGCTCTATATTTTTGTGTTTTCTTCAGCTTTTATTTACTTTTAAACTACTTTTTTAAACTCTTTTCTTTTCTTCTTCACTATTCTATTTCTTCTTTATCATTTAAGTTTATTTCTGCCCAGACCATGGTAAAGGGAGCCGGGAAGCACCCTGAGAAGGGGAAGGGTCCCGCACCCCGTGCCCGGCTCCCGTGCGGGCGTTTAAGGGGGGAGCAAGTGGTCCCGAGGGAGATCTTCAGCGCGGAGGAAGTGGCGGCACTGATCTTCCATGTCCAGCGCCGCCTCCCCAAGACGATCCTGGGAGGCGGCAAGATCGCGACCGGCTATGGCATCCGGGAGCGCCGCCAGCGGTGGGAGAAGGTGTGCCGGGCCATGTACAAGATCTCTGGGGTCCGGCGCACATATAACCAGGCCACCCACCGCTGGACCGATGTCATGGACCGGGAGCGGGACTTGCTGGACGCGCTCGGCGTAGAGGTCCCCGGGCTTGGTGAGTAGTAGTAGTAGTACATTTACTACTCTGTTTTATCCTGCTCTGTTATTTGCAAATCTTTGTTCTTTACCAAGAGCAATAATGCTGCCGATTACATTGAGGTAAATTATATTTCAAAATCTTCTATGCATTTCATTTTCAGGTGCACTGCTCTCCTTCTCAGTAGCCTTGCTTGCTACTATGCTTCTTTGTTTTGTATGTTGTGTTCAGAAGCATTTCATTGGCCTGAGAAATTATGTATCAGTGTACTGTAAAGAAAAGAACTGCGTAATGCTAGACAGTAAGGGTCATATTTTCAATTACCGGCGCATCCCTGCAAAGTAGCAGGGATGCGGCAGTAATTGTGTGCCATGCCACCACCACCCATTGGCCCAAAACGTCACAGAAGCCTTACGCATCTGTGCCGTAAAGGCAGCGCATTGCTGGAGTTGCGTGCCAACGATGGCGCAGCTCCAGCAATGCTCTGGGGTACCCTATCTCCCCAATGCTGCATCAAGCCGTACGTCGGCTTCAAGCGCGCAGGGTTTGAGTCATGCATCATTGTCCTAAAAATGACTGATTGACATCTTGTAGATTTCCCTCAGCCACTTTTAGGATTCGTTCCTGCGCAGGTACGCCCTCCCTTGCGCCGGAACGCCCCCTGATGGCGCAGGGCTTTACAACGTGATGCATCGCCCATATGCCCATATGTGTTTTTTTTTTAATATATACGCCGCACCAACACCATGGCGAGTCTTTTGTTCTGCCGCTGCGTCAGAAAAGGCACGCAACAATGGAGGAAAATCAGCCGCAACTTCCGCAAGGGACTTATAAATCAGCCCCAACAGACTGAAGTCCAGTGTCCTTCCTTTAGACAGTCACATGGCTATCAGAAGAAATAGTGGCGGTGGTGGCGGGTGGATTGATAGTTTGAGTATTCACTGATCTGCAAGCAGGATGGACTTTGTCTGTCACGTGTTGCGCACTACTGCCTGCAGTGCCAGGCCTAGGCAAACCTCTTTAGTAGTCTGTTTATTGAGTTACATAGGAACTTTCTAAGTCAACGTTCCGCAAATCAGGCAATACGAATAACGTAGTATACCACATGAGATAGATCCCGTGGAATAGTTGTCTATCTATTTGCTATTTTTCCAAAATATGTTGTTATTGTTCTTTTGAAATGTTTGATTTGGTTGAAAAATCTCATCCATGTTTTATGGTTTTTCTTTCTTTCATGTTGTACATCAGCTCCCCCCAAGGGCAAGAGGACACAGGAGGAGGGTGCTGAGGATGCAGGCCAGGATCGGGCAGGCGAGGGCTCCTTTGCTGGCCCCAGTAAGTTTACATTTTACTAAACAGTACCTATTTTTTCCTAGCGTTCCTCATTCGATTTTTTCTAAATCGTCTTTGATCTTCTTGTAGACTGGATATAAATTCTTATCCTGCCTCGAATATGACTCCCTGTGGTATTACTAGACTATTCTTATTAGTCTGTCTGTGTAGCTAACTAAGATTGGACATTTGGCAATTCCATTGGACTCCCATTATATTCAGCAATACCTCTATGCACTGTCTCCTTACTGACTAGATAGTGTGGCAGAGTCATTCAGCTCCCGAAGTCACCGATTATAGATCCCCAATGATCTCTAGATTATCGTACGCAGGACAAGAGAGTAGTACGGAGTCACAGCACAGTCAAGAAGTGTCAGAGGCACTCATGCTTGCAAAAATTCCAAAACCTTTAGCTCATCCACTCTAGTCTAGAGGAACAAAAACCACAGAGTCTATTTAAGTGTAAAAGCTTTATTAAAAGTAAACACATTTATTAAAATCTACTTTGTCATAAAACTATTTAACTGTAAACGGAAAAGTGGTTAGTGCTGACGATTAATTGGACACATTTCTTGTGGTCGAGCCGAACTCTCACCTACTTTGAACTTGATCCTGGTCGTGTTCTTAGGACTCAGGAGTCAAGCTTCTGTCTGTTAGGAGAAAAAGTGGTGCGTGTTAAAAATCAAAAGCAAGCATTCATCAGTTGTGCATAAAAGTGCAGCAAGACAACAGCCTTCCCTGGAAAATGGGACATTTTTACTATGGAGTAGACAGTCACAAATTATTACATTGTATTCTGTTTTTTTAACATTTCTCCTAGACCAAATATTATATAGTAGTGAGTGGTGTATTCTAACTTTCTTAAATGTACTTTGTAGGTGTAACATCTGGTGACGGGGCCAGCGCGGAGGTGGCTGTGTTGGACTTGGACTCGGAGGCCTCTGGGGAGGATGCGGCGTTAGAAGAGCTGGTGGCCGTTCCTGTGGGGGATCAAACGGTGGTGGCGGAAACAGGTAAGCTATATATTCCTTACTTATTGAGATTGAAGACTGCATAGTGTGCTTTCTGCACGGGTGTATTACAATTACAAATCAACCAGGTAGTAGCCTCCTCGAAATGTACTTCGACTTAGCTGTGAAGTTTTTGGTGAGAAGAATCCCAATAAGTTCTTAGACGAACGTGATGGATGGGATGAACGAAAAGCGAAAGAAGGGTGTAAGTAAGTGGGACGCGAACTTGTATGATGGCTGGCAAAGAAGAACGATATGTGTTTGCTTGGACCCAGAGGTGGCTGGGAAGGAAAGAATATGGTATGGTGCATGGCTGGGTCAATGATGAAGCAAGGATGGGTGGAAGGACAGCAGCCTGGGTGGGTGAAACAGAAACTGTATGTGTGCGTATACTTTGAATGAATGGATGCCTGGAGCATGGTATTCTCTGACTCTTACATAGCAAATGTGTATCTAGAGAGAGTAGATGGTCGCCAGGTGAAGTAAGTGTTACCTTGAAGAGCATGTACCACCGCACCCGCACGTCCGTCCCAGTGCAGGGAAGGCAAGGAAAAGAAATTGTAAATGTGTCCAATACTACCATGAATAGTAGCAGTACTTTGTATTGCGTTTGCATTCACAGCATATATCTGGTTATTACGGTGGACACTCCGTACCTCTCTTAATAACTTTAGTTTACTTGTAGTACGTCATTCATGTGTGGGTGTATCACTGTGTTCACTCAATATTAAGCAAAGCACCTAAAGTCATCTCATCTGTCATTAAATACGTCCCATGTGAAGTGATAGATAATCAAATTAGTTAGCTTCTTCAGTTTCCTTTTCTAGTACTCATTTGCACTGTAGGGTGAAAGGTAAATTAATTAAGCAGTAGCCCTTGTAACAGAGTATTCTCAGTGCCACCCGTAATAGAAAAGTAATAGCTTCACCACCTGCATGTACTGGACCGGTACAGTAACGCAAGTCTGTCTCCATCATCATGGTGTGCAACTTTTTTTCTCGGGTGCAACTTCACTGTGCTGTGTCCATGTCATTCTGCCGGCTTGCATAAGATAACGTACCCATTTCCCTAAACAAGAGAGAAGAAGAAGAATAAGACTGGTGTACTGTCATAGTCGACTGTAATGGAAGTCCATAGTGGTCGTAGAATTAGTTCATTAAACTACCACTACTGTTAGAGCAAGGATGCAGAAGTGGGAGGTTACATAGATACTGTCCTCAATAGTTATGTACTGTGCTTTCAATTTGCTACTTGTACTCTGTGACCCAACTTTCGGCTCAATCACTTTGTGTTATTAATAAGGAGCATTGGTTACAGACTATGTCTTTCTTTCTTCATATAGTTGCTCCTTCCAAATCAACAACAAGGAGGGAGCAGGCTAGATTGGCCCGGCAACGGAGGCTGGAGGCCACAGTCGCCGAGTATCGGCGGCTGGTGGCCCTGGAGGAGGAGGAGGACACGCAGTCGAGCGGGGCAACATCTTCGACTGTGACCACTGCATCCTCCTCCGTGACTAAACCAGCGGGACCGAGCCGGGCTAAGAAAGCCGACCGCCACCGCCAAGCACCCGAAATACCAGCTGCCCCCCACAGGAGCTGCAAGGAACGCCAACGCCGCCTACGAGTCCGCATGTCCAACCTGGAGCAGGAGGTCCTGAGGTATAAGACCTTGGTTAAGGGCCTCCGCTCCGAGCTTGCCACCCTCCGCAAGGAGTATGATGCCCATGCCGCATCATGCACCAGCACCAGCACCCTCCAGTAGTGGAGTGTCCCTTGCCCTTTTTTTATAGACTTTTGGGGGGTGGGATTTGGGAGTTGGGATCGTTTTGGGACGTTTCAGAGACAATCGTTGGGGTTAGGGTGGGTGAGGGAGATTATTTTGTTAGGGATAAATAAATATATTTTTCAACTTTATCTGACCATACCTGCTTTTTACTGCTTTTCAGTCTGGTGGGTGGGGGGCGGGGGTGTAACAGTAACTTTGTTTTCATGAACAGTCGTAGGACTTTAGTAGTACAACCGTCAATCTCTTGTCTACTCCGAAATAATACTCCATTATACTACCTCCCACCAAACGCTTATCTTACCTGTAATTTGTGTTAGAAATTAGGGCTAGGCCCAGGGCTGGCTCCAGGTGAAATGGGGATTAACGTTGTCATTCCTGGGCGGGTGACATTTCCTCATTGCGGTGTTACTAGTGGTGTGACACAGTGGCAGTTGCATGCCTATGGAAAAAAAGAAAACGAAACCTTGTTTGTACTCCTTACTGTAGCATTACAACGGTTACGGTACGATCGAGAAAATAGCAGGTGACAGTACACTAGAACAGTGCCATAATGTAGCCTAACAAATGGTAAAGTATTGCAAGTATAACTAGTACTTGCGTTGAATTTATTTGACATTGGCTACTACTACTAGAAGATATAGTACTGAAGCTGAGTAAGTCTAGAAGATATCCTCGTATTCCTTCACCAGCCTGTTGCTGCTATCACCTTATCCTCCCCAGCAAGTGTGTGGAATTATTGATGTCATTTTAGTCAGACATCAAGCAAAACAACACAGCCCGGGGGAAGAGGGTTAGGGTTTGTAAAATGGATGGGAATGGGGGTTTCTTTTTGGGTAGGTTTTGTTGAGAGAAGAAAAAAAAAGCAGAGCATGGACAAACAATAATTGAAGATACAGAGTTTACAGACAATCTTTGGTTACAAAGTAAAGGTAAGCACATGCAGCAGTCACACTCATAGAATAAAAGACAACAATGGATACTGTATCTGTATTGCGTATGTTGTTGGAGTTGTCCTGTTGAAATTGGTAAGTAAGTTGCATGCAGCAAACAATTCCTCTTATTGGCGGCACTCCTCCATTCCAGCTGACGCTTCGTCCATCAATGTGGTGGTGAACACTGACAGAAGAGACACCCTGTCCACTGCCTGCCTGGCGGATGTTGACTGAAACCCGGCCTGTAATTATTGAACGGAAAACAGGAAGTGCTATTACAATACCACTGATAAATAAATAAAAGGTATGTACGCTGTGTGGTTCAAAAAGTGACACTTTGATTTCCCTAATAGACAGTACAATATTTTTGAAATTGCGTGCTCTGTCTGAGTCACCTTTTTAAGGATCAATAAGTATGGCCAAAATATTATAGCGGATCTTTCCCCTCAAGGTGGGTGTACTACTGTGTTTTAGAACAAAATTTGACCTTCCCAGCAATGCTCCCACCAAGACCCTTACTAAAGCCAGTCGCAAAAATGTAGAAGAACCCAATCATATCTCCAAAAACGATGCCTAGCAGAAAAATGGTTACAAAACGTACTTTGAAAGTAACAGTAGACCCAAATACAGACCGTGGATTGTATTCAAACCACTTGCCTGCAAGCAAAAGTATCCATAGCCAGCATCGCTCCAACAGTGCTCTACAACAACAGAACCGCGTTGCAATAGAACCCCCCTAAACACATGCAATCCTGCTGCTAGGGCTAACCCTAACGAACCCTAACTTACAAAAAGTGCAAAAACTGGTGTTTCCTTATGGATTTTGTCCAACAAACTTCTAGCCGGTATTAGACCTTCCCAGGAATGCCCCAGGCAAGACCCGCCAACCCACCCGCAAAAAAACACGCGACACAACACCACCAAACAGCGAAAAAGCTAAATCTCATACTTACAATGTCTCTCGGCCTTCGGTCCAAACGCGGCGCTGTGCAGCTAGGTCGTCATCATCATCAATCATCATAACTCCTGTTTTCCACCACGGATTTCCTGAAAAGCAAATGCAATCAAGATTAGACTGTCGCAGCAGTGCTTCGACAGAGACCCCGGCCGCAACCCACCCACGAACAGCAGGAAGCCCCCCAAAACGCTACATTGAGCAAGATGTCTGAAGAAATGGCAAAAAAAAGGCTTTTCCTTAAGGATTTTGTCCAAAACACTTCTATCCGGCATTAGACCTTCCCAGGAATGCCCCAGCCAAGACCCGCCAACCCACCCGCAAAAAAACACGCGACAACACCCCCAAACAGCGAAAAAGCTAAATCTCATACTTACAATATCTCTCGGCCTTCGGTCCAAAGTAACGCGCTGTGCAGCTAGGTCATCATCAATCATCATAACTCCTGTTTTCCACCGCGGATTTCCTGAAAAGCAAATGCAATCAAGATTAGACTGTCGCAGCAGTGCTTCGACAGAGACCCCGGCCGCAACCCACCCACGAACAGCAGGAAGCCCCCCAAAACGCTACATTGAGCAAGATGTCTGAAGAAATGGCAAAAAAAAGGCTGTTCCTTATGGATTTTGTCCAAAACACTTGTATCCGGTATTAGACCTTCCCAGGAATGCCCCAGGCAAGACCCGCCGGCGCCAACCCACCCGCAAAAAAACACCCGACAACACCCCCAAACAGCGAAAAAGCTAAATCTCATACTTACAATATCTCTCGGCCTTCGTTCCAAATGCCGCGCTGTTCAGCTAGGTCATCATCATCAATCATCATAACTCCTGTTTTCCACCACGGATTTCCTGAAAAGCAAATGCAATCAAGATTAGACTGTCGCAGCAGTGCTTCGACAGACACCAAAAATTACACACAAACCCCCGGAACCCCGCCAAAGAGCACCTCAAAGGCAAGCAAGTCAGCAAAAACGGCAAGAAATTTCCACCTCATATTTGGTCCAAAACACTTTTGTCCATTATTAGAGCTTCACAGCAATGGGCCCAAAACCGTCAACTCACCCGCAAAGAAGTACAACACCCCCACAAGTGCTGAGTCTTTCTTCATTGTGCGTAATCCAGCACTCTGCTTGGAGGGAAATCGCAGTCTGGAGGAGGAGGATAGAGGAGCATGTTCTTCAGAACTTGTGAACCTGAGGAATGTAGACTGCGGCACCTTCAAATCAATAAGCAAACAAGTGAAGACAGTTCTGATGATGGTCTTGTTTTTGGGATTAGGTGATTAAAGTTTGAATTAAATTAACTGTGCAAAACAAAGAAAGAGAGACACAAAGCACACAGGAATAAAAGTGAATAAGGACGAAAAAGAAAGTTCTTGATTGATTGTCTCATTTTCAGGGCTCGGTGTCAGGGAATAAGAACAAGATTTCGTCATCATACTCTGCGAATTCAGGCTGGATGAGGTCAGTGGCACCGAACAGAGAAAAAATCCCCTCATCTACGTTGCTGTCCTCATCGTCTTCATGTGGCGTGCTTTCTCGCACTTTGTAATCTGGTGGTATGAGGTGCTGATTCATCTTGATCATTGTCAGCCGCTCCACATTTTTGGGCGATAGGCGGCTCCGTTTGGCAGTTACAATGCCACCAGCAGCACTGAAAACACGTTCAGAAGACACACTTGCGAGTGGGCAAGACAAATAGTTTATAGCCAGGTTGTAGAGCTGTGGCCACAATTGTTTTTTGCCATGCCAATACTGCAATGGCTCCTCATTAAGAAAGACCACTGTTGAGTCATTCAGATAGTCCTGCACCATCGACTCAAGGTCATCAACTGTTCCTCCACTTTGCTTACTTTTTGCTGTGCCTGTGACATTTTTTCGAGAACCATACCCCATCAAACTTAGCCAATCCTCCTCCCCAGCCACTGTTAGTGTTGTCATTGTGTGTGGTGCAGATGATCCAGTTGCCGGTGTCTTTAACGGCTAAGAGGTCACTTGTGCCCCAGCCACAGGTGCAGAAGTGGATTCTTGTGACTGCGGATGGCCTGCTGATGCTGATGCTGATGTACTGGCTTCTCCTTCAATAACCTGCCGTTCTTTTTCAAACCTCTTGGCTGACCAGGCTAACCAATGTTTGTACTTTTGAACATCTGCATCAGCGAAAGGAAAGAATGCGTTGTCTGCCAGCGCCTTTTTGTAGCGTGGATCCAGAATAGTAGCACAAATGTAATGCTGATCTGAGTTGATGTTTTTAAGACGTTCATCACCACGTAGGCGATGTAATAATTTCTCAGACAAAATGAAATGTTTTTTTTTTTTTTCATCTTTTTCAAACTCAGAAGAAACCGCCATCAGTTGGTGCTCCAGTATGCACAACAATGGGATAGCTTTTCCCAAATTACAGTCCTCCTGGCTGACTGCACGCGTGAAGAACTCAAAAGGACGAAGCATGTCTGTCAGGCTTTTAACTATGGCCCATTGCGCCTTACTCATCCGCAGGTCCTCCTTCTGAGATGTAGCCTCTGTCAAGAAATAGTGATCGAGTACCGTATACTGCTCATGCAGACGCTCAAGCATGTAGAAGGTTGAGTTCCAACGTGTTGCCACCTCCTGGATGAGTGCTTTCACTGGCATTCCACGTTGAAGTAGCAGTCTCCGCAGATGCTTCCGGGCCTTAAAAGAATGGCTGAAATGGTTGCACATTTTGCGGCAGGTGGCCATTACCTCGAACGCTGGACTCTCTTTATCACTCAAGAATTTTTGAACTACCAGGTTGATACAGTGCGCCAAACACGGCACTCTAACATGGTGACCCTGTAACATGGCCTTAACTACATTGGCGCCATTATCCGTGGAAACATAACCAATCTTGCGTTTTAGGGGGGATAGCATTGACAACACCTTTTTGTCAAACTCTTCCAAAAGGTTTTCTGCTGTGTGACTTTTCTCCAAGGCAAACATGGCTAGTGTTGCATGTTTCCGAGCAGCTTTGAAAACTTGGTCCGGGTCAACACCTGCGTTTAGCTTTGCTATAACACCTGAAAAAGAGACCCAGTGTGCAGTGATGCACATGTAATCATCGCCTGGGCCACTGGTCCACATGTCTGTTGTCAGATGTATTGTGTGAACAGCACTCTTCTGCAAAGCTGCCCCAATCGCCTGCAGCACATCTTCATGTAGTGCTGGAACCGCAACTCTGGCAAAATAGAACCGGCTCGGAACCTTCCATTTAGGGCAGAGCGTTGCAACTAATTCAAGAAAACCTACCGCTTCTACAAAAGAAAAAGGTAGAAGGTCCACAGCTAGCATTTTAGCCAGCTTAGTGTTATACAGACGCGTCAGTGGGTGGTTGCGTTCATATGGCACCTCTGAAGTAAGCATTGTTCTAATGTTGCCCTGGACCAAGCATTTACGGGCTGATAATGACTTTGTTGACCCAATTTTGCTCGCTGGTGAACTTTTGTGCGTTGGTGTCTCACTCGCTCCAACACTCTTAGTGTGCCTCACATTGGGTGTGCTGCTGAGAGGGGTACTGGGTGTAAGGGAAGTGTTTGACACGTCTTCTTCCTGCTCGTCAACATCAGATGAAACATCAACGTTTCCTTGATTTTGGCCTTTCTTGATCGCAGCTAGGTGCGCAAACCATTGGACAGCGTGCTTTCTGTCAAGATGACCACTCTGGCCGCCGGTACCATAGTTGCTACCTGGCTTACCACGACTAACTGCAAGCTTACAAAGGGTACAAATGGCAAACCTTGGATTTTTGGGACAAACAGTAAAGAAGTCCCAAACTGGGGACTTGAAGTGTCTGTGGGACCTGGAGGAGGCGGCGATACTGGTGGTGGTGGTGGTCATGAAGCTAATGCCAGATGAAGTGGAGGATCTGGATTGGCCAACTTTTGTACGTTTTCCACTTTCACCGCCACTAATTAAGGTCGAGGTTGACGCAGGTCTCTTCTTGCCAGAAAGAAACATGGAAGCGGGACGAGTTGGTGTACTACTTAACTCCAATGATTGTGGTGTTTCCACTGCCTCCTCATCGACAACATCATCATCATCATCATCACGCGCAGCAGCTCTTCGGGCTAGGGTCAAAATGTCTGTTTGCTGCATGCCCGCTGGGGCTGCAGTGACCTTTATGATGACTGGGTCGTCGTTGGCAGAGTCTTCATCAGCAGCAGTATCCGCCACTTCTTGTTGAGCCTCATCACACTCCATAAGTCTGAGACTTTGGACGAGCTTCCTTTTACGCTTAAGTACCTTTGTTGGATCATGGTGTGCCTCACTCTCAGACGGCTGTGGTGCTGGTTCCCAAGTTTGATCCGTATCATCAGAAGGAGGTGTGCTTGAAGAGGATGTAGACACCACCCTTGATCTCTTCCTTGCTAGGGTTGTGGAAGACAATGAAGGATCATCAGGAGGAGTGGCTTCCTCAAATGATACCTCGCCTTGATTGTCGATTTCCTGATGTGCCCCTACTTCGGGAGGAACAACTATTGTGGGCACTTGTTGTGACCCTCCATGCACCTCTGCATGCGCATCTCCTTGCGCTGCCTCTCCTTCCACATGTACTTGGGCTTGTACTTGCACATGTGATTGTTGTTGCCGCTGTGGTTGTTCAACACTCGTCAGATGAGCTACAACAACCTGTGTTGATTGAGGGACATTGCTGCTGCTTTCTTGCGATGAGCCAACATCACTGGTCGATGGTGATTGAAGAAGTATACTGGCTGCCTCTGCAGCACTCAAGGGCTTGGACTTAAGTTGGCGTGGTGGTGGTGGTGGCACTGAGCCCAATGGAGCGGGGGTGCTGCTGCCAGCTTGGTCCCCAGCAGATCCCGCTGCAGCTGCTGCAGGCATACTTTTTTTTTTACTCACAAAAAAAGGGGCGGGCGGCACACCAGTGTCCTTGGTAACTTGCTTCTTCTGCTCCTTACTGGCACCTTTCTTGCTAGAGGAGCTACGGGTTACTTTTTTTGGGGCCATCTTCTTCAGAGCAGGTCAGCAGGCAGCAGTTGCACGAGTTGCAGAGGGTTCTGTGTCCAGACGTGACGTCGCGTGACGTTATGCTGCACACACCGCTGCAGGACTTCTTCCTGGCACTGGTGGTTCTATTGAGTCTTCTTGTGCACCTAAAAGCAATGGAAGACAGAGGAACATCAGTTCAGTTATACACCCCAAAAAATCGACAAAACACAGAAAAAAGAGCACAATCCCATGCCATCCATGATGTTTACATTGAAGACACCCCACAGAAAGACTAGGGACATGCAAGTATGCAACACTCACTACCCCTGGGCATAAGGGATGAAAAGTAGGCAAAATAAGTGCAGGCCTCAGACACTGCCTCTCCTCAAAATGGCCCCCTTACACCCCAAGCACATGTTGCCTGTACCAGCCAGCACTCAAGATGGCCACCACCACCACCCACATGGCCAGTCCACATCAACAGTACACCCCCAAAAAACAGAAAAACAGCCAGAAATCACCACAATCCAATGCCATCCATGATGTTTACATCAAAGAGAGTGAGACAACACCACAGGCACACTCAGTCCATGCACCACCACCACCCCTGGGCAAGCAAAAGGCCACACCAGCAGCCCCCCAAAAACGACAAAAAACAATAAAATAAGCACAATCCCAGCCCATCCATGGCCTCAATTATGTTTAAATTCAAGAAGACACCCCACAGAAAGACTAGGCCCATGCAACACTCACCACCCCTGGGCAAAGGGCCACACCAGCAGCCCCCCAAAAACGACAAAAAACAATAAAATCTGCACAATCCCAGCCCATCCATGGCCTCAATGGTGTTTAAATTCAAGAAGACACCCCACAGAAAGACTAGGCCCATGCAACACTCACCACCCCTGGGCAAAGGGCCACACCAGCAGGCCCAAAAAAACGACAAAAAACAATAAAATCTGCACAATCCCAGTCCATCCATGGCCTCAATGGTGTTTAAATTCAAGAAGACACCCCTCAGAAACACTAGGCCCATGCAACACTCACTACCCCTGGGCATAAGGGATGAAAAGTAGGCAAAATAAGTGCAGGCCTCAGACACTGCCTCTCCTCAAAATGGCCCCCTTACACCCCAAGCACATGTTGCCTGTACCAGCCAGCACTCAAGATGGCCACCACCACCACCCACATGGCCAGTCCACATCAACAGTACACCCCCAAAAAACAGAAAAACAGCCAGAAATCACCACAATCCAATGCCATCCATGATGTTTACATCAAAGAGAGTGAGACAACACCACAGGCACACTCAGTCCATGCACCACCACCACCCCTGGGCAAGCAAAAGGCCACACCAGCAGCCCCCCAAAAACGACAAAAAACAATAAAATAAGCACAATCCCAGCCCATCCATGGCCTCAATTATGTTTAAATTCAAGAAGACACCCCACAGAAAGACTAGGCCCATGCAACACTCACCACCCCTGGGCAAAGGGCCACACCAGCAGGCCCAAAAAAACGACAAAAAACAATAAAATCTGCACAATCCCAGTCCATCCATGGCCTCAATGGTGTTTAAATTCAAGAAGACACCCCTCAGAAACACTAGGCCCATGCAACACTCACTACCCCTGGGCATAAGGGATGAAAAGTAGGCAAAATAAGTGCAGGCCTCAGACACTGCCTCTCCTCAAAATGGCCCCCTTACACCCCAAGCACATGTTGCCTGTACCAGCCAGCACTCAAGATGGCCACCACCACCACCCACATGGCCAGTCCACATCAACAGTACACCCCCAAAAAACAGAAAAACAGCCAGAAATCACCACAATCCAATGCCATCCATGATGTTTACATCAAAGAGAGTGAGACAACACCACAGGCACACTCAGTCCATGCACCACCACCACCCCTGGGCAAGCAAAAGGCCACACCAGCAGCCCCCCAAAAACGACAAAAAACAATAAAATAAGCACAATCCCAGCCCATCCATGGCCTCAATTATGTTTAAATTCAAGAAGACACCCCACAGAAAGACTAGGCCCATGCAACACTCACCACCCCTGGGCAAAGGGCCACACCAGCAGGCCCAAAAAAACGACAAAAAACAATAAAATCTGCACAATCCCAGCCCATCCATGGCCTCAATGGTGTTTAAATTCAAGAAGACACCCCTCAGAAACACTAGGCCCATGCAACACTCACTACCCCTGGGCATAAGGGATGAAAAGTAGGCAAAATAAGTGCAGGCCTCAGACACTGCCTCTCCTCAAAATGGCCCCCTTACACCCCAAGCACATGTTGCCTGTACCAGCCAGCACTCAAGATGGCCACCACCACCACCCACATGGCCAGACCACATCAACAGTACACCCCCAAAAAACAGAAAAACAGCCAGAAATCACCACAATCCAATGCCATCCATGATGTTTACATCAAAGAGAGTGAGACAACACCACAGGCACACTCAGTCCATGCACCACCACCACCCCTGGGCAAGCAAAAGGCCACACCAGCAGCCCCCCAAAAACGACAAAAAACAATAAAATAAGCACAATCCCAGCCCATCCATGGCCTCAATTATGTTTAAATTCAAGAAGACACCCCACAGAAAGACTAGGCCCATGCAACACTCACCACCCCTGGGCAAAGGGCCACACCAGCAGGCCCAAAAAAACGACAAAAAACAATAAAATCTGCACAATCCCAGCCCATCCATGGCCTCAATGGTGTTTAAATTCAAGAAGACACCCCTCAGAAACACTAGGCCCATGCAACACTCACTACCCCTGGGCATAAGGGATGAAAAGTAGGCAAAATAAGTGCAGGCCTCAGACACTGCCTCTCCTCAAAATGGCCCCCTTACACCCCAAGCACATGTTGCCTGTACCAGCCAGCACTCAAGATGGCCACCACCACCACCCACATGGCCAGACCACATCAACAGTACACCCCCAAAAAACAGAAAAACAGCCAGAAATCACCACAATCCAATGCCATCCATGATGTTTACATCAAAGAGAGTGAGACAACACCACAGGCACACTCAGTCCATGCACCACCACCACCCCTGGGCAAGCAAAAGGCCACACCAGCAGCCCCCCAAAAACGACAAAAAACAATAAAATAAGCACAATCCCAGCCCATCCATGGCCTCAATTATGTTTAAATTCAAGAAGACACCCCACAGAAAGACTAGGCCCATGCAACACTCACCACCCCTGGGCAAAGGGCCACACCAGCAGGCCCAAAAAAACGACAAAAAACAATAAAATCTGCACAATCCCAGCCCATCCATGGCCTCAATGGTGTTTAAATTCAACAAAACAGTTGTATCATGCACCCATAACCAACCCTGGTCCTACTGGATACTGTGGCTACCCACAATATAATTTATTTAATTTTCTGAAAAAGTTCCAAAATTGTACTTGCAGCAACTGTAATGCCCCAAACAAACTTACTTGTGAAAGTTGATTTCTAATCCAAAAGTGATCCAAAGACAGTCAAAAAGGCCTCAAATCCAAATATCCAGCAGCACCCACAAAAAGTAATCCTTCCAGCTCCAGATCCAAATGAAAGTGACCAGGAGATGGACAAAGCACTGGGAGGAGCCTGCTGGACAGGAACAGGAAGTTGGAGACTGTGGGGCACTTCCTTCCTCCCCCCCCCCCCAAAATGGACTCCTTGCAAAAAAAAAGGCCATGCAAATGTCAACCTGAGGAGTGATTCTGATAAAAATCATAATTTTCTGAAGGTTTATCCTGTTTGCTGGTGATTTTCTTGTGCGAAATTGCAAAATCTCTATTTCGCAAGTGCGAGATTGTTCCTTTCCGCCGCAACTACGTGTTCGCAATTGCGAACTCTCGCGAGGTGTGCTGTGCAAGGTGGCAAGCCGCGAGTACGTATTCGCGGGCGACAAACTCCCGCGGGAACACGCAGCAAGATCTAAAATGGCGCGTCACTCGCAAAGAAAAACAACTCGGCAAACGCTAAAATGACGGAAAGTGAACGCCGTGCACCACGCCGCGCGCCGCAACCAAGCAAAAAATCCGCCGCGAGCGGATTCACGGATTTTCGACAAATTCGCGAGAGTTCGCGGATTGCGGATTTGCCGAAAATCCGAAAAATCCGCGAGCGGAGCGGATTTTACGCCCATGCTTAGTAGATACCTCCCACTGCAAATCCAGACATGCCCAGTGACGATGATAGTGGAGAAGAGGAAAGTCTTGATGTGCATCAACAGCTCATCGTCAACTACTTCCCTTGAGGGTAAGTTACCATAGAGCAACTATGACAGTATCTGTTTGCTTTCCTGTTAGTGCCGAAGCATAGATGATCTGTTTGGATGCTGGCTGTTGTTGGCACACTGATGAGGGCTAATGTGTGTGGCACCTTTTTTTGGTTTCCACTCACCTCTATGTTGATGGTGTTGGTCAGAGTTATGTGGGATGAATCTTCTTCAGTGGGACGAGTGGTGTGTTGTTGCTGTGATGCCATCACATGACAACTCAATGTCATCGTCTTGTGTCTCTCTAGGTTCCTCCACCCCATCAATGGCTCATCACAATCAAAGCTTGTGATACATTAGAATCAGAGATAACATTGTACATACTGTGATAAACTTGGAACTGACACAAAGGTATAAGTGTGTAAATAGTGTTTATTTTCGATTAGATTGTGATAAATTTGAAGTGACAGAAAGGTTTTTTGTGCATAGTGAGTGTATGAGATGTCAGTGATGTTAACAGAGACAAGTAAAGTAGTCACCATAATGATGAAATTACACAGTCCAACAAACTCCTGCCATCAGCATGGCAATGTGGGATTGGATGATAAACAAAGTCAATGTTCAGTGCAACACTGGTGCCATCATGGCTGGCTCAGCGACTTGGCTTTTGTTGGTGCTTTGCCACGTGATCCTCCTGTGGTGTTTCTCAGATGTCCCCTCTTTCGTTTGGCAGGGGGGACCTCTGCTGCTGGCTCAGATGTGTCTGAGGAGTGATTATCTTGCAGCTCACCCCTCTCTGTGGTTGCAAATGAAGTGGTGGGAGTATCAGCAGGCTGGCCACTGCAGGGGGGGGGGGGTGAGCCGTCATTTGAGCAGCATGTATATCCCTCAGAACACCCACAAGTTGGCCCATGAGATCCACAAGTCATCCTATTCGTGTGTCCATGGACCTCTGCAGCACGTGGAGCTCATGCAGTTCTTTTACAACCTGGCCCATTCTGTTGGTATGCACCAAGGACTCTTGTGACGGTGGCCTGGGCTTCTGTCTCAGTGTCCTCATGTGATTGTCCCCCAGTTGCCCTGACCTGCTGACACAGACCTGTGGTGTTGGCTCTCTACACCAGCACACTGTCCCAGGCACCCTCGGCTTGTGTGGCAGTGATGATAACTACTGAGCCAGAGACAGTGTTGCAAGCAGCGGTGGTGATGGTGGAGGTGGCTGCACCACAGGTCGGTGTAGCAGGGGTCAGCTTAGTTATTGTTGCTGCTGTGTTGATTGTTGTGGTGGTGGTAGGGACAATGAGGCCCTGAGACGGAGCATGCCCTGGCAGTCCTGAGGGGCCAGGTTATTGCTCCTCATCTGAGAAACGTAGCAAATCATCATCAGAGAGTTCACGTTCAGGGGGACGAGACTGGCTCTGCTAATTGTTGGTGTTTTCGATAGCTGTTGCTTGTGAATCTCCTGTTGAACAGAGGTTAGACTGTCATTTAAGTACACTCCACAACCTTGGTGACACAGTTTTGGATGTTTCAGTTGATACGCCAAACATTTTACATTGCAATCACTTGGTATTGGTAAAAGATTATCAGCATCATGACATGATGTTGAGGTTCTAACATTACTTGTTATTAGTGTGACATGTAAATAACAAATGGATGTATTTCATTACATCGCATACCAATACCACACGTGCCATTACAACGCTGTATTACTACGCGATGTAATGACAACGACATGCCATTACATCGTATAGTTTTACCACGACTATGCTTTTACCACACATGCCATTACAACACAAAGGCTTGCGTGGTAAAGCTATAGTCGTAGTAAAAGTTTGCAAGCTAAGTGACTCTACACTACTCTACACACTAATATAGTACCCCTACACAACCCTCCCCCGCCCCCAGTCCTGTCCCTACAATAAAACGACACTACCCTACACGACCCCCTGACACTACCCTAAAACACTACACTACACACATACACTACAACATTACCATAAACCCTAATGCACTACACTACTCAAACTCTACATTACCCTAAACCCTAAAACAGTACAACACTACCCTAAACACTAAAACACTACACTACACAAACACTACTATACTACACTAAAACCTAACACTACACTACACAAACGCTACTACACTACACTATACCCTAATACACTACACAAATACTACTACACTGCCCTAAACCCTAAGACACTACAGAAACACTACTATACTACACTAAACCCTAAAACAGTACACTGCCCTAAATCCTAAAACACTCCACTACACAAACACTACAACACTACCCTAAACCCTAAAACACTACACAAACACTACTACACTACCCTAAACCCTAAAGCACTACACTACACAAACTCTTAAACACTACCCTACACAAATACTACAACACTACCCTAAACCCTAAAACACTACACTACACAAACACTACTACACTACACTAAACCCTAAAACACTACACTACGCTAAACCCTTAAAACACTACACTACACAAACACTACAACACTACTCTAAAACACTACACTACACAAACACTATTACCCTACCCTAAACCCTAAAACACTACACTACACAAACACTACTACACTACCCTAAACGGTAAAACCCTACACTACCCTAAACCCTAAAACACTACACTACACAAAAACTACTACACTACCCTAAACCCTAAAACACTACACTACCCTAAACCCTAAAACACTACACTACACAAACACTACTACACTACCCAAAAACCTAGATCACTACACTACCCTAAACCCTAAAACACTACACTACACAAACAGTACTACACTACCATAAACCCTAAAACACTACACTACACAACTACCCTAAACCCTAAAACACTACACTACACAAACACTCCTACACTACCCTAAACCCTAAAACACTACATTACACAAACACATTACACATTACATCGCATGCGTTGTAAAAGCGCATGCGATGTAATGGTATTCGTGATTTTTACCATGCGTTGTAACATCACATGCGTTGTAACATCACATGCGTTGTAACGCATGCGATGTAATAGCTACGTGTGGTAAAAACTGCGTTGTTATGGCTGTTCCCCATAACAACCATTTGACATGTACAGATATTGTGTTTACAAGGACATGTCACATCTACCAACTTGGCGCACATCTACTTTGGTTCATGCTTGGATTTTGTTGACTTTTCTGAGAATGTGTTTCAGCTATGCCAATACGTCCTCATTTCATTAGTGAAAATGTATATAAAATCATGTGATATCGTTTGTTTGTCAGATTGACCATGCATGTGTTGTGTTCATATGAGCCTTCATGCTTTTAAAAATTGGCTCTTACACATTGTATTGGGTGCTTTGCATGATTGGGCCCTGAAGTTATTTAGCATGTGACTTTGTGATTCAAAGTGTAATTTATGTGACATTTACATGTACTTAGCTGTGTGCGCACTGGATGTGACATTTATATCTGTAAAGAGTTGGCTAACAAGTGAGGGATATGGTGGTCATATGGCACCATGCATTTTGATAAGGAAACAGGGTGCATTCTCTAACGACCTACTTGTTATTTGGCACAGTGAACAGTGAAGGGAGATGGCTGCCACATGGTTCTGGGATGGGGTAGTGTTCCATCCTGCTCAGCTGTGAGACAAGAGTGCCTGGTTGGAGTTACAGAGCTGGCTGCCTGTCCCCAACTCGCTTCCATGGTAAGAAGTCTACCTCCCTGTGAGGTGGTTCATAGGAAGGTAATAGGTTACATATGGCTCTGGAATGGGGAAGTGGTCCATTCTGTTCAGGGGTGATGCAAGAAAATATGAAATGGCTACTGACCTGTAAGGTGAAGCGGAGCAATGAAATGGCTGCCACATGGCTCTGGGATGGGGGAGTGTTCCATCCTGTTCAGGGGTGATACAAGAAAGCATGAGATGGCTACCTGCCTGTAAAGCAAAGCAGAGCAATGAAATGGCTGCCACATGGCTCTGGGATGGGGGAGTGCTCCATCCTGTAAAGGAGTGATGCAAGAAAGCATGAGATGGCTACCTGCCTGTAAAGCAAAGCAGAACAATGAAATGGCTGCCACATGGCTCTGGGATCGGGGGGAGTGCTCTATCCTGTACAGGGGTGATGCAAGACAGCATGAGATGCCTACCTGCCTGTAAAGCAAAGCAGAACAATGAAATGGCTGCCACGTGGCTCTGGGATGGGGGAGTGTTCCATTCTGCTCAGCTGTGAGACAAGAGTGCCTGATGGAAGTTGTATTGCTGGCGGCCTGTCCCCAACCCCCTCCCTGCTGAGAAGGCTACATCCCTGGGAGGTGGGGCAGAGGAAGGTAATAGGTTACGCATGGCTCTGGTTTGGGAGAGTGTTCCATCCTGCTCAACTGTGAGGTAAGGAGGTCTGGTGGGAGTTGTTCTGCTGGCATCCTGTCCCCACCCCCTCTCTGGTGAGAAGGCAACCTCCCTGTGAGGTAGGTCAGAGGAAGGTAATAGGCTACACATGGCGCTGGGTGGGGGGTGTGTTCCATCCTGCTCAGCTGGGAGTTGTAGTGCAGGATACCTGTACACATACCCCCATGGAAATATTGCTAGCTACCTTTGAGGTGAATCAGTGGAAGGAAATTGTAGATGTGTGGGACACATATTAGAAAAAGTGTGTTGTGCATAAGTGCATTTAGATGTAGAAAGTGTAGCTTTATAGTTGTGCAAGACGGTACATGGCAGTGTAATGGGATACATTTGTCGGTACTTACCAGTCTCCACTCCCCCATCTATTCCTGTGAGACTCTCTGGATACAGTATGGCAAGTACTTTCTTCTCCCATTCAGTGAATTTTAGTGGTGGAATGGGAGGGCCACAGCCAGTCCTCTGAGCCACCTCATGGTTCCTGTTGGCACGGTTCTTCACCCTGGTCTTGAGGTCATGCCACTTTTTCTTGATGTCACGCAGTGTGCACAGGGTGGTCCCTACTGCATTGACTTTGTTGACTATCCTTTCCCACATTTGTTTTTTTCTGACTAGTGGGGTCTGTTGGACCATGCTTCCAAACAAATGTAGTTCTACTCGAATTATCTCATCTACCATCACTGACAACTCATTGTCTGTGAATTTGGGCATTTTTTTCTGTGACATGGTGTGTGATGTGCAAATAAGTGACAAGTGCATGTAGGAAGGTGATGGTGGAGATGTGTGAGGTGTGTGTTGGAAGTGTTGGTATGGGTGGTTGTGATGGGGTGATGTGTGATGATTTGCCTCTCCTTTCAGCTTTGGTGTATTGCCCTCTACTGCTGGAGTTGTGCAAAGGATGATGGATAGGGAAGGGTTTGGTTTTATACTCAGCTATGCGGTTGTGTCAAAATGAGGTATGCCTGTCAGGTGTGATTTCCATGTTCACCTGGGATTTCATTGGTTTTCAATACCTTGGGGGTGTATCATTGGGGTGTGTCAGATGTGTTTGAGGGCAGCAGAGAGAACAGGCATACTTGGATGCCTTGGTGTGTAGTTGTATTCAACCGCCATTCAGCTTTCTGCACCACCGCAGTGGTTGTAACACAATGATCCTGCCGCCTGCTCCGCAATTTCTTCATAATTTCACTTAAGGTCATTCCGATTGAGGGTCGGGTTTTTTAGTGCTTTCCGGCTTCCGCGGTCGGATTTACAGTTTTTCCAGACATGGCAGACCGTTTATTGTGAAATCTGACTGCCGCAATTGAATTTTACATTCATTGCATTGTATTGTAACTGCCGGTTTTGCCGGGGAACGTGCAGGCCTTTTTGTTCTGGAGAAACGGCAGTCAGAGGGCTTTTCCATCTGCCGTCGTAATGAACCCCTAAGTGTCCGATTGTGATGGGGTTTGGAAAGCTTCCCGAGTGAAAAGGCTTGGGAATGGTTTCCAACCAATTCGGATCGGGAGAGTCCAATCAACCGAGCCCGATATGCCCTTAGAGCCTGTTCCTGATGCGGCTAGGAAGGCCTCTTAATGGCATTTGCTCTGTCTTATCGGATCGGGAACGTGTCTTTCCTACCTACTCTGAAAGGTTACCAACCAACCGAGTGCGATGTGAGTTAGGCATTAGGAATATCCCAATCCGAACCCGACGGCATTTGGAATGACCAAGCCATACAGCACAGAATCGTATGTCTCTACTGGGCACTTTTCCGAACGACCGAGGATGATGCTGGATTTGGACAGCCTTTCTGAATCGTGTCTTTCTACTCAAATTGGCAGTCAGAATCAGAATTTGTGGGCCCGTAGCGGGCCCCCCTGCACCCAGAGACTTCCCTATCAGGCCTGTGGGGGTTTCCATGGGTTCCCCCTTACCAGCCATGCACAGTGTGGCAGGCACCAGGGTTGCTCGATTTTCCCCAGTCACCCCTTTCTTCAATGGGAGCCTATGCATTCGGTCGGAACATAGGCTCCCCTGAAGTCAAAGGGGGTCCGACCAAATGGTATCTTGAAGCATCGTACTCGGTTGGTTGAACTCTCCCGATCTAAGCTGGTCGGAAACCATTCCCAAACCCTTTCAGGGGTCAATGAAATGGCTGCCACATGGCTCTGGGATCGGGGGGAGTGCTCTATCCTGTACAGGGGTGATGCAAGAAAGCATGAGATGCCTACCTGCCTGTAAAGCAAACCAAAACAATGAAATGGCTGCCACGTGGCTCTGGGATGGGGGAGTGTTCCATTCTGCTCAGCTGTGAGACAAGAGTGCCTGATGGAAGTTGTATTGCTGGTGGCCTGTCCCCAACCCCCTCCCTGCTGACAAGGCTACACCCCTGGGAGGTGGGGCAGAGGAAGGTAATAGGTTACGCATGGCTCTGGTTTGGGAGAGTGTTCCATCCTGCTCAACTGTGAGGTAAGGAGGTCTGGTGGGAGTTGTTCTGCTGGCATCCTGTCTCCACCCCCTCTCTGGTGAGAAGGCAACCTCCCTGTGAGGTAGGTCAGAGGAAGGTAATAGGCTACACATGGCGCTGGGTGGGGGGTGTGTTCCATCCTGCTCAGCTGGGAGTTGTAGTGCAGGATACCTGTACACATACCCCCATGGAAATATTGCTAGCTACCTTTGAGGTGAATCAGTGGAAGGAAATTGTAGATGTGTGGGACACATATTAGAAAAAGTGTGTTGTGCATAAGTGCATTTAGATGTAGAAAGTGTAGCTTTATAGTTGTGCAAGACGGTACATGGCAGTGTAATGGGATACATTTGTCGGTACTTACCAGTCTCCACTCCCCCATCTATTCCTGTAAGACTCTCTGGATGCAGTATGGCAAGTACTTTCTTCTCCCATTCAGTGAATTTTAGTGGTGGAATGGGAGGGCCACAGCCAGTCCTCTGAGCCACCTCATGGTTCCTGTTGGCATGGTTCTTCACCCTGGTCTTGAGGTCATGCCACCTCTTCTTGATGTCACGCAGTGTGCACAGGGTGGTCCCTACTGCATTGACTTTGTTGACTATCCTTTCCCACATTTGTTTTTTTCTGACTAGTGGGGTCTGTTGGACCATGCTTCCAAACAAATGTAGTTCTACTCGAATTATCTCATCTACCATCACTGACAACTCATTGTCTGTGAATTTGGGCATTTTTTTCTGTGACATGGTGTGTGATGTGCAAATAAGTGACAAGTGAATGTAGGAAGGTGATGGTGGAGATGTGTGAGGTGTGTGTTGGAAGTGTTGGTATGGGTGGTTGTGATGGGGTGATGTGTGATGATTTGCCTCTCCTTTCAGCTTTGGTGTATTGCCCTCTACTGCTGGAGTTGTGCAAAGGATGATGGATAGGGAAGGGGTTGGTTTTATACTCAGCTATGCGGTTGTGTCAAAATGAGGTATGCCTGTCAGGTGTGATTTCCATGTTCACCTGGGATTTCATTGGTTTTCAATACCTTGGGGGTGTATCATTGGGGTGTGTCAGATGTGTTTGAGGGCAGCAGAGAGAACAGGCATACTTGGATGCCTTGGTGTGTAGTTGTATTCAACCGCCATTCAGCTTTCTGCACCACCGCAGTGGTTGTAACACAATGATCCTGCCGCCTGCTCCGCAATTTCTTCATAATTTCACATAAGGTCATTCCGATTGAGGGTCGGGTTTTTTAGTGCTTTCCGGCTTCCGCGGTCGGATTTACAGTTTTTCCAGACATGGCAGACCGTTTATTGTGAAATCTGACTGCCGCGGTTGAATTTTACATTCATTGCATTGTATTGTAACTGCCGGTTTTGCCGGGGAACGTGCAGGCCTTTTTGTTCTGGAGAAACGGCAGTCAGAGGGCTTTTCCATCTGCCGTCGTAATGAACCCCTAAGTGTCCGATTGTGATGGGGTTTGGAAAGCTTCCCGAGTGAATAGGCTTGGGAATGGTTTCCAACCAAATCAGATCGGGAGAGTCCAATCAACCGAGCCCGATATGCCCTTAGAGCCTGTTCCTGATGCGGCTAGGAAGGCCTCTTAATGGCATTTGCTCTGTCTTATCGGATCGGGAACGTGTCTTTCCTACCTACTCTGAAAGGTTACCAACCAACCGAGTGCGATGTGAGTTAGGCATTAGGAATATCCCAATCCGAACCCGACGGCATTTGGAATGACCAAGCCATTCAGCACAGAATCGTATGTCTCTACTGGGCACTTTTCCGAACGACCGAGGATGATGCTGGATTTGGACAGCCTTTCTGAATTGTGTCTTTCTACTCAAATTGGCAGTCAGAATCAGAATTTGTGGGCCCGTAGCGGGCCCCCTTGCACCCAGAGACTTCCCTATCAGGCCTGTGGGGGTTTCCATGGGTTCCCCCTTACCAGCCATGCACAGTGTGGCAGGCACCAGGGGTGCTCGATTTTCCCCAGTCACCCCTTTCTTCAATGGGAGCCTATGCATTCGGTCGGAACATAGGCTCCCCCTGAAGTCAAAGGGGGTCCGACCAAATGGTATCTTGAAGCATCGTACTCGGTTGGTTGAACTCTCCCGACCCAAGCTGGTCGGAAACCATTCCCAAACCCTTTCAGGGGTCGATTACGGTCTCATTAGGAAGGCCTCCAGACGGGTTCCAGAACGAGCAAATTCGATTCGGAGCCCATGTTTCCGACCGAATCGTCTCCCCTTCCGAACGAACAAGTACGATGCAAAGATCTTGTCCGCGTTGACCGAATCGATTCCGAACCGTCCTGTCAGTCCGAATCATGGATTCCGAACGAGCTAGTATGATGCACGATTCGGACAGATGTGTCGACTCGGTCTCAGCGAGACAGAACGGCTGTCGGAATCGGACTTCGGGGGGGTTGTATAAGGCCCCCCTACACCCAGGCCCCTCCGAATTGGTTGTGAGGGGGTGCGAATGGGTCCCCCAAATCCAAGCATGCACAGTGTGGCGGGCATCATTGGGTGCCCGACACAGGGTGTACGCTTTTCCGCAGCCACCCCTTTTTGCTATGGGAGCCTGTGTACGCGTTCAGTATACAGACTCCCATATAGTTCAATGGGAGTCTAAGCGAACTGAGTCCATCACCATACAGGTGCATCGGAATCGGTCGCTCGGCCTCGCGTAGCGTAATTCGCTAGGAAAGCTCTCCAGATCCAAGTCGTATAGAGGGCTTTCCTTGCGACATTGTAATCGGCCCCTCAGTCGGGAAGATTTCCAAACTACATCGGAATCAGATGTGGTTTGGAAATCTTCGCAACCGAATGGGTTTGGGAATGGTTTCCAACCGACTCTGATCGGGAGAGTCCAACCAACCAAATACGATGAGTCCAGATGCTTCCAGATACGATTTGGTCGGACTCCCTTTGACTTCAATGAGAGCCTATGTTCTGATCGAGTGCATAGGCTCCCATTGAAGAAAGGGGTAGCAGGGATAAATCGGGCACACTGTGCTTAGCTGGTAAGGGGGGACCCATGAGTACCCCCATGGGCCCGCTACGGACCCCCAAAGTCTGATTCTGACTGTTGATTCTAGTCGGACTGCATGATTTGGAAAGGCTGTCTGAATCCATCATCTTACTCGGTCATTAGGAAACGCGGCCTGTAGAGATGTACGATTCTTCTCTGTACGGCTCCGTCATTCCAAATGCCGTCGGGTTCGAATTGGAATATTCCTAACGCCTAACTCACATCATACTCGGTTGGTCAGAAAGCTGTCCTATTCGTTCCCGATCTGATTCAGACAGAGAAAATGCCATTAGGAGGCCTTCCTAACCGTATCGGAATGAGGCCCCAAAGGTCACAGAACTAGAGCTGAGTCTATCCACCCCCTGGCTACTAAAGCACTTCACCAACAGCAATTCGACCAATGTTATATATGTCATCTTGTGTCCTTGTAACCTTACCTATAAAGATATGATCATGAGAAAAGTATGTGTCAGAATAAATGAACATCAGAGATTCAAGAAGGAGTTGACAAAATTGACAAAGCATTTCTTTGACGACAGGTATACCGAAAATGACTTACAATGAAAAACTGAGGTGTTGTTGGTGGGAAAAAAGACAGACACTTGGGGGAACAACTGGTGGCCAGAAAACCTCGGCCAACCGCCTGAACCCAAGGAATGTGTCAAAAACCTAGGAGTCTGGGTAGACTCTGCCCTAAGATTTACTCACCATACTAAAAAAGTGGCAGCCACCTGCTTCGGCATTTTAAGGAACCTTAGACCCATCCTAGGATTCTTTGACCACCAAACCCGTCAGATGATAGTCCAAGCTGCCATCCTCTCAAGACTGGACTACGCCAGCTCTCTCCTACTAGGAGCTAAACGTGGCATAAAAAGCTCGACTCCAGCGAGTCCAGAACGCCGCCGACAGGGCTCTGGTAGGTCTTCCTCGCCACACCTCTGTGGCTAGCGTCCTTATCAAACTCCACTGGCTCCCCATGGAGAAAAGGATTCACTTTAAAACGCTATGCCTAGCCTTCAAAATCCTAAAAACGGCTTCCCCCCCCATGCTCTGCCCACTCTTGTCTACCTACGTCCCCCGACGCGCCCTACGCTCAGAAGGACAAAACCTAGCAACGGTACCTCGCTTCAAACTAGCCAGGATGGGTGGCCGCTCCTTCCAATATTTAGCCGCCAAACTCTGGAATGGCCTCCCACACCAGATCCGAGAGATACAAGATCTGTTGACCTTCAGGAAAGCAATCAAACCACACCTCTTCTGTCAACAATAACCTTCCTTCTTTCCCGCCCTGACTCTTTCCTCTGTCCTCTTTCATACAGTAAGCGCCGGGACGCCCCTTCGCTGGGGCAGCCGTGCGCTATACAAGCACATATAACATAACATAACATAACACATCATCGAAAACTGAATCTAGCAATAAAGAAGTGACCTTCAGCACTTCTGACCTTTGAACAATGATGTATTTATAAGTTACAGACACACAGTAAAGGGCTTAATTATGACATACCCTGGCGTATTCAAACAAACTAAAAAATGTAGTTCACAAACAAAATCCACCTGCCATCAATGGGGTGCACATTACCGGTGGGTGAACATAAATCCTCCCAAAAAATCAATGGTATCTGTTTTTACATGTCTAGTCGGTCCTTGGCTTAAAATTGGGTTCCTATTCTTAAACCTTTGAAATCTAGAACATTTACATGAGCCCTGAAAATCATTGGTTCACTCAATGATGAGAGATCCTTTGAATGTACACATTGTTATTATACTACGTTTGAGTAATTAATATTGAAAGAAAAGGAAAAAAATGTCATGATCAAGATTTAGCAAAATGCAGAGGTATTTATGAAGTCATGTTTAGGTCAAGAGCATAAACAGTTTACAATACTGTTCACATTCTCAATAAAACAACTCCCCAATTTTCTATAAAATGAGAATGCTCCGGATCTATAGTGTAGTTCTATAAATTAATTTTGAGGTGTGAGACCAGCCAACACATTTTTTACCCCCTATTGACACATATGCATAAGGTTTTTTCAAGGCTGTATATATAATCATTCAAATAGTTGGTGCAATAGTACAATTAAAGCAGAACTGCAATAAATGGTATACTGATAACAAATAATAATACAAAGAAATATAAGAAGAAAGAACGAAATGAAAAACAAAGAAATAACCAAACAAACAATTTATTTGTATTCCTTTTGATTAAAGAAAGTACAAATTGTATATTCAGTTCTTGACTTTGTGAATAACATACTGCAAAACATGCAAAGCGCACCACCCTAGCCACACGTGAAGACCTGAAATTATCAAGGTTTTAATAACAAAGGTCTGTCCTTAATGTATATTATTTATTGTGTATGTACCTGTGTGCAGGCGTGGTGATTAACAAATATATTTGCCCAAAATCCAAACAATGAGATATCGCTGGAAGTTCAACGTCAAGTGAATATTTTTGGTTAGGGGATTGCTATGTCTGACATAGCTAGGTTCCCAAATGCCATTCCAAAAATTGGTCTTTAGAGACATTGCTAAGCATGCTTGCCATACCTAAGGAAAATCAAGATGTTTTCCTCATACTATTGTCAAGTCAAAATCAGTGGTCCTAACATGTTCCAAAGTTAGCGGCAGCTTTACAAAATAGGTCATAGTGAGTAATGCAGGTAACTAAAGAGAAGGAGATATAAAAACCATCATGGGAAGGAATTATTAAGAGGCCAGCATATTCCATTAAAGTAGAAGGGTTTAGAGCAAGTGGGCAAAGCACATACCGATTTTGGTTTCTTACTTTGCAATACAGGAATGGGACAGAATGTATTTAAGTGGAAAAAAGGGAATGTGTTGGTGCTATATGTTCCTGAGAGGGGCTTACCTGGTCTTGTTGCTCTACCTAGTTACTCCAGGGGGTGGTGTCACCCTCTTCCAACATTGCTTACTATGGGGAAAGATAAGCTGCCACAGTTCTTCGTATAGGGGAAGATAGACAAATTATCTCAGCCCATCACTCCTGCAGAATCCCTGCCTCCCTCAGTGGCTGCTCAGGGGGCTACTCCCCTAGCCCCTGAGGCCATCCCCATCATGCAAGCAATCCAGGAGCTTCGCACATCAGTTGAGGAAAGATCGGGGAACTCCAATTTGTTCCCTTTTTTATTCGCCAGGATTTACCTAATACAGCCGACAAAGTTGTGGATCATGAAATCATGCTCTTTGCAACTGAGAATTCCTTGAAGTCTTGCCAATCCACACCTTTGCTTGTTGCAGGCACAAGTGGAAGATGCAGAAGGCTAATCCCGATGGAATAACATCCGGGTGGTGGGCGTACCAGAGGATGCGGAAGGTCCCAATCTAACTGCCTTTGTTACTATTGTAGCTCTGTCCTGGGTGATGCCTGCTGCCGTATTGTAATGCTATATTGTGGAGTGGGCCCACAGATCTCTGACAGACAAGCCCCTGCTAGGAGCCCCACTGGCACCAATCATCACTAGCTTGCTGAACTACGCTGTTCAGGATGTCATTTTGCAGATTTTTTGTGCTCTAGACTCATTGTATTGTGACTCAGCCAAGGTAATGGTGTTTCACGACTATACGCTGCACATCCAGCAAAAGGTCACTCTTTCCAGGGTGAAAAGCAAAAATATATGCTGCTCTTTCCTGCCCGTCTCAACGTGCTTCTTGAGGGCAAGTCATTGTTTTTTACACTCTGAAGAGGGCTTGGGAGTGGGCGGTGGAGAGACCTTGTTTTGACCGGCGTACTATTTCACCAGGAGTGGGGACGCCCTGATGTCAGACACTCCCTTTGAGAAATACAGACTGAGGCCCCACTGTCAGCGACCTAGATACTTGCGAGCTTCCCATTGCTCTAGGATGGGGACTGACTAAGATCATTGGAAAGCCATTGGAGAAGCTAATCGCATTCCTGCTAATACTGAGGCTGGCTGGAGTTGGCCCACCCTGTTGCACAGGCTCTAACTTCTGACACAACTACCTGATGTTATTTTCCTACTGTCCTGTTGACCATTGGGGCTTGTATTTTCACTGATTGCCACTGTCTGTGACATGCTGTGATTTCTCCTTCACTACTGCCTTCATGATGTTTTGTTTCCCTTTCTGATTTGAATTTCTGGTTTTCATCTTTGAATACTATGTTTCCCTTGTAGGCCTGTTCTTTGGTGCAAGGGCAGTCGCATTACATTGCCTATGAGCTACTTGCTCCCGCTCCCAGGCTCATGAGTGGGGTTTCATTAGGGTAGGTTTTGTGCAACAGTCAGAGAGATTCTTGGTCCCTGGTGCACCCTGTTGGTGGCACCCTGCTGTTTGTACTCTGACAGGTACCGCTTGTTCCTGAAGTATTCGGGAGTGGGGAAGCTGGGGTTTGGTCTGGTGTTGTTTATTTTTGTTTGGATTTCGTTGGCACCACACTGCAGGCATCTCCCCCACTGTTCTCACTCCCCTGCTGCATACTCTCACCGCACCTTCTGGCTTCTTACTGAACCCTCATGGCTGCTGGCCTTTCTCCAGATGGCAGGCCTGGGTCCTTGCAGTTGCTCACTTGGTATGTTAACGGATTGCTAGAAAATAGCTGAGTGCAGTGGGCTGCCCAGAGGGTGGGGCTTGATGTCCTGCTTTCACAGGAAATGCACTTAGTTTAAAACAAATGCCCTTTTCTGGTTTGTCTAGGATTCCATCAGGTATTTCATTCTCGGTTTCACAGGGGGTCCAGGGGTGTTACTATTCTCATCATGCAACATGTTCTGTTTCATCACATTAGGACTTGGCATGATGCCCAGGGTCAGTATGCTGTGATCTCCAGCATCCCTGAGTGAGGGCAAGCCATTTTCCCTTCTCAATGTGTTTCTGCCCCCACCTTGCCAGAAGTGTTTTTGTGTGGCATTCACGCTGTCATTGAGCAGTTCCCCATGGTGCCTTGGCTGCTTGGGAGAGACATGAAATGAGTCACTTCCACACAGCTGGATCAGTCTC
Source organism: Lissotriton helveticus (assembly GCF_964261635.1). NCBI lineage: Eukaryota > Metazoa > Chordata > Amphibia > Caudata > Salamandridae > Lissotriton > Lissotriton helveticus. The sequence goes on along the minus strand of NC_136059.1, from coordinate 2,105,368,472 downwards.
CCGGTGACCTATGGTCGCTTTGCTGCAGATTCCACAGGCACAGTTCATTGACAAGATAAACTTAGTGAATGCCTGGCGGTTTGGTCATCCCTCGGATAGGGAGTATACCTGCTTCCCTGAAGTGTACAGGTCCTTCTCGTGGCTTGATTACTTCCTTGTGCCTAAGGCCCAGGGCATTGAGATCAATGAGGTACATATTAGCCTGGGCAGGCTGCCAGATCACTTGCCTGTGGAGTTGCAGATAACAGTGGGGGTGAGATAGGAGGGGCTCATTTTGGTGGCAACTGGCCCCTAATGGATGCACAGTATAAGTCAGCCTTGCACAACACCACTTCCTCCATCATAATGTATCCTCAGTTGCCTCACTCGGTCTTCTGTGGGCCTTCATTAACAGTTATTGGACTCCCCAACACGATCGCGGGGGTGCAGAGGTGGAGGAGTTAGAGGTAAAAATTCTCTAAATGGAAGCCCAATACTTGACCTCTCTTGACCGGGCAGTCCTTCTGGACTCACTATATATTGAAACTGTTTTGCATCAGACTTTGATGGACAAAGCGTGCTTGGCTTGGACAGCAACTCAGAGTCACATTTACCAATGGGGGGATAAATCCAGTAAAACTCTTTGCTGGCTTTGCACTGCTATGCTCTTGTGGGACCCAATTTCCTGCATCCTTACTGCCCAGGGGGAACGTGTGTCTGGGGATCGGCTGACTGTGAAAGCCTTTGCTGACTAATATGATGAGTTATATGCTCTCCATGATACTGAGATGCCTGCAGAAGTGGAGTCATTTGTCAGGGACCTACTTGTCTGAACCCTCTTGTCACAAGATAGGGAGGTCTTGAAGTTGGAGGTTATGGCTGAGGAACTTGGGGAGACTTTAATGCAGTTGCACCCAAGTAGATCAATGGGGCAGGATGGCACCCTGGCTGAATTCTATAGGGTTGCTGGGTACGTGGGCGCTTACGGGCTCCAACCTGCTGGGTGTTTTCAAGGAAAAGGGGAATGTTCTGCCTCCACCTCTCTAGACGGCAGACCTTGTAGTTATTCTTAAGCCAAGGCAGCGTCCTGACTGCTATGGTTCGTTTCACCCAATCTCACTGTTAAACATCGAGGTCAAGGTGTGGGCTAAGGCTCTGGCAAATCAGTTGATTAAGGTCATACGTACTTTGGTTCACCCGGATCAGTCAGGTTTTATGCTGTGCTGTGCCGTGCCACAAGGCACAACATCCGGCAAGTGTGTAGTGCTAGTGCTGCTTCTAAGTACCACCATAGCGAATGTTCACTTTTGCAGGTGGACTTTTGTAAAGCTATTGATTCAGTTGCCTGGCCATTTCTATTTTCCGTTCTGTCTCATTGAACTTTGGTCCACAGTTCATCGGCTACCTGAAACGTCTGTGAAAGGAGCTAATTGCTCAAGTCCACGTGCGTAAGTCTACATCCACCCATTTTCAGTTGAGTGGGGAATGGACAGGAGTGCCCCTTTCTCCACTTCTCTTTCCTTTATCCAGAGAGCCCTTAGCGACTTGGGTTTGCATCAATGAACAGTTGCAGGGGTTTGAGTGGGCCCCATGATCAGACGAGAGGATTGCATTGTACGCTGATGATGTGCTCACCCTCCTGACTGATCTACTTGCCTTTTGCAATGAGCACTCAAAATTCCGGAAATGTTTGGGAGGTTTTCAGTACTCTGGGTTCACTCTTGTAAGTCCTTGGTCTACCCAGTTTGTGGGGTGGGGAGAGGCTGTCCTGGGCATCGGGGCTCCAGATCCTTCTGCAGGTTTTTCGTTATTTGGGGGTCTACGTCACTGCTGACAAGGACCAGGCATGGGCCCTGATCATAAAACTGTAGATAAATAAGCTTAAGGGTGAGGTGGCACATTGGACGACACAGCCATTTTTCCCATCTCGGCAGGTCACCCATCTTTAAGATTACAGCTCTAGTATCAACTCCAGAACTTCCCATTTCCCATGTCTGTGTCCCTCTTTTCCTGTATTGATTCCCTGCTGCGCAGCTTTCTGTGGCATTCTGGTCCTACACTGTATTGCCCTCTCCAGGTGCTATTAATTCTTTTACAATAGGGGTATTGCCACTACGGACATGCAGTCCTTCTACAGGGCTACACAGTTAGCCATTTTGTGCGACTGGTGATTTGGGGGTTTTGGGGATCCCTCGTACACGTTGAAGGGGTGGGCTTTGGGCTTGTGGTCCCTGTTACATCTGTTGTTCGGGGTGATCTCTCACAATCTCCCCCGGTGACTAAGGTAGTACTTCAAACATGGATGATGAAGAGTAGCTGTATGAGCTGGGGGAGGGCATGATCTTCTGCAAGGTGGCCAAACTAAAGCAAGTTCTCCAACTGGGACCTTACAGGTATCTCCAGGTGGGGAAGCTGTTCAAAACCTTTGCCTCCCTACAGGAGGAGCTTCAGCTGGATTGGACCCAGTTTTACAGATATCTGCAGCTCGGACATGTGCTCTCACCTTTTATTGCAGTTAGATGACATTCCAGAATTCAGTCCCTTGGAAGTAAACATTTTGTTGACCGACATTCCTAGCCACAAGGTTTCCATCATTTACTACTCACTGGTAGTCAATGCAACAGAGACCTTTCCTGCCCTTCGAGAGGCGTGGGTTCGTGACCAGGGCCCCCTGGAGAATGAGGACTAGAGAGAGGCACTTGCCACCCCTCGTGAAGCAGCCATTGCCTCCCTGTACTGGCGCATTCAGCTGTGCTATTTGCATAGGATATATTATACCAGGAAGAGATTATGGAGTGCTTCTCCAACTGTTTGTGGTGTCAGACTGCAACGGATGAGTTTCTATAAACTGTCTTGTACTTCTCTTTTCTCACCCTTTTCTGTAGTGGGGTCTTTGATTTTATGGAAGTGTTATTAGGCCTCTCCTTGCCACATTCTTCTCAGAGTGCTTTACTGCACATCTTGTATGACGCAGATGGTAGTAAACACCAGCTGGCATGTTTGTGTAGGGGCTAGTTGTTGCCAAACACAACATAGCGAAAAACTGGAAGGGTGTTCTGGCACCTTCGCTGGAGATGTGAAAGGAGGGACTGTACTGCTGTTTAGGTTTTGAATGCCCTGTTTACATTGACAGGGGGTATCCTAAGAAATATTATTAAATCTGGGAATGTTCGGTGAAATATCTTGGGATGCAATTGGAGCCATGCCTGTAAACCGGGGTCTACGTGGAAGCTGAGATCATTTCCTTTGTATCCTGAATGGCATCTGGGTAAGGGGGCAGAGGGGTGGGGAGGTGCAGTGATTGTTCGTTCTTTTCTTTTGCATTGTCTGCTTGGGGGCAATGCTGACTATGGATGTTTTGTGGTTGTCAACAATTTCTTTTGTCTGTTTCTTTTTTTATGTTTGTTTTCCTGATGGCAGTTGCTATTGGTCTTTATGCCAGATCTGCTTGTTCTGCTACTCTGGCCATTTCACCACAGATTTGTATATTGTATTGTGCCGTCTTTCTTTCTAATACCCAATAAAACGTTTGAGAGGAAAAAAGAGAAAACGAGGTAAGTTTAATGATGTAATGGGGCGAGGGATCTAGCATGTGCTGCTTAACTCGGGTCAAAGTAATGATTCCTTTTCACTGCAGTCCTGAAAGGGATCCGTCCATATTGTAACGGCAACCAACTCAGACAGTAGTGAAAATTCTGGAAGTCCAGGTTTTACGTTGTGTTAATGAACTCATAGGGCCTAATTAAGAATCTGGCGGTCGGTTTCCATGGCACAGAAGTGGCGGTCCACCGTATTGCTGATACATCTTACAAAGTCGTATAGGTGGTAGACTGCCTGTTGCTCCATGTGGTGCAGGAGCCCATAATGCATTATGCATAGCAGGACCTGGTGCAGTCCCGTTCATCATATTTTGAGTTCTTCCACCACCAACATTTTCATGGTGGGGCCCCGTCATGAAAAAGCTGGCAGTGCAAGAACAAAAAGGGCCCTACAGGGCTCCCATTTCAAACACGCCATGGGGATACATTCAGGGGGCACAACATGTCTATATTCCCTCCAGTTCCAGCACGCCATGGACTTCACCATCCATGCCGTGCTGGAACATTTTGGCAGTTCCCATTGCAGTGCCTGTTTTCCAGGCACCGCCATGGGAAACGCCAAAGAACCACCGACTGTATTACAAGTTGCACATTTGCAACTTGTAATAGGGTTAGGGATGTCCATTTTTCAAAGGTTTTGGGTGCTAGTTTAGCTGGTTTTATGCTTTTTTCTTAGAGTGGTTCTTTAAGGTTTTATACTAAAGGCATTTGGATGGCTAGTTGAGCTGGGATTTTGGAGGGCATCAATTTCAGGAAATGTACTGCTTGGCTTTTTTATATTTCGGTAATTGAAGGAGAATGGTTATTCTCTCTGATGGCTTTATGTATTGTTATAACACACCCATACCAACTATTAGTTGTAGTATTTAGTACACTTCCAGTGTTCTCACGCTTTCATAGAGTTTTCTTGAAAGGAGGGTGTATCCCATATTCATCAATTGTTGGTTCTACTTTTGTGAGGTTGAATAGGTAGGATTCTTCAGTATTGTGGGATCTGAACATAATGTAAATTAACATAAACTTGATTTATCACTGTAGCTTAATATTTATTGTAGAGATTACATGTAGTTTTTTTAATAGTCAAAAAAACATATTTTTTACTTACTGGTTGCTTGTCTCCTTGGGTCATGACATTAAGTTTTCAACAGACCCTGTAGGTGTTCTCTTTTATAATATATGTAATTCAAAGACATTCAGCAGAAGTATCTGTAGTAGGGAGTATCATACTGGAATATTTAATTCATAAATGTAATTTAGTATAGTTTAATATTAAATGTATGTGTTAGTTTGAAATTATTTGTCTCAATCTATTAGACCTCTCAGCCATAGGGTGGACTTCCCCCAAACCTTTTGCCTACTTACCTTTAATTCTTGATGAGATTTGTTTTGTTGAACGTAGGACTCTATGCACTTTACCACTGCTAACCACTGCTAAAGTACGCATGTTCACTTCCCTAAACATGGTTTTATTGGCATATACCTAATTGGAATATTTTAATTACTTATGAGTCTCCTGTAGAGTGGTATACCATATATATAGGGCCTGTAAATTATATTCTACACATGGACCTGCAGCACTTATTGTGCTGTCCACTTAAGAAGCACTCTAAAACATGTTCCAAGCCTGCCATTGCAGCCTGAATGCAGCGTTAAACAGCCATGTCGACTTGGAATGTGAACCCCTTGCTAAGCCTTAAACTCTTCTTTTATTACATATATGTCACCCGTAAGGTAGGCCGTAGGTAGCCCATGGAGCAATATGCTGTGTTCTTAAAACGTTGGACACGCACTTTTAAGTTTTTCATGTCCTGGTAGTGAAAAACTCCTAAATTAATGTATTACTACTGTGAGGCCTACCCCTTCTATGGGATAACATTGGGGATTCTTCATTACATTTAATAAGGTGTAATTCCTAATTGAGAGCAGGCAGATATATTGTGTTTGGTACCTATGAAAATGTAATGATAAACACTCTTTAATGGTAAAGTCAGATTTTCATTACAATTTTGAAAATGCCACTTTTAGAAAGTCTGTACCACTTTATATATTTTAAAATAATTTCTTTTGGCCCAATTAATTTCTTTGTTGTTTAGTCTCCATACATGTATGTGGGTGGTTTTTGTGAATTACTCATGTATAAATTATGTATGTATGATTCTTGGGATATGCTTCTGTATTTGACATATTTTCAAATTGATAGGAAAAATGTGTAAATTACGATTTAATGATTACTATTATTGAAGAGAGTGTTCTTATAAGTGTGGTAAAGAGTAGTCAGTATTGGCAATTTTTGGTGGTACAAAGTTTTAAGTGGCCTAGCCTTATTTATCCCTTTACAAGTTGGTACAACGTTTAGAAAGTTGGCATTTTCTTACCTTCAGCCCTTTATGCCTCTAGTCTATCTTAAGTCACATGACTGGGTGCAGCTTACAGTTTGACTTTGTGTATTCCACCCCAACAGTCACCCGATAGAGGGATTAGGTGTGCCTCAATGGGCCATCTATTGGCAGGATGGGAGAGGAGCTGAGCACATCCCCAATCACACATGAATAGCCTCTGCTCTGGCTTTACATAAAGGGCCTAACAACCCTGTATTCTCACTGCAGGCAACTTTGAGCCAGGGCAGGGGAACCAGGAAATTCCATGCACTTAAAAAAAAACTTTCTAAAATCTTCTCCCACTTTCCAGAAGAAGGGCACCAGGGTAACCAGACCCATTCTTCAGCTCGCTACTGGCACTTGAAAGGAATCTCAGAGTAATGCCTGCTTCTGTGACCTGCTGTGCACTTTGCCAAACTGCTGCTGTACCTGGAAGGACTGCTTTGCTGCCTGGAGCTTGCTTTGAACCCTCAGAAGCCAGCCCTGTTGTTGAGCCCTGCATCTTCACCTGCACTCACTACTACCAGAAGTGAGTCAAAGGGCTAGTTTTCTGGCATTATGTTCAGAGCCAATGAGATATAAAAGGTTCCCACCAACTTAAACCTGCACCTGGACTGCACCTGAGTGAGTCCTGAACCCCCAAGAGGTGTCTCTCCGGTCCTGGGCCCTTGGTTGTGGTGCTAAAGGGGTCCAGATGGCCAATTTCCAAAACTGAGGACTTAGACACAATTTGGTCCAAAGGTGCTCTGAGAACCAGGAGGAGACCGGGACCAACCTACTTGCCTATCTGCCTGAGGTGCATCACCAGCCGATTTGACTTTGCAGCTTCGCCCTCTTTGTTCTTCTCAGCAGCAGCAAATCCGTATAAGCGCTCCTTTACCAAAGGGATATCTGAATTCATGTAATTGTCTCAGGCTACAGTCCTATGCATCGCTCTGCTAGAGATTTTTGACTTCCAATATGGTGGCTAAGCCTGAACGCAGAAATCTTCACCATGTCTTCAACCCAATATCCTTCCGATAATGAAGCTCCCTCCGCAGAAACCTCCTGCAGCCTTGTCTCCCTGAACTTTATCTTATCAGAAAAGTTTCTTTAAGAATTTTTCTAAGTCCGAAGGAAAGAGCTGGCATGGTCCAGTCCACCGCTTGTATCCGAATCTCGCTCCATCGTAGTTATCAATATTTTTCGAGTTTGACCTAGTCACGGACAACTACATGACCATGGTTGGCGCTTCGAGCATTTTGGTTTCAAATAATTTGTAAAAATGTACTCTATTTTTCCAAATTAGTTTGAGTTTTTCTTGTGTTGTGTAGTCACGTTATTACTGTTTGTTTGTTGCATAAATACTTTACGCATTGCCTCTAAGTTAAGTCTGTCTGCTTTTTGTACCAAGCTGTGCAGGGTTAATCACATGCAATTTAGTGACTTTTTGTGGTTCACCCTGAAAGGGATTGTGGCTGTTTCTTGGCCAGGGCTCACACCCCAGTCAATCAAGAACCCAGTTTCCAACACAATCTATTTGCTAATGTTTCAAAAATGAATGTGCCCTATATCCAGTTTTGCTTGAAGAGTCTACCACACATAGTAACATTCATCTCTCTCCTTAGCACGGTTTGGCAGATGCATCAATTATTTTGCATTTGTTCTATTTATACCACTAAATTATTAATTGTGGATTCTATTTGTTAACGCTTGTAGTTTTGAATGTGACTGGTCCAGTAATTAATTGTTTGTTTATGCTGTTTGTCATTAGGCAAACTTTTGATTTTAGTAATATATGCTTGAAAATTGGAGTGTTAGTTTGCTATAGAAATCTTTATTCTGTAGACAATCAATGTACTCCTGTTTTTGAAATACATTTTAGCAACATTTTTGTCTTCTATATCTATGATGTTGATATTTTGTCTTATTCTACTGTGTTTTTATGTAAATTATAAGAGTATTTTACATAAGATGTGTAGAATATCCATATATTTTCCGTTAATATGGAGACAGCGACATTTTAGTATGACAATATTTCTGTGGTCAGTATTGGGACATACACCCAGTATGAAATGATCCACTCACTTTTGGAATGAATAATTCTGGTGGATGTGAGTCAGAAACCTTGCTAGAACTATAAGATCCCTAAAGAGCTTTATTAACTATCTGTTGTTAATTTTCCTACTCAAACTTGAAATCCACATTAATAAGTACTTGCAATGATGAATAGCAAGTATGTTAAGTCAAGATCTTAACTTGTGAGCACTGAAATTGGCATGCATTCAACCTCAAAATGGTAATACAGAGGATTTTATGAGTTTCTGAACGACCAATGTCCATGTTAAACAACCAGACAGGAGATACACAAGAATTATCCTAGCATCCTGTTTGCTCCCCTTGAAGGGCATAAAATCTTTACATGTGATTCCGACAGACCAGTCATGCAGGATTTGACACTGGGTTGATGATAGGAGGGGCACAGCCCCTGCCCTGGACATTCTATTGAGCTCAGAGGAGTTATCTCTACCCATCTGTTCAGCCTATTGTGTGCTCCTGGGAGGAAGTTTATACCTCATTCACACAGCATACAAGGCAGAGCACTGGCTGGGTGTAGTTCGAGAGCTAATGCAAATTAGCCTTCAGAAAGTTTTGACAGGTAAAGGGCAGCTTTCTAAACATTACTTTTCCTTAATATTTATACAAAATTTAAATTTTTAATTCAATTGGATTTTCAGTAACTTTGAACTCCTTTTTTGTGGGTGTAGGCCAATGACTGATGCCTGCACTATCTCCCCAGTGCATCTGTCAGCCATTGGCCGACACTGGGATGGGACATAAAGGCCCAATTCCTTTAATACATATCAAACTCTGGCCTTTTTTTCTTTTAGGGTAATGATGATCAGTACACAGGACATGGTGACATCATCACACTAAAGTGAGAGGGTTCCCATTGACCTTGGGTTGATCTGTTCCTGTCAGTGGCACAGCATTTTTATCTGAATAAGTGGGGTAACACTGGGTGGTAAGATTTTTGTGGATTTCTGTGGATTCCAGAAGGCTCCATGACAGAATTGTAAGAAAATATGTGATTTCAGGCATAGTTTGAGGTTTGCAGGGCATTGTGGGTAAGCAAACTTCATTAGATAGCACTCCGCCCTGGAATCCCCTGGTTGTCTAGTTTTAAAAAATGTCTGTGGTTCACAGGTTTGCTTGGGTGGCACTACAGCACGACCCAAATGCCACAGCTACCCCTGTTGCTTACATCTCAATGTAGCACTTTAGGGCCTTTTTGTGTTGTGGTCTTGTGGCCCACCCACACAATTGGGGTACTGTTTTTAATGGGGGAGAAGTGGTAACTCAGAATTATCACTCCTGAAGCTTTTGCAGTTCCTCAAAAGAGACAAATGCTCTATGTTCTTCTTGTACAAAGACTGTGGCTCTAAAAGTCATGAGACATTTTTCTGAGTTCTAATACAAATTCAAATGAATGATGTGAACATTTTCTGGAATACAGTAGCATGGTATTGATCCTCCCTGTGTAGCAAAAAGCTATTTCAAGAGTTTCTATAAGAAAGTTACATATGTCACTACATTTCATTCAAATTATATATTGATGGTGTGTTTTTATAGAATTCATCATATGCATACTCTTTTCACCCAAAAGGTCAAAGGGGTAAAGTGGAAGGTTTTGGTTAGATGAGTTCAGGGAAGATAGCAGGGTTGTGTTTAATTCTTGTATCAGAGTACCACTACTTATCATCTCTCGTTATTTGCTTGATCCACACAGTCACATATTTGCAGTGACCAGGAAAGGAATAGTGAGAAGTACCTGAACACTGGAGGACCAAACTAGCGTTAAACATTGTTTCTTCTTGCTTTCATCCACTTCCCCTCCCCACGGAGTACTGGCACTGCTTGAGTCATCAGTCAATTTCAGATGGAGTGAGTGCTAGGGTGGTGTAGGGAACAATCTTCTATGATTGTACGTCGCTTCTATGGGATTACACTGCCTAAAAACAGAAAGTACTGAACAGGTTAGTGCCATTGCATTACCGTTTCATTTTTAAAACAACGCCAACCACTCGACCCATCACTTAACCAGAATCCCACCCAGCATCTCTCACAAATAGTTGGTGTGCACATTTGAAGAGGTTCACTATGACAGATCACTCCCATTCTAATCCCTTCTTTGTACCTGACAAAGCAGTTTCAGTAAAATGTTCCTGCATATCTTACACACAAATACATATAATAAACATATATTGCATGTGTATTCTGTGCACTCAAACATATTTTACATGAACGAGCTTAAAATGCACATGCTTATGTCTTTGACATTAGTCTCAGATGATCTATGCCATGACATACTCCCTCATGCACTTATTAGGCATGAAAATAAATTGTTCAGTGTTATGGGACTTTACAGATGTGGACATTGTTGTTTGGGTCCGACATTCTTGTGTGAGTGCTGTTGTGTGTTGATGCACGTCTATCCTTGAAATTGATTGCCACATCATTTTTTTAATTAATATACTATCTGTGTTGGGATTGAGCGTTGTCCCAGATGGTGGCACTGGTTGTAAAACATCTGCTGTGCAGCACACATCTCAGGAGTGGTATTGATATTTCTGTTGTCTTTTCCTGTATATTCTATAATGAATCATTTTGCTTGGTAAGGATTTGAGATGGGATAATGTACCCAGATATGAGTAAGCTATGCATTTTCATAAGATAATTTTCAAGCTATTTCAAACAATCCAACGACACTGTCTGAATGTCTAAAAATAATAGTAGGAGTAGACAGGTAGACTAAATAGACTCATAAGTAAAGATTTTACCTTCATAAATCGCCCCATAGTCTTTGGACTCTTGCTTAATTCTGTTTTTATGATTGGTGCCTCAGTCTTTATTGTTTTGGATATTCAGATAGATGGTGGCAGTTTGGTCATTCACAGATTTTAACTTTGAACTTTGCTAGTCAAAACAGTCCAGCGGGTTAGATGAGTAGTATGAATCCAGTAAGGGAAAGATGCGAGTTCAGATGCCGTATGCCTCAAAAGCTAGACTCTACAGCACATTGAAAGACCATAATATTCCTCGTAGTCTGTTAAAGAACCTTCCACAGTCAGGTAACAAGTACTGAAGGCATAAGTGGAGGTAATGGCATCTCTCCTGGCATCTTCCCACGCAGGCAAAACAGAGATCCTTCTTCAGGCAAAGCAGTAATTTATACTGGAACTAATGAGCAGCAGATATGTGAATATACCTAGCTCGCAACCACCTTTCTGAAGGCTTGTGCAAGTATTAGCAGGAGCTTTTCCGAGAGCAGCAGGGATCATTTTCAACACACCCATGGAAAATAGGATGCTCTCATTCTCTGTTCCCATGGCTGCTCAGAATCTTTTTTTTTTATAGTTTGCGTGTATGTAGTTCCAGTGAAAACATTTATGTTTAGAAGCATCAAAGGGGTATATCCTTCATGGAACACCATGCTTTTTTATTTGCAGTTTCCTGGATTCTCCCCTCCCCCCTACTAATTTAAGGGTTCTTTGTGTAACTATTTAAATTGCTTTTTACTCCTATGCTTGTTAGACTGCTGTGGCCCTGGCCTATACTTCAGTGGCTACCGCAATCATTCATCTTGGATACTCTTGTGCTGAGCTAACTACTATCTTCCAATGTAAGCCTCCTAAGTTAAGTGAACATGGTAGCCATAAAATGCCAGTGTTGCTCTGAGCAGTATATGTTCTATTGCAGTCAAATGATGCAGTGCTTCATTTGTTCAACATTTTAATCTTAGATTCAACCACTCACTAATTTCAGTGTAGGGTCCATCTAATCATCCCAAATATCAAATACTTTTATGAGGTCAAACCAAACTTCTTCTGAAAAGCCTCTTTGCTATCATGCAAACCTGAATACACCAGTCTCAGGAATCCCTGCTGGATTCAAACTGTCACTTTTCCCAGTATACAACAAAGAAGCCATTGAGGAGATCCTGAAACCATTAAATTACGGTCACCTCTCAACCCAGTCCCCCCTCATATACTCAGAAAATGAGGGAAGACAATGCTGTCCTTATGAATGGATACATTTAACTACTCTCTACAAAGAGGTATGGTTCCCGCTGCTTGGAAACACGCAGTTGTTTAGATGCCTTTTGAAAAAGGTGCCTGCAGCATGGTGTATGGATGTGGCCACCCAGCCCACTATTATGGGAGGGCCAGTGGGGAAGGGGCCCTGCTGGGGGCCCCCAAAAACACTTTTTAACAGCCTTTCCATGTCAGAAATGACGCCATGAAGAGGCTGTCGAAAACTGTCATCATAATCCCAACGGCGAAGCTGAGCCTGACTCTGCCATCATTAGGGAATTATGGTGTGTTCTGAAATACCAACGGGCACTTTGAGCCCTTCGGAAGCACTGGAGAAGGTCCCTCTGCCCAATACCTCCACCCATAGCATCAAAATGCAATTGGTGGACTGCAATGTCAGATGCCGGGTGGACCTCAAATGATCGTCAGTCGGTTGCGGTCCACCCGACTTCATATTCGGGCCCTAAGTCTTTTCCATCATGCCATGCACAAGAAAGGCTCCCAGCTTATTCAACCCTTGGTGACTCCGTAAAAAGCCGAACAGATCATTGTGCTCCAAAGGTCTCAAACTACTGCAGATGCCAAGAGTCAAGAGAGCTATATACAGAGGAAGTTCCTTTGTATATCTGGCTCTCAAGCTATGGAATGCTCTCCCAACACACATCACACTAGTGCAATCTGAACTTATTTCCAGAAAACAGCTAAAAACTTTCCTATTCTAAATTCCACAAAGGGCATGCAAGCAGTACTGATAGCTTCTGATTGTTACTAGCACTGGGAGGCCGGTTAGGTAAATTTCAAAGAATAGAATAGCATAATTATAGAGCCCTCTAGTGGTGTTGTTCCCATCAATGCTAGCCTCAATCCTCCTCATTTAATTTATGTGTAGTTCTACTAAGTTTCAAAGCATTTAACAAGGCAATATGGCTCCCCACCACTGCCACAACCTCCCAATACGTCTTTAAGAATATGGGTCTGGATTAAAGCATGCATCAACTGTCGGCCACTGTGCTGTCACTGCTGCGAGAGTATCTGGATGTATCGATCTTTAAAGGCCTCAGGTTTAAGATTCTTCAGTCTCTCTTCATGAACCTTTTTCTCTCGGGCTATCACATATTTAGGAACCCTCTCTTTTCTGTGCTTTTGCCTTTGTGCATATAGGCCAATCTGCTTGCCCTGCTCAAGGACCAACCTCCTCTTCTTACATTTTCTGATGGGTGATTTAAATTAAGAGATTATTTTAAAAAGCTTTTTTAATAACTTAATTTTTATTGATTAAAACACTTGCAGAGGTTAGTATAAGTTCAATGTAAGATAGGAAGAGATCAAAAAAGCTAAAGACAATGATTCCTGCAAGTTTGAGCAAAAGTGAAAGAAAACAATGGAGAAATGCAAAAGAGCTGTGAGGAAACAAGAGAAAAATAAATGAGAACTCGAGCGAGAGAAAAATAAGCGAGAACTCGAGCGAGAGATAAAGATTAAGGGTACAGAACTCACGAATCAAAGAACTTGGAAAGACGATTTAGAAAAATTAACAGTATAGACTGTGGACCCCTTTCCGTTTATTTCATGCTAACCTTATCCCTTCTCCTGACTGTTGGCATTGTACAGTTGAATCGGGTACACTGCAACATATGCAATTTGATTGCCCTTCTATTTTCAAATTTTGGTCTGATGTTTGGGTCGTTATATCTAAGATTTTTAATATTCAAGAAGATATTTCTTACAAAATGTTGATTTGTAAATCGCATATCTTATCACATTATTTAAATGTTTTAGAATGTAAACTTTTTAATTTTCTTATTTCAGCAGCTTTGAAATCCATTACTTATTGTTGGAAAGATTGTTCTTCTTTATCTGTTCATGCATGGTGGTCCTGGGTTCTTTTTACAAGAAGAGGTGCTCAACTATCTTTAAAGGGGCTTGTTCATAATTCGCTTTCTTTTCAATCATTTTGGTTACTTGTTGATATTTATTTAGATTTGAAGTAATGTGTCCATTTTTGTCTACTAGTGTTAGCATTCATATGGCCCTTCATGGTTGTTATCTCTTTACTACAGTAGCTCCTTTCACTTTTTTCTTATCCTAATCATTTTTATTTTCCCTTCCCTTTCCCTTTTTAATTTCCTTTACATTACGATTTATTGTTACCTTTTGCATTTTTATAATATACTGTTTGTTAACTTTTTGATAATGTATTAAGGTATTTTCGCTATTTTGTAATATTTTTTGTATTGTCTTTCTGTTTCACCTGCATTTAAAATTCAATAAAATATTTTGAACTTGAGAAAAATTAATTTAGGGGCAAACGTGAGAAGATAAAAGAAATACGAGAACAAGAGTATTTGGTACTTAATGGGATCTAATTCAGAAACCCATAAGAAGTTAGAATTCAATTATCAATCCTCAGTTACAAAACCTTCAAGGGATCGGGATTTTCCACTCTGGATTCATAGACAAGAAGCAGTCAAAAGTGCAATTCTCCTTAATTGTGCTACATCTTTGCCTAAAGAATCAGGCATGCAATTTGCCAATTCAGCAGCAATAATACGAATTTCTCATATATAACACATGTATAAATCTACTATAAATCTACCCTGTCACATGTAGAAAATCATAACTAATAGTTATAGATCACATCTGTGCAAAGCTTTAATGGGACGATCTATATTGCATTGCACAGTCTTGTGCTTCAGAAAGACTGGACTATGCTAGAAAAACAAGCACTACTAATTCACTACAGAGAACTTTGGCGTCTTACTCAATAGAAATATATCTTCCAGAAATCATGTTTTACTTAAAAGAAACCCTCTGGAGCTCTGCAGTGTTTTAACTTTAAAAAGTGAAAATTAAATTATACATTGCAGCCAAACTAAACGGGGCTCAACAGAGCCATTGCAACATTAGCTTGTTTCAGCACAGAAATAACACTGGAACTATTCTGAGGACTCAGCGTTACACAATCCATTCAATGCTACACGAGGCTCAAGCATTGAGACAAACACTGAAATGTATGAACACTATCAGCACATTCTAGAAGTATCTCGTGTCGTGTTATCAAACGGATGTCTCTATGCCACGCTCTCTTCTTCCGCAGTTTAATTAGGACAAGCCATGCTGCAGCCCTGCATGCATTTAAATACCACCTTAACATGAAAACATATGTCACCCTAAACTAGGTTTACACTCGATTTGTGAGCAGTATGAGTTATGTCTCTGGGTGTGTGTCTTTTTATTGTATTCAGCTGCATTCATTACTGAGCGAAAACTCCACAAACAAACATTCATTTTTGGGTATGATGGGAAAACTAACTACTGAAGACTGAGAATCCGTGGTTGTTCAATTTCATAAACTACTTTTACAGGGTAGCACATTTACCCGCATGTTTTCAATTTTAACAATATCCAAGGCTCTCTTTTCTCATCAATGGCACTACCTTAAAACCCATTGAAAAAATCCTCGTTTGGACCCAGGCAGTAAGTTGCTATCAATCTGGACATATGTTGAATTGAAATATTTTTTTAAATAAATCTCTCCAATACAGTCCATTGGAGTTTAATTTACCCTGGAGGCTATGCTATGCTCAGATTTTCCTACAGCTGCAATGCACAATTTGGTATACTATTTACCTAACTTGGAGGATGGATTTTCATGTCAATTTTGCCACCTTCCTTTACCTGGGATTTCAGTACAAGTGACCCGTCCAAGCATTAAATGTCAGGAAGCAAAGAACCAGCAAAACAGGAAGTGAAAGACCAGTCAGGAAAGCTAACAGTGTAAACAAAAACACTAGCGTTCTCTCCTGGGCTAAACGTGAGTTAAAAAGGTGTGTGCCAGTCTTTCTCCCTCGGGCAGCTAATATGTTAAATCAATTCCCACCTACTGGCTGATTTTCAAATGGTTCGTGTACTTAGGGTGCCATTAGGTGGATTTCATTTTATATTAAATTTCATCCCTGGCTTGTGTGTAGATTTTGCTAAAGGCTAGGCCCATTACCTTAGATTGTGTCAAACTCTCATTACTTTTAACAAAGTCTTCTTTAGTCAAATTTTAGGAAGATTTAAGGAGTAGTTTCTAAGCAAAAGAACATTCATCATCTACAGTCCTTATAAAATATAAACTAAGGATCTGATTCACAAAGGTAAACTCACACTTTTCTATAAATAGACTTCACTAACAATGTGTGCAGTTTTATAAGTCCACACTCCCTAATACTTATATGTGCGGAGATCTCCACATCAGGAGACTCCGCATTCGGGACGGAGAACTCCACTCACATATGATAGGGAGTTCGGAGTCGTAAGACTTCGCACATAGTTTGTGAGTTGCATTTTGTAGTACGTTTTGTAGTACTAGTAAATAAGTACTACAAATGACAGTTTGTGAGTCGGGCCCATAGAAGACAACAATAGTTATTTGTCACGTGTTCACTTTAACTTAATAAAAAAAACACGAAAACAGATCTCATGATCAGGAGGAGGTTTGCCACTGGAAGCACTGGCAATGCAACAGAAGTACAGAAAATACTTGGTAATCAAACACTGCCATCTGGGATGAAAGCTGGCTTTCATGTGTGTTTTGAGTAAGATTTATTTTTCCACGGAGCCAAATTTCAGCAAAGTAGTCTAGCACAAAACAAGTGTCCTTCCAAGTTCAGTTTTTGAAATAGAATTGTGTTGCTCCATTGTGACCGTGCCATAAACATGTGTGAGAATGGTCCAATGTATAAAAGATCTATTTCTATTTCCATATCAGTCCAGCGAGGATTGTTTTCAATGAAATAGAAAAGATGCTTGACAGATGCACATTTTAGCATAACATGCACAGGGCACATGTGAGGCATCAATCCTCACTATTCCGTTACTATAATAAGTTTCTCATGTCAATGCTATTGCTTTAATGTCTTATCAAGATCCTATTTTTCTGGCTCTTTGGCACTTTTTTTTCAGCAGCGGTGAGGCCCTTGTCACTAGCTACACTTTTGGTCTTAGATGGGAATCTGAAGCCCAGAAAACCATAGACTGCACCCATTCTGATGTCTCCTCCTGGATATGCTCATTCTCCCTCCCCTGGGAATTCAGTGGGATCTCCTGGGCCTGCCCCACACAAAATCCCAAAGGATCTTCCTGTTCTTGTTCATTCACATTGAGCTAACAAGTGCTACCTCTCTTCTTACACAGGGCACTCAGATCAGTGATATTAAGGACAATCAAGAAACACATATCAATATAAATTTCTACTTCAAACATATTGCATTGGTGACAGCCTTAGTAAGAAACGTGATACCTTTAATACTGATGCAGTTTGGCAGTTGTAAAATATGTGCAGGTTCAAAACTAGCACTTGGCATTGGGCTGGCATTCTTTTGAGTAGAGTGAGATCGGACCTGTGACTGTTTTGTTAACATTGCCCAAACAGAAAAATTCACAATGTTAAAAACAATTTACCCTAATGCTATCTTTGGCTCATCATAAGTAGCTTAGCTTGCTCAGCAATGAAAACCTACAGAGAAATATCTGTGAAGTTACATATGTAACAAAAACACATACACTTACCATGCAGTCAAAAAGGAAAACCCAATGGTTAGAGCCTTATTCATCATCGTTAAGTATATCACTTTAAAACCCATAGGAGCACAGTCTTAAAAAAAACACAATTTCATAAAATCACAGATCTAATAACCACATAGAAGATTAAAAACATGCCACAGAATAACAAAATAGCTCATTTATAAAAAAAACATCACAGCTGGCCGCTCCTGTTTAAAATTAAATCTATTTAAAAGGGGAAAGATAAAAACCCTTCAAGGCTTAACATAAAAGCCACAAAACAACAAAGAATGGGTAAAATATTATGGATACACATGGTCACAGCCACAAGGATCTAAAACATTCAGACCAATCATCCCCTTTGGGACTGACAAAAGAAGGTGCACTAGATACAGCCTTAACCGTGTTAACAGGAAATGGTGGTTACTGTTCATTACCAGAGTAAGGTATAGCTCTGCAGAAAGCACTGTCTTGAAAGGTAAATATGCTCAGACAGTGGGCCTAGAAACTTTCTGGCTTCTCTTTCACCCAGACAGGATTTTTTTATTTATTTTTTGACGCCAGGTCAGATTTGGTAACTTTTTGGGATTAACAATTAAATCACGATGCCCCATTCGGGACAACATTATATCAATACTGATTATTTGTCCCCAGGGGGCCACCAGCAGCAGCACTTAAAGTTATTATCAATTTCAGCCTGCAGCATGCACGGCACAGCAGGTCAGCACTCAGCTGTCTCTCTCAGTCAGCCGTGCCGCGGGCATACCATTAGTACTGACGTCACTTGCGGGGCGGGTGTTAGGAGCAACTTGCGTGTGGCATTCCCCTGAGCAGAGCCCCCTGAGCAGAGCCTTTCCCTGGCCAACCCGACATGCACAATGTTACTGGGCTTGCCGAACTCTCGCCTGTAATTGAGGGAGGGGGCCTAAGCCGCAGCCCCACGCCCTCTAAGGAGCGGCGAGGTCTCCAGCCCCTGGCCAATCCAAAAGCTGCTTTAGTCACTGGGCAGAGTCTGCCTAGAACGCGGCAGAGCCTGTGATTGGGGGCATGTCCAGGAGCTAGGGGGCATATTGGCCAATCACTGCGTGGCTTTATTGTAAGGCCATGCAGTGATTGGTCATGGTCATCAGCCCCGCTCTCTCTGCTCCGGGACGGTGCTTGCCTTCCCCTCCGTGCATGCGTGCCTTCGTGCCATTGCACACACAGAAGGGAGTGTCAGTGTGACTGAGCAAGTGAGAGAGAGTCGGAGGCTCAGAGCACTCGAGCTCTGCCTGAGTGACTTCGTTGCCCTGCCCTGGACTGGGAGGCCTCGCTCTGACTGATCTTCACTGTTGCATCGAACAAGCGCAGTCAGTACTCTAATCAGACTCTGAGTCTCTGTCTGACTCTGCCACGGCACTCGGCTACACCCTGCTCAGAGCACTGCATATTTATGGTGATGATTATTTATAAATTGATGATTTGTTGGCCTGTGTCTGCTCTGATCTGTCATGTGACCATATGTTACGCTGTGCAGACAGTCAGTCAGCAGCTGCTGCTGACTGACTTTTGGTGTCTTTCTCGCCGCGTCTCCAAAAAGTAAACTAAAGTCATCAGACACCAGCACTGTTCTGCCCTGCCCTGCCCTGCCCTGCCCTGGGCATTATTACGGCGAGCCATGATGACTGTCTGCTGCTACTTTCTGCGTGTGTCACGTCGCTCTCACTGATGGTATGCCATTTATGACAACATTAAGTTATACGATAATGCGCCAAGACAGTGTGTGTGTCTTCATGTGTCACTTCACCGGGGTCCGCGAGACTCAGAGGTTTTCATTTCTTATTTGGATCTGCTTTTACTTTTGCTGCGCAATTTAGCACAAGGCACAAAATAAGATCATCATGATCTGACTGTCTGAGTGAGGCGAGGAGTGGTGGCTGGTGACATTTGAAAGTGGTGGGCGGAAATTTTCTATCGGAATGCACCATGGCGAGTGAGCGCAGTGAGCGAGCCTGAACATCTAAAGAGGGTCCGGTGGAGTTCCCCCCCCCAAGAACATTTTGAAAAGAGTGGTTAAATGGTGCATTTTCAAACAAATTTGAGAAGCAAGAAGGTTAATAAAGCAATTTTTGAAAGTGCAGTTATTAAATTAAAGGGATGTCATTTAACAACATGGTAGCTCCTTATTCAGTATAACCACAGAGCTTCATAACAGACTTCAAGATACAGTGCTGAGAACCTCACAGATTGTTTTAATTTAAACTACAAACAACTAAACAGGTCACAAACTAGCAGCATTCAATAAGAAATGTCAGGATTAATGTATTGTTCACTTTCTGTAGACAAAATAAGCACATCTTTCTTTAATACCAGCAAACTTCTCAATAACTTGGCCGTTAAAGTCTAGGATTCTTTGGACAAGGTCTCTCTCTATAGAGAGCATTGCCAAAGCATTCAGTCTTTCCTCAAACATGGTGTTCCTTGGGAATGTCTTAATTCTGTTCAAAGTGGAAAAACATCGTTCCAACTCTGCTGATGTCATAGGAGTGTTAATGACCATTTTTAGTAAAGCCACTGTCTCTGTAAGTGACTGTTCCATATTAAGCTTCTGAATTAAACCCAGCAAAGAAATGGCACCAGTGGCCTCTCGATACACATGCATTTTGTACCGTACAGTCAACTCAGTTTTCAGATCATCTTTGTTGAGCATAGGATAAGCTTCCACAGCCTCTTTCGAGGCTTGCTCAGGGAAGGAATGATCATAATTTGCAAACTCATCACTTTGCAGTAATGAGGCACTCACCAAATGTTTTGTAAAACCAAAAGTTTACCGAGCTTGAACAATTATAATGTCACATACCTGCTTTGCAATTTGGACCAGACTGCTGATGTTTTTCTTGCGGTTTGAGAAAGTAGAATCCTTTGGCAGTCTGCTGTCTAAATTGTCAACCCCATCTCTCACTTTGCTCATGGCAGTGACAAACATACTGGTATCTCTTTGCACATAGACAGTATCTTTGGCTTGTGTTTGTAACTGGTTGTATAATATGTCGACATGAAGCATTATTTCATGAAATAAAAACAGAAAGAACTGCAACTCTCTGTCTTCTATGGCTTCAACACATTTCTCCATGATCCTTCCTATATTGGAAAATTAGCTTGATTGTATGTATGTGGAAGTTCCAACGAGTTGTGGGTCCCCATGGAAGCCTTTTGGCCACAATTTCCTGAAGTACTTCTGATCTTTTGGGGAACGTTATAAGAATGCTGCCGTGCCTCCTACATCGAAAAAGAAAATTTGTGCCTCAGATATCTTTGATACTGCCTGTTGCATAATAAGATTAAGTTGGTGGGTGTAACATTGCACATATTGGGAATTAAGGTACACATCTCTAATTCTGTTCTGTACTCATCCAAGGCTTACACTGATTACTGACGCACCATCATAGCTTTGTGTAATACGTTTTTGTTTTTGAGGGTGCTCTGGAAAAATCAAGTTCAGTTCACGCAGTATAGCTGAAGTAATGGTTTCTGCACTAGAGTCTCTTAAATGTGGGAAACAAAAGAACCTCTCCACAACTTTACTGTCGTTGTCAAGGTACCGAAAGACTAATACGGCTGTATTTTTGTGGCCATATCAGTGGTGTCATCAGCCTGAATAGCCACTAAGCATGTGTTTTTGATCTGTTGGACAATATGGCTTCTCAAAATTTCAAGCATACACTCAAGGAGTTAATTTTGTATAATTTTAGAGGTGCCCTTAAAGACTGTAGCTCTTTCTAAATGTGCAGCCATTTCATGGTCGATGCTTGCTATTAAATCCACATGGCCTCGGAATATTCCAGGATTGGATGAATTTTCAGATTCATCATGGCCTCGCAATGCCAGTTCAAAAACACCACAGAAACGAATGCAATCAATTATTTTTGACAGGATGTGCCTATTCCTATTAGCTGCTTCATTGTTCTGTATTGCTTTGCGATACACATCGCTTGTGCAGGCTTGAATCGGTGTGTCTCCCAACATTCCCAGTCTCGTCAGGTTTTTAATATGGATTATTGTGTGTGCATGCTTCTTTGTTTTGTCTGACACATGCTTCAAGTCTAGTACTCTTTTTTTTGTCCAATGAATGCCACCAGCAAACAGCAAGCAGGGGAAGCATAACAGAGAATTTGTTGAAGTACACCCTGAAAGCCAATCAACTTTTGTGTACCAGGTGTTTGAGAATGTACATTTGTATGTCTTCTCTCTGTCTTGAAACATTTGTTCGGGCCGGTCAGGTCCTAATCGTTTTACAGTTAGTTTTTTTTCAAGGCTCAGTTGAACAAATGGCCTTGCATGTATCTGTTCTACTGTATTCATGGTGTCTTACCAATATTAAATGTATCTGTCAATAATCAAAGTACAATGTAAAAGGTTTGGAGCAAAGAAATCACATTTCTCTATAAATACATACCTTCTTATGCATTATCATAATATATCTCCAACAGCTCCTCTTTGTACAACAGGATTTTCGAAAATACAGCCTTATAGCCTGCTGCCTCTGTGTGCCATACTAGTTGCTCAAGGCCCTGAAGCAGACATATCTCGTGTGACAGGTAAGGGCCTATAACAAGGCATGGGAGAGGGCCTTTAACAAGTGGTATAGCCCGAGGCAGCTGGGCTATAAAGCTATTATTACAGTCCACCCACTGAGGGTTCTACATTTAAAAGGGAGGAACAGAAAAACAAACAATGGGAAGTTGGAGCTGAAAGTTTACACCTGCCATTACACTCCCTGAAACACTTCATTGTTTTCAATGGAACTTGTAACATTCCAATCCATCTTTTAGTACTATTACTGATTACACAGTTCCATGCCTCAAATTGATCTTGAGCTCCCCGTCTGCTCTGATCTGTCATGTGACCATATGTTACGCTGTGCAGACAGTCAGTCAGCAGCTGCTGCTGACTGACTTTTGGTGTCTTTCTCGCCGCGTCTCCAAAAAGTAAACTAAAGTCATCAGACACCAGCACTGTTCTGCCCTGCCCTGCCCTGGGCATTATTACGGCGAGCCATGATGACTGTCTGCTGCTACTTTCTGCGTGTGTCACGTCGCTCTCACTGATGGTATGCCATTTATGACAACATTAAGTTATACGATAATGCGCCAAGACAGTGTGTGTGTCTTCATGTGTCACTTCACCGGGGTCCGCGAGACTCAGAGGTTTTCATTTCTTATTTGGATCTGCTTTTACTTTTGCTGCGCAATTTAGCACAAGGCACAAAATAAGATCATCATGATCTGACTGTCTGAGTGAGGCGAGGAGTGGTGGCTGGTGACATTTGAAAGTGGTGGGCGGAAATTTTCTATCGGAATGCACCATGGCGAGTGAGCGCAGTGAGCGAGCCTGAACATCTAAAGAGGGTCCGGTGGAGTTCCCCCCCCAAGAACATTTTGAAAAGAGTGGTTAAATGGTGCATTTTCAAACAAATTTGAGAAGCAAGAAGGTTAATAAAGCAATTTTTGAAAGTGCAGTTATTAAATTAAAGGGATGTCATTTAACAACATGGTAGCTCCTTATTCAGTATAACCACAGAGCTTCATAACAGACTTCAAGATACAGTGCTGAGAACCTCACAGATTGTTTTAATTTAAACTACAAACAACTAAACAGGTCACAAACTAGCAGCATTCAATAAGAAATGTCAGGATTAATGTATTGTTCACTTTCTGTAGACAAAATAAGCACATCTTTCTTTAATACCAGCAAACTTCTCAATAACTTGGCCGTTAAAGTCTAGGATTCTTTGGACAAGGTCTCTCTCTATAGAGAGCATTGCCAAAGCATTCAGTCTTTCCTCAAACATGGTGTTCCTTGGGAATGTCTTAATTCTGTTCAAAGTGGAAAAACATCGTTCCGACTCTGCTGATGTCATAGGAGTGATAATGACCATTTTTAGTAAAGCCACTGTCTCTGTAAGTGACTGTTCCATATTAAGCTTCTGAATTAAACCCAGCAAAGAAATGGCACCAGTGGCCTCTCGATACACATGCATTTTGTACCGTACAGTCAACTCAGTTTTCAGATCATCTTTGTTGAGCATAGGATAAGCTTCCACAGCCTCTTTCGAGGCTTGCTCAGGGAAGGAATGATCATAATTTGCAAACTCATCACTTTGCAGTAATGAGGCACTCACCAAATGTTTTGTAAAACCAAAAGTTTACCGAGCTTGAACAATTATAATGTCACATACCTGCTTTGCAATTTGGACCAGACTGCTGATGTTTTTCTTGCGGTTTGAGAAAGTAGAATCCTTTGGCAGTCTGCTGTCTAAATTGTCAACCCCATCTCTCACTTTGCTCATGGCAGTGACAAACATACTGGTATCTCTTTGCACATAGACAGTATCTTTGGCTTGTGTTTGTAACTGGTTGTATAATATGTCGACATGAAGCATTATTTCATGAAATAAAAACAGAAAGAACTGCAACTCTCTGTCTTCTATGGCTTCAACACATTTCTCCATGATCCTTCCTATATTGGAATATTAGCTTGATTGTATGTATGTGGAAGTTCCAACGAGTTGTGGGTCCCCATGGAAGCCTTTTGGCCACAATTTCCTGAAGTACTTCTGATCTTTTGGGGAACGTTATAAGAATGCTGCCGTGCCTCCTACATCGAAAAAGAAAATTTGTGCCTCAGATATCTTTGATACTGCCTGTTGCATAATAAGATTAAGTTGGTGGGTGTAACAGTGCACATATTGGGAATTAAGGTACACATCTCTAATTCTGTTCTGTACTCATCCAAGGCTTACACTGATTACTGACGCACCATCATAGCTTTGTGTAATACGTTTTTGTTTTTGAGGGTGCTCTGGAAAAATCAAGTTCAGTTCACGCAGTATAGCTGAAGTAATGGTTTCTGCACTAGAGTCTCTTAAATGTGGGAAACAAAAGAACCTCTCCACAACTTTACTGTCGTTGTCAAGGTACCGAAAGACTAATACGGCTGTATTTTTGTGGCCATATCAGTGGTGTCATCAGCCTGAATAGCCACTAAGCATGTGTTTTTGATCTGTTGGACAATATGGCTTCTCAAAATTTCAAGCATACACTCAAGGAGTTAATTTTGTATAATTTTAGAGGTGCCCTTAAAGACTGTAGCTCTTTCTAAATGTGCAGCCATTTCATGGTCGATGCTTGCTATTAAATCCACATGGCCTCGGAATATTCCAGGATTGGATGAATTTTCAGATTCATCATGGCCTCGCAATGCCAGTTCAAAAACACCACAGAAACGAATGCAATCAATTATTTTTGACAGGATGTGCCTATTCCTATTAGCTGCTTCATTGTTCTGTATTGCTTTGCGATACACATCGCTTGTGCAGGCTTGAATCGGTGTGTCTCCCAACATTCCCAGTCTCGTCAGGTTTTTAATATGGATTATTGTGTGTGCATGCTTCTTTGTTTTGTCTGACACATGCTTCAAGTCTAGTACTCTTTTTTTTGTCCAATGAATGCCACCAGCAAACAGCAAGCAGGGGAAGCATAACAGAGAATTTGTTGAACTACACCCTGAAAGCCAATCAACTTTTGTGTACCAGGTGTTTGAGAATGTACATTTGTATGTCTTCTCTCTGTCTTGAAACATTTGTTCGGGCCGGTCAGGTCCTAATCGTTTTACAGTTAGTTTTTTTTCAAGGCTCAGTTGAACAAATGGCCTTGCATGTATCTGTTCTACTGTATTCATGGTGTCTTACCAATATTAAATGTATCTGTCAATAATCAAAGTACAATGTAAAAGGTTTGGAGCAAAGAAATCACATTTCTCTATAAATACATACCTTCTTATGCATTATCATAATATATCTCCAACAGCTCCTCTTTGTACAACAGGATTTTCGAAAATACAGCCTTATAGCCTGCTGCCTCTGTGTGCCATACTAGTTGCTCAAGGCCCTGAAGCAGACATATCTCGTGTGACAGGTAAGGGCCTATAACAAGGCATGGGAGAGGGCCTTTAACAAGTGGTATAGCCCGAGGCAGCTGGGCTATAAAGCTATTATTACAGTCCACCCACTGAGGGTTCTACATTTAAAAGGGAGGAACAGAAAAACAAACAATGGGAAGTTGGAGCTGAAAGTTTACACCTGCCATTACACTCCCTGAAACACTTCATTGTTTTCAATGGAACTTGTAACATTCCAATCCATCTTTTAGTACTATTACTGATTACACAGTTCCATGCCTCAAATTGATCTTGAGCTCCCCGTCTGCTCTGATCTGTCATGTGACCATATGTTACGCTGTGCAGACAGTCAGTCAGCAGCTGCTGCTGACTGACTTTTGGTGTCTTTCTCGCCGCGTCTCCAAAAAGTAAACTAAAGTCATCAGACACCAGCACTGTTCTGCCCTGCCCTGCCCTGCCCTGCCCTGGGCATTATTACGGCGAGCCATGATGACTGTCTGCTGCTACTTTCTGCGTGTGTCACGTCGCTCTCACTGATGGTATGCCATTTATGACAACATTAAGTTATACGATAATGCGCCAAGACAGTGTGTGTGTCTTCATGTGTCACTTCACCGGGGTCCGCGAGACTCAGAGGTTTTCATTTCTTATTTGGATCTGCTTTTACTTTTGCTGCGCAATTTAGCACAAGGCACAAAATAAGATCATCATGATCTGACTGTCTGAGTGAGGCGAGGAGTGGTGGCTGGTGACATTTGAAAGTGGTGGGCGGAAATTTTCTATCGGAATGCACCATGGCGAGTGAGCGCAGTGAGCGAGCCTGAACATCTAAAGAGGGTCCGGTGGAGTTCCCCCCCCAAGAACATTTTGAAAAGAGTGGTTAAATGGTGCATTTTCAAACAAATTTGAGAAGCAAGAAGGTTAATAAAGCAATTTTTGAAAGTGCAGTTATTAAATTAAAGGGATGTCATTTAACAACATGGTAGCTCCTTATTCAGTATAACCACAGAGCTTCATAACAGACTTCAAGATACAGTGCTGAGAACCTCACAGATTGTTTTAATTTAAACTACAAACAACTAAACAGGTCACAAACTAGCAGCATTCAATAAGAAATGTCAGGATTAATGTATTGTTCACTTTCTGTAGACAAAATAAGCACATCTTTCTTTAATACCAGCAAACTTCTCAATAACTTGGCCGTTAAAGTCTAGGATTCTTTGGACAAGGACTCTCTCTATAGAGAGCATTGCCAAAGCATTCAGTCTTTCCTCAAACATGGTGTTCCTTGGGAATGTCTTAATTCTGTTCAAAGTGGAAAAACATCGTTCCGACTCTGCTGATGTCATAGGAGTGATAATGACCATTTTTAGTAAAGCCACTGTCTCTGTAAGTGACTGTTCCATATTAAGCTTCTGAATTAAACCCAGCAAAGAAATGGCACCAGTGGCCTCTCGATACACATGCATTTTGTACCGTACAGTCAACTCAGTTTTCAGATCATCTTTGTTGAGCATAGGATAAGCTTCCACAGCCTCTTTCGAGGCTTGCTCAGGGAAGGAATGATCATAATTTGCAAACTCATCACTTTGCAGTAATGAGGCACTCACCAAATGTTTTGTAAAACCAAAAGTTTACCGAGCTTGAACAATTATAATGTCACATACCTGCTTTGCAATTTGGACCAGACTGCTGATGTTTTTCTTGCGGTTTGAGAAAGTAGAATCCTTTGGCAGTCTGCTGTCTAAATTGTCAACCCCATCTCTCACTTTGCTCATGGCAGTGACAAACATACTGGTATCTCTTTGCACATAGACAGTATCTTTGGCTTGTGTTTGTAACTGGTTGTATAATATGTCGACATGAAGCATTATTTCATGAAATAAAAACAGAAAGAACTGCAACTCTCTGTCTTCTATGGCTTCAACACATTTCTCCATGATCCTTCCTATATTGGAATATTAGCTTGATTGTATGTATGTGGAAGTTCCAACGAGTTGTGGGTCCCCATGGAAGCCTTTTGGCCACAATTTCCTGAAGTACTTCTGATCTTTTGGGGAACGTTATAAGAATGCTGCCGTGCCTCCTACATCGAAAAAGAAAATTTGTGCCTCAGATATCTTTGATACTGCCTGTTGCATAATAAGATTAAGTTGGTGGGTATAACAGTGCACATATTGGGAATTAAGGTACACATCTCTAATTCTGTTCTGTACTCATCCAAGGCTTACACTGATTACTGACGCACCATCATAGCTTTGTGTAATACGTTTTTGTTTTTGAGGGTGCTCTGGAAAAATCAAGTTCAGTTCACGCAGTATAGCTGAAGTAATGGTTTCTGCACTAGAGTCTCTTAAATGTGGGAAACAAAAGAACCTCTCCACAACTTTACTGTCGTTGTCAAGGTACCGAAAGACTAATACGGCTGTATTTTTGTGGCCATATCAGTGGTGTCATCAGCCTGAATAGCCACTAAGCATGTGTTTTTGATCTGTTGGACAATATGGCTTCTCAAAATTTCAAGCATACACTCAAGGAGTTAATTTTGTATAATTTTAGAGGTGCCCTTAAAGACTGTAGCTCTTTCTAAATGTGCAGCCATTTCATGGTCGATGCTTGCTATTAAATCCACATGGCCTCGGAATATTCCAGGATTGGATGAATTTTCAGATTCATCATGGCCTCGCAATGCCAGTTCAAAAACACCACAGAAACGAATGCAATCAATTATTTTTGACAGGATGTGCCTATTCCTATTAGCTGCTTCATTGTTCTGTATTGCTTTGCGATACACATCGCTTGTGCAGGCTTGAATCGGTGTGTCTCCCAACATTCCCAGTCTCGTCAGGTTTTTAATATGGATTATTGTGTGTGCATGCTTCTTTGTTTTGTCTGACACATGCTTCAAGTCTAGTACTCTTTTTTTTGTCCAATGAATGCCACCAGCAAACAGCAAGCAGGGGAAGCATAACAGAGAATTTGTTGAACTACACCCTGAAAGCCAATCAACTTTTGTGTACCAGGTGTTTGAGAATGTACATTTGTATGTCTTCTCTCTGTCTTGAGACATTTGTTCGGGCCGGTCAGGTCCTAATCGTTTTACAGTTAGTTTTTTTTCAAGGCTCAGTTGAACAAATGGCCTTGCATGTATCTGTTCTACTGTATTCATGGTGGCTTACCAATATTAAATGTATCTGTCAATAATCAAAGTACAATGTAAAAGGTTTGGAGCAAAGAAATCACATTTCTCTATAAATACATACCTTCTTATGCATTATCATAATATATCTCCAACAGCTCCTCTTTGTACAACAGGATTTTCGAAAATACAGCCTTATAGCCTGCTGCCTCTGTGTGCCATACTAGTTGCTCAAGGCCCTGAAGCAGACATATCTCGTGTGACAGGTAAGGGCCTATAACAAGGCATGGGAGAGGGCCTTTAACAAGTGGTATAGCCCGAGGCAGCTGGGCTATAAAGCTATTATTACAGTCCACCCACTGAGGGTTCTACATTTAAAAGGGAGGAACAGAAAAACAAACAATGGGAAGTTGGAGCTGAAAGTTTACACCTGCCATTACACTCCCTGAAACACTTCATTGTTTTCAATGGAACTTGTAACATTCCAATCCATCTTTTAGTACTATTACTGATTACACAGTTCCATGCCTCAAATTGATCTTGATGTGCACCCACCCAACCTAGCATTCAGACCACTTATTATATAGTCTTTAACTACCATGTAAACAAATATAGCAACAGTTTCCTCATCTTAAACACTGGAGTTGTTGTGTTGTGGGGTTACAAGAGCAGCAAAGTAGGTCTGGTTCTGTACAGTACCCTGTTGTTCTTTTCCCAAAACTTATTTAGAGCGCGTTAGTCTTTACCAGATGCTGAAGAGAAGAATATAACATAATTAATACTTAGTAGTAGTGGTAACAAAATACATTAATTATAAACACTCACTCTTTGTGATTTTCACAAACCGTATGATTTAAGTCAGTCATCATGCGCCATTGGCACCACTCTTATAATGTTAATGCAGCACTGCAGCCTTCAATCATGGCAGGCAGACCACATCGCAGACATAGACCTTTACCCAATGGCTGCACACTGCACGCACTTTTTCACATGCAGGAAGGGGCCCTAGGTGCTGATGGTAAGCTTTGACTATATGATCCAGTTTCAGATGTTTAATGCCCTCTTTGATCAGGTCACTGACAGCCAATCACACAAAATTCTAAATGTGTTTACATCTATAACTATTCAAGGATAGTGCCGTGTGTTTTCATTATTGCAAATCAACAGCAGCTAATATTAATGCAAATAATGTCTGTGACACCCTCCCATTTCTCCTGTGTGAGGCTGTGAGCATGAGGTAGTGTTTTCCTCTAAGGCTGTTGCATGAAACATAAACTAAGCAACATTTTCTGCTAAATGTCTCTAAGACTAGTCTCACAGACATAAAAAAAAAATGAAAGGAAAATATTCAGGAAAGTATTCCCAAAAATCAGTTTGAGTATCATAAGCTCATCAGGGCATAGAAAGTTTAGGAATGTAAACAAATCTTTTTGACATGTTTGCCCAGAATCCCTTTGGTTTTTTGACCCTTGACTCCTGGTATTATTTCTATCCCTGAACAGTTGGCAAAGGTGCACCTGCTAATTAGCCCCAAGCTGCTTGCTGCCTTCCCTAAACATGGAACATTTTTTTTCAATTCACTTCATATATCTGACCTTTTTCAAAGTCAGATGAGTGTCAGTGAGAGTATAGGGAATTTCACCTTCCCAGTTCCCTCGAAAAAAAATAAAAGTGTGAAGTGGACACATAGTAATAGAAAATGGCTTTTGACAAACCTCACAATGTGGTTTACTTTGTTTGCTGTGGGTGGTTTTCACATCATGGATGATGGAGGCAGACAAAAGTCTTTTGTGTTTTAGTTTTAGTAAATTAATTAAGGAATGGGGTCAGTCAGCAAGAGTGAGGCCATTTCTGCTGTATAAGATGGGTCTATGTGTGCTAATAAAAAACCTGCCCTTTCCAACATCTTTGTATGCCCTGGAAAATCCACTTTCTTGATGCTGGGCAAGGCACATGATAATTGCAATTGCCTCTGACGGTCAGATAGGAGGCAATTAGAACAATTGAAGGAGAGGCAGTCGCACAAAGCAAATGGGTGCCTTTCACTTCCTTAAAAGTGTAGCCTTCTGGATCACAACCATGCCTTGACTCCCAGCAGCAACTAAATGTCCATGGAGTCAGCTGCATACATTATTGAACTCACTTGTGCCCTGTACCATCTTTCATCTGGATGGATGTAGTCTGTAGACTTGCTACATTCAGTGAGAGAATCCTACTTTGAATGACAATTGGAGCCTGTGCTGTGATGGAAATTACCCAATCTGCAAGTGCAAAATACTGTGTCAGTGGTAACATAGGGGGCAAAATGTACTTAAAGACCATTTGCATACGTCCTTAGCCTTGATCTAAATTGCGGTGAGAAAAAACATCAGGAGCATTCAACACAAATATTATTTCTATCAGGGTCTAGACTGAAATGGACTCATGTCAGGGTTTGACCCTTTAGCCAGTCCTTAGGTATTTCTGTTTGTCAAGTGATGTGCTCATGGGGTGGTTTCTGTTTGAAAAATGTATCCTTTTATTGTCAAACCAGAATACCATGCAACGCCAGCGTACAAAGCAGTAGCGGTCGGTAGTGGGAGTGCTGCTGGGCGGTGACATGGGGAGGGGGTAGTAAACTACGGAATACGGACAAATACAGGTAAGTAAACATAAAAATAAATAAAACAAATGTTGTTGCACACACTGCATTGCATTTGGCGATGCTGTGCGCACAACGAAATTTGTTTTATTTATTTTTGTGTTTACTTACCTGTATTTGTCCATATTACGTAGTTTAATATGCCTCACCCTGCCCCTCCCCCTCCCCACGTCATCGCCCGGTAGCACTCCCACTACCGACCGCTACTGGTACAAAGCACTGTTGGTGCGTAGTGCACTCCGATGCTCAGCGTGCCGCTCTCTGCGTTACTTAGTTTCATATCTGGCCACGCCTCCAGTGGCGGTTCCTTTGTAGGGGCGTTGGAGCATTGCCCCTCTGAATATTTGCTCCCAGGGGTCTACCAGCAGCAGCACTTAATGTTCTTATCAATTTCAGCCCGCGGCACGCACAGCATAGCAGGTCAGCACTCAGCTGTCTCATTCAGTCAGCCGTGCCACAGGCAAGCCATTAGTACTGACGTCACTCGCAGGGGGGGGTAGGTGTTAGGAGCAACTTGCATGAGGCGTTCCCCTGAGCAAAGCCAGTCCAGAAAAATGCGCATGTCGGGTTGGACGGGTGCCTTTCCCTGTCCAGTCCGACATTCCCATTGTTACTGGTCTTGCCGCACTCTCGCCTGTAATTGAGGAGGGGGGTTCTAAGCCACAGCCCCACGACCTTTCAAGGAGCGGCGGGGTCTCCTGCCCCCAGCCAATCCAAGTGCTGCTTTAGCAGTGCCTGGATTGGCTGCTTTAGTCACTGGGCCCCGTCTGCATAGAACGCGGCAGAGCCTGTGACTGGGGGCATGTCCAGGAGAATAGGGGTATATTGGCCAATCACTGCATGGCTTTATTGTTAGGCCGTGCAGTGATTGGTCATGGTCATCAGCCCCGCTCTCTCTGCTCTGGGATAGTGCTCCCCGTCCCCTCTTTGCATGCGTGCCTGTGTGCCATTGCACACACAGAAAGGAGTGTCCGTGTGACTGAGCAAGTGATTGGAAGTCGGAGGCTCTGAGCACTCGAACTCCACCTGAGTGACCTGGTTGCCCTGCCCTGGGATGCCTCGCTCTGTCTACTCTTCACTGTTGCATCGAACGAGCGCAGTCAGTACTCTAATCAGACTCTGAGTCTCTGTCTGACTCAGCCACGGCACTTGGCTCAGGGGAAAAGGCTTGACGTCGACGACACACAGTACTGAGTCTCGACTCAACACTAGTAGTGAGTGAGTACGAGTCTAGCTTTAGCTACACCCTGTGCAGAGCCCTGCATATTTCTGATGGTGATTATTTATAAATTGAGGATTTGTTGGCCAGTATCTGCTCTGGTCTGTGATGTGACCTACGCTAAGCTGTGCAGACAGTCAGTCAGCAGCGGCTGCTCGCTGACCTTTGCTGTCTCTCTCGCCGCTTCGCCAAAAAGTAAACTAAAGTCATAAGACACAAGCACTTTTCTGCCCAGCCCTGGCCATGATTACGGTGGGCCATGATGACTGTGTGCTGCTACTGTCTGCGTGCGTCAAGTCGCTCTCACTGGTGGTAGGCCGTGGCCGGCTCCTCCTGGCCTGGGCCTGCTGCTGCAGGCTGCATGATTCGTTGACGCAGCTCACTGAGCCAGAGCTGCCAGACAGGCCGAGTGAGTGTTGTTTGCTCGTGACTGAGTAGCGGCAATGGTATGCTCCGGTGTCGGGGTGAGTATATCTGCTTCAGTGAGCGATGAATGTTCAGTGGGTAAATAACATCCTTGGTGTTTGGTGGGTGAGTGATACAGCAGAATCAACTGTACCATATTAAGAGTAAGACACTTGACTGGCTACACAGGTTTGTGAGCTCCCTGCTTCGATTGTACTGTCAGCGTTGCACTGTCTATCTATATCTATCATGAGTAGAATGAACTGATATCAGAGAAGGAATGATTAATTCTAGTACTCGTTGTTTGAATCTTTGTCGTTGATAAGTTTCCTTGTCAAGACTGAAACTGAAACCAAAGTCTGTTGTTCTCTGTGATGCAGCACAGTGACAGTCATGGCCGTTGTGCATCGTTCCCTGCTACAGTACTTCCCAAAGTTCCCCCGTCCCCATGAAGTGTTATTCTGAGCAAATAACTTAATGTTGTCTTAAACGGCATGATAATTTATCATGCCCTTTATGACAACATTAATGTATTCGATAATGTGTGTGTGTCGCCATGTGTCACTTCACCGGGGGTCCGCGAGATTCGGAGGTTATTATTTCTTATTTGAATCTCCTTTTACTTTTGCTGCGCAATTTAGAGCAAAGTACAATATAAGATCATCTTGATCTGACTGAGTGAGGTGAGGCGAGCAGTGGTGGATGGTGACATTGGTAAGTGCTGGGGCTGAATCTTTCTGTCGGAGTGCACCGTGGTGAGAGAGCACAGCCAGCGGGCCCAAACATCTAAAGGGAGGTCCTGCAGTTTTCTCCCCTGGAATTGTTTTGAAAAAAAGAGTGGTTAAATGATTCATTTTCAAGCAAATTTGTGGAGCAAGAAGGTTAGTAAAGCATTTGTGAAAGTGCAGTTATTCAATTAATAAAGGGATGTCATATAACAACATGGTAGCTTCTTATTCAGTATAACCACAGAGTTTCATAACAGACTTCAAGATACAATGCTGAGAACCTCACAGAATTTTTTTATTTAAACTTCAAACAACTAAACAAACAACTAAACAGGTCACAAACTAGCAGTATTCAATAAGAAATGTTAGGATTAACATATTGTTCACTTTCTGTAGACAAAATCAGCACGTCTGTCTTTAATAATAGTGAACTTCTCAATGACTTGAACATTAAAGTTTGGGATTCTTTTGACGAGGCCTCTCTCCACATAGAGATTTGCCAAAGCATTCAGTCTTTCCTCAATCATGGTGTTCCTCAGGAATGTCTGAATTCTGTTCAAAGTGGAAAAACATCATTCCGACTCTGCTGTTGGCATAGGAGTGGTAATGACTATTTTTAGTAAGGCCACTGTCTCTGTAAGTGACTGTTCCATATTAAGCTTCTGAATTGAAGCCAGCAAAGAAATGCACCAGTGGCATCTCGATACACATGCATTCAGTACAGTACAGTTAACTCAGTTTTCAGATCCTCTTTGATGAGCATAGGATAAGCTTCCACAGCCTCTTTCAAAGCTTGCTCAGGGAAGGAATGATCATAATTTGCAAACTGATCACTTTGCAGTAATGAGGCACTCACCAAATGTTTTGTGAAAGCAAAACGTTCCCATGCATGCACAATTATAATGTCACGTACCTCCTTTGCAGAGTCCGGACCAGACTGCTGATATTTTTCCTGCGGTTTGAGAAAGTAGAATCCTTTGGCAGTCAGCTTTCTAAATTGTTAACCCCATCTCTCACTTTGCTCACGGCAGTGACAAACATACTGGTATCTCTTTGCACAGAAACAGTATAAAAGGCTTGTGTTTGTAACTGGTTGTATAATATGTCGACATTAAGCATTAATTCATTAAATAAAAACAGAAAGAACTGAAAAGCTCTGTGTTGTAGTGTTCTAGCAAATCCACAGGCTTCATTCCGACTTTTATATTCAAAGTCAGGATTGTCTTCTGTGGCGTCAAAACATTCTACAGATCCTCCCCTATATTGGAATATTAGCTTGATTGTATGTATGTGAAAGTTCCAACGAGTTGTGGGTCCCCTTGGAAGCCTTTTGACCACAATTTCCTGAAGTAAATCTGTTCTTTTGGGGGAACGTAAGAAGAATGCTGCCATGCCTCCTACATCGAAGAAGAACATTTGTGCCTCAGAACTCTTTGATACTGCCTGTTGCATAATAAGATTAAGTTGGTGGGTGTAACAGTGCACATAATGGGCATTAGGGTACACATCTCTAATTCTTTTCTGTTCTCCTCCAAGGCTTCCACTCATTACTGACACACCATCATAGCTTTGGGCAATACGTTTTTGTTTTTGAGGCTGCTCTGGAAAAATCAAGTTCAGTTCACGCAGTATAGCTGAAGTAATGGTTTCTGCAATAGAGTCTCTTAAATTTGTGAAACCATAGAACCTCTCCACAACTTTACTGCTGTAGCCAAGGTACCGAGACTAATACGGACTGTGTTTTTGTGGCCACATCAGTGCTGTCTTCAGCCTGAATAGCCACAAAGTCTGTGTTTTTGATCTGTTGGACAATATGGCTTCTCAAAATTTCAAGCATTCACTCAAGGAGTTCATTTTGCATCTTTTTAGAGGTGCCTTTAAAGACTGTAGTCCTTTCTAAATGTGCTTACATTTCATGGTCTATGCTTGCTATTTAATCCACAAGGCCTGAGAATATTCCAGGATTTGATGAACTTTCAGATTCATCATGGCCTCGCAATGCCAGTTCAAAAGCACCATAGAAACAAATGCAATCAATTATTTTTGACAGTATGTGTCTAATCCTATCAGCTGCTCCATTGTGCTTCTGTATTGTTTAGCGGTACACTTTGCTTCAGAAGGCTTCAATCGGCGTGTCTCCCAACATTCCCAGTCTCATCAGGTTTTCCATATGGATTCTGGTGTTTGCATGCTTCTTTGTTTTGTCTGACAAATGCTTCAAATCTATTACTCCTTTTTTTGTCCACCACCAAACAGCAAGCAGGGGAAGCAGAACAGAGAATTTGTTGAAGTACCCCCTGTAAGCCAATCAACTTTTGTGTACAGGGTGTTTGAGAATGTACGTTTGTAAGTCTTCTCTCTGACTTGAGACATTTGTTGTAGTTGTAGGTTGGGCCGGTCAGGTCCTGATCGTTTTACAGTTCTTTTTTCTTCAAGGCTCAGTCGAACGAATGGCCTTGCAAGTATCTGTTCTACTCTATTCATGGTGTCTTACCAATATTATATTTACCTGTCAATAATCAAAGTACAATGTATGAGGTTTGGTGCAAAAACGTCACATTTCTCTACCAATACACATCTTCTTGTGCATTATCATAATATATCTCCAGCAGCTCCCCTTTGCACAACATGATTTTTAAAAATACAGCCTCATAGCCTGCTGCCTCAGTGTGCCATACTAATTTCTCAAGGCCCTGAAGCAAACATATCTCATGTGACAGGTGAGGGCCTATAACAAGGCATGGGAGAGGGCCTTTAACAACTGGTATAGCCCGAGGCAGCTGGGCTATAAAGCCAATATTACAGTACACCCACTGAGGGTTCTACATTAAAAAGGGAGGAACAGAAGGACAAACAATGGGAGGTTGGAGCTGAGAGCTTACACCTGCCATTACACTCCCTGAACCACTTCATTGTTTTCAATGGAACTCGTAAGATTCCAATCCATCTTTTAATACTATTACTGATTACACAGTTCCAAGCCTCAAATTGATCCTTTGCACCCACCTGACCCAGCATGCAGGCCACTTATTATATAGCCTTTAACTACCATGTTAAAAAATATAGCAACAGTTTCCTCACCTTAAACACTGGAGTTGATGTGTTGTGGGGTTGTAAGAGCAGCAAACTAGATTCGGTTCTGTACAGGACCCTGTTGTTCTTTCAGGGGTGTAACACGGGCCCCTGCAGCACCCGCGGTGCGGGTGGGCCCTCACCCTCCAGGGGGCCCCATTAGCACCGCACTTCTGCTGGGGAGCTCTAGATTGAGTCCGGAGGGGGCCCCTTCACGTACCCTGCAGGGGGGCCCCCTCAAGGTCCGTTACGCCACTGTGTTCTGTGCCCAAAACGTATATAGAGCGCGTCAGCCTTTACCAGATCCTGAAAAGAATAATATAACATAATTAGTACTTAGTAGTAGTGGTAACAAACTACATTAATGATAAACGCTTATTCTTTGTGATTTTCACAAACCCTATGATTTAAGTCAGTCATCATGCAACATTGGCACCACTCTTGAAATTGTTAACGCAGCACTGCAGCTTTCAATCATGGCAGGCAGACCACATCGCAGATGCAGACCTTTACCCAATGTCTGCACTCTTTCACATGCTCGAAGCGGACCTAGGTGCTCATGGTAAGCTTTGAATATATTATCCAGTTTCAGATGTTTAATGCCCTCTTTGATCAGGTCACTTACAGCCAATCATCCAAAATTCTAAATATGTTTACATCTATAAATATTCATGGATAGTGACGTGTGTTTCCTTTATTGCAACACAACAGTGGCTCACTAATTTTGATGCAAATAATGTCTGTAACACCCTCTCATTTCTCCTTTATGTGAGGCTGTGAGCCTGAGGTAGTGTTTTCCTCTAAAAAAAACTTTTTGTAAGGATGTTGCATAAAACGTAAACTAAGCAACATTTTTCTGCTAAATGTTTCTAAGATTAGTCTCACACACATTAAAAATAAATGAAAGGAAAATATTCAGGAAAGTATTCCCAAAAATATGCTTGAGTATAATAAGCTTATCAGGGCATAGAAACTTTAGGAATGTAAACACATCTTTTTGACATGTTTACTCAGAATGCCCTTTGGTTTTTCGACCCTTGACTTATGGTATTATTTTTATCCCTGAACAGTTGGCAAGGTGCACCTGCTAATTAGCCCCAAGCTGCTTGCTGCCTTCCCTAAACATGGAGACACTTTTTTTCAGTTCACTTGGTATATCTGACCTTTTTCAAAACCTGATGAGAGTCAGTGAGTGTATAGGGAATTACACCTTCTCAGTTCCCTCGAAAAAAATAAAAGTGTGAAGTGGACACACAGTAATAGAAAATGGCTTTTGACAAACCTCACAATGTGGTTTACTTTCTTTGCTGTAAGTGGTTTTTATTGTGAAGATAATTGTTCCACACGGAATAAGTTGAGATCCTTTTATTTAAGCATAAACCCTAGTGACAGTAGGAAGTGCGGACACAGCCGCCTGTCAGCTCTACTCCTGGGTCTCTTTGACAATCCCAACCCCAACAGTTCTAAAAGGAATGTAAGAAGCATTACATAAACAATTTCAAATATTACACTTACCAGATAAAGTATGCACGTGTCGCGCTCAAATCAGGAAAGATCTGGCTCGAGACACAACAATTTTCACATCATGGATCACGGAGGCAGACAAAAGTCTTTTATGTTTTAGTTTTAGTAAATTAATTAAAGAAAGTGGTCAGTCAGCAAGAGTGAGGCCATTTCTGCTGCATAAGAGGGGCCTATGTGGGCTAATAAAAAGCCTGCCCTTTCATGCGCTGGAAAATCCACTTTCTTGATGCTGGGCAAGGCACATTATAATTGCAATTGCCTCTGACAGTCAGAGAGGAGGCATTTAGAACAATTGAAGGAGAGGCAGTCACACAAAGCAAATGGGTGCCTTTCACTTCCTTAAAAGTGTAGCGCTGATAGATTACAAACATGCCTTGACTCCCAGCAGCAACTAAATGTCCATGGAGTCAGCTGCATACATAATTGAACTCACCTGTGCCCTGTACCATCTTTCAGCTGGATTGATGTAGTCTGTAGACTTGCTACATTCAGAGAGAGCATCCTACTTTGAATGACAATTGGAGCCTGTGCTGTGATGAAGATTACCCAATATGCAAGTGCAAAATACTGCGTCAGAGGTAACAAAGGGGGCAAAATGAACCTAAAGAGCCTTTGCATACGTCCTTAGCCTTGATCTAAATTACAGTGAAAAAAAACATCAGGAGCATCCAACACAAATATTATTTCCATCAGGGTCTAGACTGAAATGGCCTCATGTCATCGTTTGACCCTTTAGCCAGTCCTCAGTCATTTCTCTTTGTCAAGTGAGGTGCTCATGGGGCTGTTTCTGCTCAAAAAATGTATTTGTTTATTGTCAAACCAGAATACAATGCAATGCCAGTGTACAAAGCACTGCCGGGGCGCAGTGCGCTCCGATGCTCAGCGCGCTGCTCTCCACGTTGCTTAGTTTCACCCCTGGCCTCACCTCCAGTGGCCGTTCCTTTGTACGGGCGTTGGGGCGTTTCAGTTTCGTCTTGGAACTCAACTAGATGGGTACCCATCTTAACACGGGGAGCAGTGCCTGACCGTCAGATAAAGAACTTGGTCCCAATTATTGATAAACAATATACGCAGGCAAAGGCTGCGAGACATTCAAGAAATGCCTAGCAAATTTATTTTCCACAGCCTGAGGTATTGTGCAATCGACATAACCCCATATAAAACTGCCACATGCCACTGCATCACCAACATTGCTTTCGGAGGGTTTTTTCCCAACCTAGAGGCAAAATCAAAAACAGAACCATGTAACTGCATAAATAGATTTTCCTTAGAGCTAAAAAGAGGGGGCCACATACCATCCAAGTCAAACAAAACTTCTAAATATGGAAAGGAATTAACTCTGGGCATTTCCTGGCATTGGAATCAAAATGTTCCCGGCCTGATTGACTTAGGTCCCACTTCTAAACTCTTGAAACTTGCTATAGTTGTCAAATTGAGGCTGTCCATATAAGCCACGAATTAGTCCAATAGCCTTTGCAGCCCAAACGCTGTTCTGGCTAGTAAAACATCATAATCTACGTAAAGTAACACAGGAAGAGAACAATTGCCAACTTTCAGGAAATTAGCAACATTAATGATCAGAGACTTTTCTAGATTATTTATTTCTAGGGTGAACTAGAAAGGAGCCAAAATACATCCTTGGCGGACACCCCTCCTCATCCACAAAGGATCCAAACAGTGAGCCTCTCTATTAAAACGAACTACTGCAGACAAATTCAAGTGGAGATCTCTTAAAAAGTATACAATGTCGGGCTCCAATCCCAAGAGGATGTTCCGCAATTTTTCCCTCTTCACCACATCAAAAGCTAAGGTCAGATCCATGAATGTCATATTGTTCAAACCTGATTTACTGGCAGTATATTTATTGATAATAAGACACAAGTTGAGACAATGGTAATTTTTACCCATACCTGGTCCAAACCCATACTGTAGATATGATAGAACATGGTTCACTTGGGCCTATATAGTTAATCTATTAAGGACCAACCTCTCAATCACTTTAACTAAGACTTATGTGAAGTAAGTGGTCCATACTGGGGATTGTTTTATCAGTTTAAAAAAAATTGTATTATAATAGAAGTTGACCAGATGAGGGATCCGCAGAAATTGCAGGATTGATAGTGAGAATAAGAAGAGGAGCCCAGAGCTCTGGTACCATGATATGGACATGGTCTGGGGTAATTCCATCTGAGCCTTAGGCTTTCTTTTTAGATAACTGCAAAATATCTTCCTTCACTTCATCGAGAGACAAAAATAATTTAGAAATGCCTACACACAAAGATAGCACTTCCCTATTAGAACTAATGCTGGTATGATTGTAAATCCCAGCAAAATGTATTCCCAATGCTCAGGGGCAATATGAGAACTGATATACCCATCATCAAAGGGGCAAAGGACTGGGGGTATATATTCTTCCATAATAGAAAGCTGTCTTTCAAGCAACTAGTAGTGCGCCCTATACTCCATGATGAAGTGGTGGAGATGACACATAAGTAATTCCCATTCTCAGTGGTGGTTCGAGAGTCTCTTCTCCAACATCCATTGGGATAGAATATGGGTATAAGCTCTGAACAGCAAGGTCAAACAAGATATTTTCAATAACCCCAATACATTAAAAAAATCATCAAACAAGTTCTTAATCAAACACTCCACTTTATAAAACCATATATCCAGAATATTTTTAGACATTGCCTCATCATAAATGGATATGGCTCCTTTAGTGGCGCTATTAGTGTCCTTCACAGTCATACAGATACAGAATCTTTTTTCTTCCTATTATGGGCTAGGGGTACAGGCTCCAAGGTTGAGCCCTCCAAAACACCAAGGGTATCAGATAAAACATAATGTACTTCGGCCTGAACACCATTATTCTCGATAGTCTACACTCCTGCCTTAGACGAGATATGTTGCAGCTCCTTGTCTTGATGTAGGGTGTTAGAGATTGGGTTATTGGTACTCAAGCAACAACCACAATCCTTGGCAGGGTGAAACACAAAAATCACTAAGTTAACTTGTGCTTAACCCTCTTGTAGCTTTGCACAAAATCAGTGAGGCTTAACTTAGAGGCACTGTGTAAAGTATGTATGCAGCACACAAACAGGAGTAAAGTGAAAACACCACAATGGAACACAGGTCGAATAGATGAGGTCAATTGGGCCTGGTCTCAGCTTATCTTCGAACTTAGAAAATTTGTGAAAAACATTTTCAGAGAAGATAAAGTTCAGTGGGGCAAGGCAGCCTGCAGTGTTTGAAGCGGAGGCATCATTGTCGGGGAGCCTCTGGATGGAGTCATAGTGAACATTTCTACCTTCAGACATTGTCACTTTTTGGGAAATAAAATATCTCCAGCAAGACAAAGCTGTAGGTTGTAGCCGACGAGGACTCAATGGATACCTTTGCGGAGAGGTCCAGCTGAACAGGATTTACTGCCGTGGAGAAGAACATTGAAACACAAAAGATTTGCCTGCCCTTCATATACTTTTTGAGTTTTGCAGTTACTAAAGCAACAATGGTAAACACGTTTCTTCTGTTTATCATGGACATTTATTTGCCATTCCATTCATAATTTTCATTTTTTGTACATGTATGCATGTGAAAAAAGAAATACCGTTGCCTTTTCAACTTCTACTCACATACCACAATTAATAAATTATGTCCATAAAAAGACAAGTGATTTTATACAGTGAAAAGTTAAACAATATGTGATTTATATACAGTGACAAAAGTAATGATACTTGTCAAAACAAATATGCAAGATGATGAATCCAACTATGCATATATCGCTTTTATACCATTTAATACATTGTGAACAATAAAGTTTTTTTGAACAAAGTGAAAGACCAGTTTGTCTATTTGAAACGAGCTTATGAATCAGTGCGCCTTGTTTTACTACTAGGCTTGTGCACATAGCGGGAGCTACCACGGAGTCGCGATGACCGGCAATGCAGCTTGGGCAGATCGGTGAGCAGGTAGGTCCCAAGCTTTAGTCAGTTCTCTAGCCACATTTTGGTGAAAATCTTTCTAATTTCTAAGTTTTACAGTTAAGCATGAGTAGCACCTTTAACATGACAACCAAGGGTCCAAGACTGGAGGGGATCACTGGGGGTAAGACTCCCTGCAACAGAGCCCAGGTGCAGGGTCCAAGGTCCCTGGAGCTTTTTATGTCCATGTAGGTACACTGGATATGAGTCAATTAACCCATTGAGTCATTCTGGTAGTCCAGGGTTCAAGCAGCAAGGCATGCCTCAAGTGGCAGGGTAGTCTTCTGGGGAGCAAGCCAAGCCTAAAGCAGCAGGACAGTCCTCTATGATACAAGTCAGGCCTCAAGAAGCAGGGATGTCCTCTAGGGATCCTAGGAAGTCCTTCCTTTTCTTCGGATCTAGGAGTGTAATGAAGAGTTGTCCAAAAAGTCTAATATTTATACATGGTCACAGGCTTTGAAGTGGGAAGGATTTATGACTTTTTTGAGCTCATCGGTTGGCACTTTTTTAAAGGATTAATGCTCGAATTTAAGAAAGTTGTGTGCACAAAAATACTCTAAAAGTTGGCTTGGAGATTGAAAAAATTAATCATTATTCACAAGAACCAAGATATGCAGCTTTACCCAACTGCATACTACTAGCAGAAATATAGTAATATACTACATTCACTAGGCTCTTTAACACAAGTTTGGAAAACTAGACTAATGGTGCTAAAGCTTTTCTACTATGGCATCCAACTGTTGGAATTCCATTTCCTTGTCTTTAAGAAACAACAGCAACCTATTCTAATTTAGAAACAATCTAACTGCTAATCTTTTTGGTTCTGTTGTATGGTGATGTGTTTAAAGGTAGGTCAACATTTTTTTACGAGCACCAAGAAACTCTAAAGATAATGTTGTGCACTTCATAAAAATATATAAGATGAGGTAGTTGGGACGGCAATGAACAAACACAAGCTCATAGTTGTGTGGATGTCACTGTCTACACACCCAACTAATTGTTTTCTCACCCAATGTACATACCTCCGTTTAGTGCCACAAAGGTAAGGAGAAAAAATGTTAATTGGGCGTAACAAGCACACAAGCACCCCATTTTGAAAGTATGTCACCGAATGTTCTTCTGGGAAACTAAGCATAATATGAAGAATAAATATTTAACATATCAAATTAAAATGTTTTGTATTTTTAGTGGCCTGTTCCTCCAATATATGTCAGCAGGTTTGACCTGCTAGAATCAAGGGGAAATTGCAAGGGTGTGAAAATTATCACACTACGCAAAAGTCCACCCTCTGTGGAAATATTTGCCTAAACAATGTTTGGAATTTAGCCCTAGAAAGTAGGGCAGAATATAAAGTGGGGGGACGGAGTTAAATTTCCCAGGATGGAACATACATGGGCTATGTACTGGGTGTAAAAATACCTCTTATTCTGAGTTTTCAACTTGGAAATTAACCATAACATGCAGAATTGGGGAAACCTGTGAGGGATTTCATATTATCACAACTTGTAATTACTATCCCATAATTCCAGTCACTGTGCAAAGTTCTAGTTATCAGAGGAAACTGTGAGGACTTTACAATTATCCGAGAAAATACATATTTTGTGCCCTGCAGACAATTCTCCAGATTTAGCAACATTATAAGTGCCCCAGAGAGGTATATGAAATTGATTGCACCGATAAAATACCCGACCCTTCGGTTCTGATTTTATTAGGTAAGATATATTCCACCTATTCTGAGTATTTTCCCTTTAATAGGGAATAGCATACAGGTTTTGGTGCTTACTGCAACCAAAATGGTTATGTCCGGGTAATTACAAGGTCTTTTCCCCCTGTTAAATTCTTGTAGGTTTAACATGACGAAAATTACTCCGGGATGTGGACTTTATAGCACCCAGTTATTTCGGTGAGGGAGGGGCGGGGGAGGTTGCACGGGTCTCGGAATATAGCTAATTTCAGAAGGAAATCTACAATGTGTAAATTTAAAACACTAAAACGTATTGTAACTCTGGGATATGCATGTATCCATTAAAAAGAGCTATTTGTAACATGAGTGCCAATAGATGCAAGTGCCTATTCACATCATCACCCTTCTGCTTGATTGGGTGCAAGTCACACAAACAACCCAAACAATAAATCAGACTGCATGAAAGTATTTCGACCAACATTTTCAGGTCAACATTTCAGTTTCTGAATTACGTGTATAAGGAACTTATTGTGTGTGTCTGTGCAAACATATGACACAATCCATGATTGAATATTTTCTGCCAGCTGAAACCCATGCGGTGCAGCTGTGCACATTTAAAGCAGTCCCTGGCAGTTCGGGGGAGCTCATAAATCAGCTGTAACATACTTTCTTCCAATTAGGAGAGTTAAAGGAAATAAATGAGAAATTAATATGTGTCTAGAACATGAATGACATCTCCTTGCACACAGAACATAATCCTACAGTCATTTTTGCTGGTGTTAAGCATGTTTTATTTCTATAAAATGTTTGCTTAAGCAGAATTTGGAAAGGCTTCTTAGCCACGAGTGTTAGCAGATTCGTTCCAACAATGCCTACAAGGCTGTGTCGCC
This sequence comes from Lissotriton helveticus, assembly GCF_964261635.1. Classification (NCBI taxonomy): domain Eukaryota; kingdom Metazoa; phylum Chordata; class Amphibia; order Caudata; family Salamandridae; genus Lissotriton; species Lissotriton helveticus. The sequence continues at coordinate 2,105,323,672 of NC_136059.1, read as the reverse complement.
ATTTAAACCGAGCATTACAAACTCTTCAAATGAGGGGTCAAGCAAAACATGCATGCCGTGCATAATTCCATTTTAATGAAATATGGATGTTCTGAACTCTTCAGGTTCTGCCCACTGCTTGCCAGTCAGTGGTTTCCAAAGAGCAGAGTGCTGTGCAAAAGGAACTATTGACAAGCCCAGAAATGGAAAGACAATGAACAGCAAATCCGTGATCAGACTGCTGGGAGTTATCTTGCAGATGTGTCCAAAAGTGCCAGGAGTCGCTGTCTGAGGACCAGGATCAGTGGTGTAAAAATGGCCCCGCAGCCCCCGCAGTGCGGTGGGCCCCCCGAGCTTCAAGTGGCCCCCTCAGCACTATACCCTGACCTGAGAGCTCCTAAGTGAGTATGAAAGGATGCCCCCTGTGTAGTTTGCAGGGGCGGGGTGCTCAAGTTTCGTTAAGCCACAGAGCAGGATAGACCTGAAGATTCAATGTTTGAAGAGGCTCCATTCAGGCATCTAAGGCAAACATATTTAAAAGAACTCATAATTCAGATCATCGAAACCCTCACCTTGTGCGCTGTCAGCTAGGGATAACAGACAAGTTTCTCACCAAGCGCCCTATTGTCCCATCATAGGTTCTATTTGGCAAACCATTTGAATGTGGGTCTGGTTCAGAGCAGTAGGTTGTAGAATGAAGGTTCCGGATTTCCCTGGTGACAAGGAGTTAGCTGTAGGGTTATCAGATGACTTCAGATGACTTCATGCCACTGGGACATAACTTTTCCAGTGTTGAGCTGTCCACTTGAAAATCATTGTTTTAGGTGTGCTCCTCAGTTGAACTTAAGCAAACTTACCACTGATTTCCTGACTGAATAGAATAGAATATCTTTATTCGATTGTTTGCATATAACAATCATAAAAGAACATTTCATAAAAGTTAATCCATACAGTAATAATGAAATGGGGAGAATAGAAGTACAACTAGATATTCACAAGCATCTACACAGTAATATAGTTAAAAAGGATAAAATACATTAAAAGTGGGAGTACAATCAGCAGCAGAGTTAATTACCCTTCCATGCTTTTTCTATGTTTAACTGCAAGTTTTAGGAAACTACATATAAACATGGTACATTCACTATTTAGCATTTGAAGGTGACACAGTGCAGGTCTGAATTGTACAAAATTCAGGTGCTTAAGTAAAGGTTTTAAAAACAGGTTACGGGGGAGTGTATAAAACTGACAGAAAAATAAAAAGTGTGCCAGGTCTTGCGGAGACTTATTGTCGCAGCCGCAAGCTGGCAGCACTTGTCCTCTATGCGCTCCACTTGGTACAGCTAATAAAAAAATGGAACATGTTAAATCGGAACCTTGTTAATAAAAAACGGTCATAACCAGACATGGGCCAGGACAGGTAGGGTTCCATATATAAACAGGTTTTGGTTAAGGCATACTGTCTCACACTGCTTTTCTTGTATTCATTTTCCTCCCGTGTCATGCACCTGGACAGCATAAAAGTGTTCCTGACAAAGATTACATCAGTTTTGGTTATTGTTTCGGGGGATAAAAATAAATCTGGTCGGCCTAATTCAAAAAGCCACATTCTTACGTATTTTAACCATGGGATCTTGAGTCTACCATCCCACTGTAGTGCCTCTTGAAGAATGTTTCTGGTAAGGGGTATGGCTGGGTTTAGCCAGCTATTCAGCCAGCATAACAAAGGATTCACGGCCAGCTTATCACTTAGATGTGGGATGCCAAGTTCCTCGTGTACCGGGAAGTTGGCCGTCCCCCTAGGTAACCTTAGAACCTGTTTTAAGAAGTTGTTCTCAGTAACTTCAAGGGCACCTAGTGATTCTGATCCCCATATTTCACTTCCGTAACGTGCAATTGCGGTGCTTTTGGCTTGATATAACTTCAAGACAGCAGCCACCGGACTATTGCCCATTTTCCTGGTGAAGTCCAGTATTGCCGCATTGGCCCGCACTACCTCGCCCTTTTTCTTTTGTATTGCTGGTGCCCAAGTTAATTTGTGGTCAAAAAGAACACCAAGGTACGAGAAGGTCTTTGTAGTGGGTATTTTATCTCCATTTACAAAGTGAGGATATATTTTTTTTGGGGATACGCCTGTCGTCATTGTAAAGGATTTCGAATTATTAATACTCAGGCCACGGGAGTTCATGAAGTCATTAAAAGAATCTAGCAAAATTTGGAGACCGAGCGCCGTTCTGGATATTAAAACGGCATCGTCCGCATATAATAGGACAGGTATGCCCTTCTTGCCAATGTAAGGAAAATCTGTACCAGTTTTTAATAAGTGCTCCTCCAGCTCATTAATATAAAGACTGAATGGACGGGACTGGAGACAAGAAGATTCAATGCAGTGAAATCATCTGGCAACCACATTTGTCCATTAGCCTGGAATTTTATTGTGAATATCAAAACTGCAAGTGCTAGAAAGCAAAGAATGAAACTAGACAATGCAAATTACTTTCAGATGTAATATGATGTTTTGAGATATCTGGATCATGATTGCCAATGTGTGTCTCTCTCCTAATACAAAATATAATGGGGAAATGTTCCGAAATTATGAATAAATACCCGCGGTTTCCATGATAGAACCCTAAGGAGGTATGTTGGGATTTCATTGCCCGAAATACGTATGGATCAAAATAAAAATTAAACATATTAAGATATGACAGAGCTGGGTGTTATGCACAAGACACTCAGGCGCTGATTATGAGTCAGGCAGAGCAACATTTCCAAATGCTTTCATGTGTTAATTTTGCTCTGTCTCTTCTTTAGAAGATTGGCGCATGTGGTTTTTCCATGTGTTAACTTGCATGCAAAAAATCAATCAAGGATAATCCTTAGGCGCAATTTATCACGTGTAGAAAAAGAAAATAGAAATTAAAATTAGGAAGAAAGACTTCCAACATGAGGAGTTGGCACCTAAATCTACCACTTGCTTAGAGCAGGTGGTAACTGTATCAAATTACTTATTTCGTTTAAATTAACAATGATAGAATGTTGTGATTTTAATTATAAAAGGAAGCTACGTTATTTTTTAATTACCAATATTTTTCTAGAGCCTATTTAATTATATGAAAGGCTGATGCTGTGTCAATTGCTTTCTATCTTTCTATTCGATTTTAAATTAAATAATCATTCACTGACAACAAATAATATCAAGGCTATTTCTATTTCTAGGCATGAGTTTATCTATGGTGCACCAATTGCAATAGATTCATGACCTACCTATGAGACATTACGAACAATTTTGTGGACATGCAGTCAAACAACAACATCAGCATGACATTACTTTTCATTATATAAACATACAAATCAAAAGTAAGAACTTCATACATAAGTATTTAGTAGTAGCCAATAAATATGAATTTATATCACACACCAAAGAGGAAGCTCCTTTGATGTAAAATGCTAATATACCTATAATGATATTTTTTTTAAATATACAAATAAAAGACTTTTAAACAAAATTTGTAATCGAAACATATATATTAAATATATACAGATATGAAAAAGTGCCCATTTAGGTACCCTTTTTAGCTGAGGGACTATAAGGGTAACTAGCTTGAGCAATACATGCAGATCTTCTTGGACATACTGGAGACACCTCTTGGTGTGATGTAAGAACTACTAGAATGCAGAGGGGAATGACTGCTGGAAATGCTAGGAGGTGGACCTATTTGTGTACTTGTTAGTGGTCTCATGAATCCCTGTTTAAATGCATGTGTGCATCAAGTGACTTTTGCAAGGATAACCGTCCTCCCTCAACCATGGGGGCAGATTCACAGAACTAATCTGAGACAAAATCCTAAACTAACTACTTTTGGTATTCACAGAAGGCATTTAGTAGTAGTAAAGTTAGGATTTTGTCTTAAATTATGATTTTGTCTTCAATTAGGATTTTGTTTTAAGTTAGGATTTTGTATTAAGTTAGGATTTTGTCTTAATTTAGGGTTTTGTTTTAAGACCAAAACTTAAGAAAAACTGTGTCTTAAGTTTTGGTCTTAGTTTAAGACAAAATCCTAACATAAGACAAAATCCTAACTTAAGACAAAACCCACACTTAAGACAAAATCCTAACTTTGCTACTACTAAATGCCTTCTGTGAATACCAAAAGTAGTAGGTTTAGGATTCTGTCTCAGATTAGTTCTGTGAATCTGCCCCATGGTGAGGAACTCTCTGACAGCTTGGGTCAACTGACAAATACACTTTCTATTCACTTTCTATTTGCCCATCAATCTGATGCAGTTTTTTCACATTTGTGTGAAAGGGCGAACAGAAAATCTCTGTTCTTGCTGCTGAACCCTAACCAACTGCCTTCCGATACTTCCTGTAGGTGTGACCCCGTGATTTCAATTGCAATATTATAGTCTCAGGACTGTGCCTGCAGGGCTACATGACTTGATCCCACCACAGCCACTGTTCTGGAAATGTTTTCTAGAGTCTGAATTAGTAAAGTGTGGGTGGTTTGAACAGATTGAGTGCCCTGAGTTTGCCATGGTTGTTGGTGATCTTCGGAGGAAAGACTCCAGTCTACATCAACCCTATGGTCTGTCAAGAGCACATTGTCTTCCTCTTCGCCATTTCCACATTACTTTGTTGCACTAGAACACATATAAGACAGGATGCCATTGATTATGCGGTAGTAGTCGCCCTACAAGGAACCTCCAATTCTGGTACAGTGGGTGGTGGTTGACTACTGCTCTCACTAAGTACAGTCACAGTGGTTGTTGTCATAACTGTATTCACTGATACACAAGCAGGCTGTGTACTTATAGTAGTGGGTTCGATAGATGAAGAAGATGTTGTGGTTTGACTTATGGTTGTTTGAACAACACTTGCAGTGCTGACAATACTTTTAGCTGTTGGGGTCATTTTAGAAGCAGCAGGCTAAGTAGCTCTTTTGAAGTTGGCTCTTCATCGGGTCCTGCTGCTGCTGCTGGTGGTGGAGCAGCGCTTGTAAAAGGCTGATCCTGCACCAGGTTGCCTCTCCTCCCTTGCTGTCTCTCCTGCAAATTTAATGGAGATATACATCTTTTTGTATTATATTTCTAAGTACAATTTTGATATATTTCTTTATTTTACTTTAATATATGTAGCATTATGATGAATGAAATATATTGTTACGTCTTTTAAATTAAGTGCCACTCGTCTAAATAAATCTGAATATTCTGGTAATCTCCCATAATACTACTTCTAATAAATACCGAAGTGAAGTGTAACTAAATAATTCACTTACCCGGCTCCTCTGCTTTTCCTCTGCTTCTGCTCCACCCTCAGCGCCTTCAATATTTGTAATGTTAATTATCAACTGGACATGTTTTCCCAAGGAGATACTTTGAGTTCTGGGTCAGCCCTCCTCCAGTTGCCAGGCTCTATTGGTGGTGTTTTGCTAGCAAGTCCCAAACCCAATGCTTCATATCTTGGAAACATTTCTTGTAGTCTTCCACTGTGTTTGAGGAGGATGAGACTGCATTAACTCTTCGTCAAATCAGGTTCCAGGTAGTCCCTCGAGTGATCCTCCTCGACCTGAGTGCGGCCTTCGATACCGTCAACCACCAACTTCTCATCAAAAGACTGAGGAGAGTCGGTGTGGAAGGCTCCGCCCTTACCTGGCTCTCATCCTTTCTGGCCCAACGGACCTACCAGATCTGGGAGAATAACACCTGCTCCTCCGAAACTCCCCTCCAATGTGGCGTGCCTCAGGGCTCATCCCTGAGCCCCACATTATTTAATATCTATATGTCCCCATTGGAGGAGGTCATCACTCCGTTCGGAATGAGCGTCGTCACCTACGCCGACGACACACAACTAGTTGTGTCACTATCCCACCCCAGACATCAACCAGCAGATTTATTTAACTGCCTTACGCAAGTCCAATGTTGGATGAACAGTTCAGCCTTAAAACTGAACGGGACGAAAACTGAGGTTTTGCTCCTCGGCCAGAAAGGACTCACACTCTCCCCGAACATCTGGCCAGCTTGTCTGGGCCCCTCCCCTGATCCAAAGGAAGAAGTAAAAAGCTTGGGTGTGTGGCTCGACACCGATCTTTCATTCACCGTGCAAGCAAATAAAGTAGCTGGGACTTGCTTCGGGCTCCTGAAATCGTTGAGGAAAATCCTGTCCCTCTTGCCCCCCAATTCCCAAAAACTGCTTATTTAGGCTTAATACTCTCGAGGCTCGACTTCAGCAATGCGATCTACCTGGGTGCCTCCGAAAAGACGCTGAACAAGCTTCAGAGAATTCAGAACATCGCGGCCCGGATTCTTACAAATACCCCAGCCAGAGCCTCGGCCAAACCGGCATTAAAACTCCTCCACTGGCTTCCTATAAGGGAGCGGGTCAAATTCAAGGCCCTGTGCTTAGCTCACAGACTACTACAAAACCAAGGCCCCCCTGTTCTCAGGAAACTCATCAAACCCTACAAATCCCCAAGACCCCTCCGTTCTGACATGGAAAACTTTATCACTATCCCCAGATTTAGGAAAGCCCGCTCAGGCGGAAGACGTTTTTCAGTCCACACCGCACGGCTCTGGAACTCACTCCCCCGCGACCTGAGACTCGAACCAGAATATCTTCGCTTCAGGAAGTGGCTTAAAACCCACCTTTTTCCTAAATGAATCATGCCTGTCCGTAACCCTGATCTTCTGTTTCCCCCCTATCCTCCCTTTCCTCCCCCCTTTCTTCCGTGCCCCACTGACCCGAAGAGATAGGATCTTTTAGCGCTGGGATACCTCCGGGTGACTACGCGCTCTATAAAAATAAATAATAATAATAATAATAATATTTTGCACTACTTTTGTGCAGCAAATCTCACATCAGCTGGGCATCTTCCTTCACAACCTTGTCTGCCAAACCTGAAATTCAGACTCATAAAATATGTATTTTCTTAATCTTTAAGAAACCATTCTAATGGTGTTCTTTCAGATTAAAGTGGAAGGAAATGGTACAAAAATGGCAGCTACTATCTCCATGTTTTCCAAATCTAGCCCAAAAAAAGCAGATGTAGCAAGTTTCTCTTTCCAAATGTACCCCAAACAAAGTGTTCGCCAATGCTTTGAGAATAGTTTTGAAGCTTCTGCATAGCAAATTTCCTGATTGCTGCTGTTATTTCCTGTTAAGTCAGTGTTTTCACACATGCACATTTCTGAACAATTTTAAATTGTACACTGTAAAATATTTTCCACTGGACTGAAAAAAGGATCATAATCAAGCAATTTTTTCTCACCCACAGAAGATTTCATCGTCCAGCAACAGTAAAATTAGATGTGATTTTAGCATGCTCAATTTACCGCTCAACTTGGGGACGATTCACAGAACTAATCTGAGATAAAATCCTAAACTACTACTTTTGGTATTCACAGAAGACATTTAGTAGTAGTAAAGTTAGGCTCCTAACTTTACCTCTACTAAACTGGGATTAAATCCTAAACGTACTACTTTTGGTATTCGCAGAAAGCATTTAGTCGTTGTAGAGTTAGGACTCCTAACTTCACTACTACTAAATGCCTTCTATGAATACCAAAAGTGCAGTGCAAAGTAGGGCAAGGTGACATAAAACATTGAATTGATTTACTTATAATTAAACTGACCCATGGGCACAGGGTAAAACTGTGCCATGTGAGCACTTGCATGACCCCTCAGTAAATCTAGGATTTAGGATTACTATAATGAATACATTTGTATTTGGGTGATTCCACAGTAGTTCCACTTGTTTTGTGGCTCTGTTCATAAAGCTCATGCTCACAATTTAGCAACCATGGCACACTTTTCTGTGACAAAATGTGAATACAAAAATAGTGTACAAGTAAGTATATAACTGGAATTATCAGCTGCAAAACGTTTTCATTGAATGGCTTACATGGATGGAAATAAAAAGTAAAAATACGTTTTTGCTTTCTTTTTTTAAAATTCAGAAATGCTGTCAGTTTTTATTTTTTGAGAGTAATTGTGATTTTTTTAAATGCGTCCAACATTTCAAAATTTCGACAAATTTGGGATATTCTTTTTAATTCCAAAAGAATGTGACTGATAAATTAGCACTAGAACATCCCTTGTATGGGTATGTGTCCAAATTTAAGTGAGACAGTGAAAGACCAGCCCAGATATCTCTGTACATTTAAAAAATATATATGTTTTTATTGATTTAGCCCTGCAAACATAGTACAATACACTGGGTAGGCAGTACATTTCGTGTACAAGTATACATAAGAGGTATCTTCTCCCGGATATAATTCCATCCTGAAAGGGAAAATAATAAAAAAGAGCAGTGTGTTTCCACACCAGTCGTATCCTTATAGTATTGTACTAAGACGTATCCCGGTCAGTCTTATCAAGAAAACTCTAACTATCCCCTCCCCCCACCCCTGAGTCACATATGTAATAACTCTATCTTACAGGTGCATTACAGGCCAGATACTGAATATGTGTAATGAGGTCTTACACTGCGTCCAGGGTATGTGAGTCATGTGGGCTTGCTACCGCCTCGGAGTTACTATCTGCAGTACCTTGCATCTCTACTGCTTGTGAGGGAAGGTCCTCCCCCCATGGAGCCTTGGACTCCTCCAACTAAACGCAATCCGTCTTTTAACCAAAACCAAAGATATATCTCCACGTTACTAATAATATGTGGCCAAATGCTTAATCTTTACAAAGACCGTAAAAAGGAAAACTCCTACTGGGTTTTTACTCCCTTATGCTAAATAAATAAAAACAAAGGTTCACAAAATGGTACTATGTGCAGAAGACTTTCTGCACAAGGAAACACAGTAGAGGAACACTGAAACAAGCATTAGCACACCCAGACTTAACTTAGAGATATTGTGTTAAGTATTTATGCAACACATAACAAGTAATCAAGTGAAAATGCAACACAAGAAACATTCTAAAGCAGTTTAGAATATTGAGTACATTTTAATATATAAAATTATACCAGATGACAAAAACCCAGAAGTAGAACCGGATGTATTGATTTTTAAACGTTTTAGTAAAAATATCACCAAAAGACACAAAGCTCCAACTGAGGATATCTGGTCATGAAAGACTGGGACAAAATAACAAGTTCTAGCCAACTGCAGTGGAGCGCGGTCTGGATACAGTGACCAGGTTAGTCCCACTGAGAGTTGTACCTTATGTCCTTGATGCAAGGTTCTGTGTTGCTCTGTGTTGATTCCCATCAAGGGCTGTGCAGTGGTGCAAATTCCTGCATTGGGTTGTACTGTTCTGCATCAGTTCCAATGAAGCCACTGATCAGGAGTTGCGATAGGCTGTAATGCAATTCGTGCATCGAGTTGTGTCACGCTGTGTTGGTTTCCAAAAGGTGGAGATCAGGAGCTGGGGGGGCTAAGATGTGAGGTCCTGCATCCCATTGAGGGGGCCACAGTCAGGCAGGGAGGAGTACACTCTGATTACAGCCAATTGTCCAGGATCTGGAGGGGGTGCTCTTTGGGTCAGGACTCACTCCAGGCAGAGACCAACAGCAGGGATCAGGCAGGTTTAATTGCTTGTCCAGGCAGGACAAGTGCAGCAGGTGAGCTGAGTAAATTCATGGAAGCCTTATGAAGCCTGCTGTGCTCCTGTAGCTCTCACAGGAGATCAGCCAGCTGACCCCTGGAGTCACTCTGGTTAATCTAAGATGAAGGCAAGCATGCTCAGTCTTCCGTCTGAGACAGCAATGCAGTCCTTCAAACAACAGGGAAGTCCTCTGGCAGCAGGGCAGTCCATATTCTGCAACTTTCACTTGTCCATGAGTGTTCTCATGAGTGGCTCCGTAGATCCAAAAATTATACCTGGTGCCAGACTTTGTGTGGGGAGACTCCCAGTTCTATTCTACCCCCACATCAGGTTCTGGAAAGTTAAAATTTTTCCCATCAAGACTTTAAACTGCCTGGGGGGGGGAAAGGTAGGCAGGGATTCCTGGTGTCAGGTTTCTATGTGTGTGCAGGAGGAAAAGCCATTTGAACTGTAAATGGGGCTGTGTACATCCACTCCCAGTCATCCGACCAGGATGGCCCATCCTGTCCACACATATGCTTCCGTTATTTCACTGTCTAAAAGCAATACATAAACCCCAACAGAGCAGCAGAGCCAGTCACAGTAATGTGACCAAACGCACTAGTGGAAGACACAAATGGTTAGGACAAGAAAATGACAACTTTCTAAAAGTGCCTTTTTCAGAATTGCGACATAAAATCTAACTTCAACAAAAAAGGATTTTAAATTGCAATTTATGTGAGTGTAAACAGTGTGGGCCTCATTACGATGCTGGTCAGACAAGCATCTGACCACCATCATTTCGGGCAACAAGGAGTCAGCGGTCCGAATAGCCCAATTATGATAATACCGCGTTGTCGTAAAATGCTTTTTACTATTGCAGCTTGTGCAGTGGCCCAGGAAAAGGGCTGCTCCACAAGCCACAATAGTAAAAAGCATTTTGAAAACATCCATACACAGTGCGCTAGGCACCATGTGGTGGTGCCTGGCACATAGTGCATGTATGACTGGGGGAAACCACATGTGCCCCCTGGCCACATACCGGAGGCCCACGGGGGAAGTGGGTCTTGCTGGAGGCCCCCAAAGTCCCTTTCCGACAGCGTATTCATGGCAGGGGGACCACTATGAAAAGGCTGTCAGCAACTGACATCTAATCCTTATTGCGGTGCCTCCATAAGCACTGCCTTCATTGTAGGGATTAGGCTCTCACTGCCACCCTGATGGGCTCCTTAAGCAAGTCGGAGGTGCCATTCTTTTCCCCCGCCCGAAGCGCTCCGACCGCTGGTATCACAATCCGGGAGTCGGACCACTGTCCTAGATGTCGGGTAGACTGCCATTGACGGCCTGAAGTTATCATTCAAAAAAGTAACAAGGTAACCCAGGGTTAGCCAATGGGAGAGAGAGGCCTTACAAAAGTGAAAAATTGGTTAAGGAGATTTTCACCTTGCCCTGCTTTTTAAATACAATGCTCCTTGTCATATGAGCCTTTACAACTAACCTCAGAGATGACTTACAAGTAATAAAGAGGATGGTTTAGGCCTGGAAAAAGGTTTGTTTTGCCAGGTCTAAATGCCCCGGGTACATGTAGTATCATTTCCTAGAGAATTACAAGTCAATTAAATGTGCTAATTAGATGCAGACCAATTTTACTATGTTTGAAGGAAAGAGAACAAGCACTTTAGCACTGGTTAGCAGTGCAAAGTGCACAGAGTTTTAACGGTAAAAAAATAAAAATTCAGCAAAAGAAGTGGAGGTAAGGCAAAACATTTGGGGTAAAACTACACCAAGGATGTCAGGACTAACACACACTATGTAGAAATGTCCCATTGCCCCATCCTGAATGCTGTGGTGGATAGATGTAAAATACGAATGGCACTTAAATGTGAATTGATAACCAAAGGAGACGGCCAGGAGCATTTGCTGTCTGATGTGTGTAGTGTATTGGCACCTCAAAGGTTTGTTAATAAAACTGGGCATAAACAACATAAGAGTGACTAAATGTACAAAACACGCAAGAAGTATATAAGGAAAAGTCCAAACCACTAGAAAGGTGAAATACGACAGAGAAAGTGAAAAAGAAAAAGAACATTAATTCTTTAAAAGAAAGAAACCTCACTCACCACCTAGTGGTGACATGCTTCATCATAGGGTTCCCACTGGGGAGACCGAATGTCCCCCCAGTGTGCTACAACGCCTGTGTTACAGCGGAGCGGGGTTTTTTTGTATTTTTTTTTTTAAAACAGTGTTGTGATAAGTGATAGTGAATGTGAAGTTAAAAGAAACAGTGTGTGCCCACTACAAATTTTAATAAAGGGCCAAACTGTTTCAATAAAAACTAATGGACACAACAGAGTTTTAGTTTTTAGAACTCGTTGTCTTGTGGATCATAGGTCAACATGTTTCTGCTCTCAGGAGTGTAATTCACTCAGCATTCGTCAGGACCAAAAAATATTGTGACTCCTCCGGTGGTATGCGTGCGCTAAGACGCACCCTACCGTGAGGAATTTGCGTTAAAAATTGTATAACTCACGGAATTCCCGTGGGGGCTACACCGGATATCACCAGGGCCCACAATCGTAGCTATTGAACTATAAAGCTACCTGGGCAAACGCGGTAGGAGTGTTCTTCACGTCGCGCTGCACTTGTGAGGCGACAACTCCCCGCTTGAAACCTAGCTCTTAGCACTTCCGCGGCCCGAAAACGTGGGCTGTGCTGTGACACCTGGTAACAGTGGAGCGGGTTTTTGAGGTAATGTGATGTGTGACTGTGTGAGTGAGATTACTATTAAAAATACCTCCAGAATACTTCAGGACCTCTCCAAAACAGTGAGAATAAGTGAGAAAATGTGAGTGGTAAAAAATTACCACGTGAATAGCATATTTAACACTCGCACTAAGGAGTGTTTTGCGTGTATGGAGACTAACCGTTTTTGGTCCTCGTAAAAATGTAGAAATCCTGCAAAGAAAAGCCGACCATATTTTTTCTCTGGGCTGAAACATGTCGACCATCTGATAATACATACAGCTACACATAGTATCTGGAACATATTATCCACTCTCTAAAGATGTTTTAACCATACCCCAGAGTTCCAAGAATAAAGTGACAAGGTAGTCTTCTGGAGGTATTTTTAATAGTAATCTCACTTACATAATCACACATCACATCACCTCAAAAACCCGCTCCACTGTAACCAGGTGCCGCAGCACAGCCAGGTAGCATTCGGCTACCTGGCTGGGACCCGATGATGAAGCATGACACCAACCAGGTTGGTGTGTGAGGGATTTATTAACAAACCTTTGAGGTGCCAATACACTACGCACGTCAGACAGCAATTGCTCCTGGCCGTCTCCTTTTGGTTATCAATATATTGTTAGGGACACGGACGGCCGTCCTACAGTCCTTACTCTCTACTTTTGGTTCTTAACTTAAATGTGAATGACACTTAAAGAGACCAATGGATGAAAAGTTGTGACTGGCTATAAGTCAACTCTCCCTCTCTCCATTTCATCCCTCCCTCCCTTCCACTCACCCACCCACCCTCGCTCCATAGCTCTCCGGCCAATCCTTCCTTCCTCGCTCCCTCTCTTCCTTCCTTAAAAATGATCTGATTTGCCTTGTTCCTTGTTCCAATGTACTCTAAATTTGAACCTTGTAAAGCTCTAGCTGCTGATAGTGTCAATTTCAACTTTCTCTTCACCCGCTTGTCCTCCAGCTCCTCTAGGGACAGACCTCAGGATGACACACTTTTTTCTACCCTGGTGGGAATCACTATTCCCGGCTTAATATTGGCCCCTTGTCCCACAGGCAGTCCCAGATTCTCCAGTGAATCCTGGTCCAGCTACTCATCATTATCCGATTCCTCCTCCTCCTCCTCCTCCTACTCTTCCTCCTCTTCCTCCTGTGGGGTTACAGGTGCTGCATCATGAGCATCTATTCAGGTCCTCAACGTCTTTTGCAGCTCCACCTTCCTGGTGAAGCCTTTAATAGAAAGCTCAAACCCCTTGCAGAACTCCTTGAGCTGGGCCACAGTACAACTCTCAAGTTTGGCCAGCTCAAAATCCATTTTTGCGGGTGCAGATGTAGAACCTCAAGTTAGTGACATGATTTTAGGGAAAAGCAAATATATCAATCAGGGAGAATACAAAAATGTAAATGCCAATCAGAGAGGACAGAGAAATAAAAACTGCCAATCAGGTAAAATTGGCATTAGGTATCGATTGGTAGTGTACACCAAATTACTGGAAGGCACTGCACAAACACAAATCCTATCCTCACCACTGATCACCGATGTTAGAAATTGGGTATCTAGTTGGCAGAGGCATGCAGCCTGTTCAAGTAGGGAACACAATTCTAGTCAGGGTAATTCAGATACATACCCTAAATTTACCTGTGCCGCCCTCTGATAGCTTGTCACAGAGCAGTTAGGCTTAACTTGAGGCAATGAGTAAAGTTTTTGTGCAACACCTAATAGAGTAAAATAGTGCAAACAACACTAAAAAATATGCACCTGGATAGAAACATAAAGCTTAATTTATTAAAGAAATTGAGACCAAAGCGAGAAAAATCCCAAAAGGTATAAACAGAGTTACGAATTTTTAGAAAATAAACGGAAAAGCTTAAAAGCACAAAGCGCCAATCAGGGCTTTCTGGTCATGCTAGACTGGGTAAAATCCAAAAGTTCAGGCCCACCGTGATGGAGCATGGGTCGGATACAAGGACCAAACTTGTCCACCTTAAAAAGTACCTTGTTGCGCAGTCGACAGCGCCCAATGTGTGGAGGAGAGGAGGTGATGCGTCATCGTCGATCCTGCTGGATGTAGGCAATGCATCGGTTCAGAACCGCACAAATCGAGATGCATCATCATTGACTCCTTCAGATCTAGGCAATGCCTCATCATCGAGCCTCGCAGCTTGCGATGTGATGTCTTCATCCTCGTCGGCGATGTGTAGGCTTCAAGGGGAGATGCGTTGGTTCCAACCAGCGCAACAAGAGTGATGCATAGATTTTGATAATTTTAGCACAGCAATACCACTTCCACTGGATTGGCATCACTTGTCAGGGCAAGACTCACAGTTAGCAGAGTCCAGGTGCAGTAACAGGGTTATTGGAAGTATTTGAGGTGCCTGAGACTTTAGAACAGGAGGAGAGCCAGCAAGCCCTTAGAGTCACTTTGGTCCTGGGGTTTAGAGATGTAGGTTTAGTCCTTCTCATTCCCAGGCAAGGAGGGCAGAAGACAGCAGACAGCCGGCAGCAGGGCAGAAACAGCAAAGCAGGAGTCTGCAAAATAACAGTCCTTTCAGCAGCACAGCAGTCCTTCTTCCTGGCAGAGTATCCTCAGGTCGAGAAGTGTATTGAAGTGTTGATGTCTAAGGTCCAGTATGTATTCCCAGTGTGCCTTTAATGTGGGGGAGACTTCAATGGGAGGCCTTTGAAGTGCACAGGGTCCCTACCCTTCCTGCCCAGGCTCTAGACTATCTATCGGGGGTATGCAGTACTTTGTGTGGGCACAGACACAGACCCCTAATCAGGTGTGTCAGCTCCTACCTCCCATCATGCCCAGAATGGCCTTTCAGGATGTGGATGGACCATTGGTTGCATCTAAGCTCCTTTTGTGAGTGGCTGTCTGTAGGGAATGAGCAAAGCCCAGCTGTCACCCACCCCAGATGTGTATCCAGAGACAGGTAGAAGACACAGAAGGGTTACAGTAAGAAAATGCCAACTTTCTAAAAGTACGTAAAACAACACTAGGTGGCTGCTTGAAAGCCTGAAAAAGCCCAGTCCTAGTGACACAGTGTTTGCAAGCATCTGTAAAAATAACAAGCCACAGAGGACTGCCTAATTTTAGACACTGCGGCTGGAAACTAATCAACAGTTCAAAAGATTTGAATGAAAGCCTGTTAACGGGATTGTTCATTTCAGATGCTGTAGATTCAAATTTCAAAGGCACATAACAAAGTTTTGCTAATAGAAATCTGGTTCAAACATCGCTGAAACACCACCAAATACACTTCAAGTTTTGGTGTTTAAGAAATCAGCCAGCCCTTGTCCTGAGGATAACCCATAAAGGAAGTGGTGTTTGAAACGTGTAGACCGTGAACAATGGGATATCCTTGTACAACGCACATCAATATGGTTCAGTATAATTATGTTGTAGCGAAAGACAATTTCTTAAAGGCCATATTAGAAAAATCTGGGCCCCCATACTGTGTACCAAGAGCATCTGTTGTTGATGTATAGCTCTGGCTCTCCAATTGAAGGACTGGTTGCACACTGAATACCACATTTTTGTATTTGTCTTTTGTATATATTTCAATTTGTGTTGGTTATAATCATGTGTTATAAAGAACTAGAGGTCATGTTTATTGAGTAAGATGATCTTTATACAAAAGTAAAAATGTGTTAAAATCAAGAAGCCACCTAATTGTTTTACATTCATATTTACTGAGGTCCAAGGTGGTCGTTGTCAAGGGCCCAACCCCCCCCCCCTTAGTTTATTTAACTTTCTAAAAGTGGCATTTTCAGAATTATAATTTAAAATTTTACTTCACCATAAGTTATGATTTAAATTGTGATTCCAGAGACACCAAGCGTGGGGTTCCACTCTCTTCCCAATTTACACTTGTAAATTGCAATAAATTAATCCAAACATTAACCTAGGGGAGAGATATGCCTTGCAGGAGTGAAAACCGAATTAAAGAGTTTTTAAATACCTGGACATGTCAACCTTAAGAGAAACTTTCTAAATACACTGCACCCTGCCCTTGGGGCTGTACAGGGTGACTTAACCGCTTCAGCGCGGCGCGAATTTTCGCGCTGTGCTGAACGTTCCATTGGGCTTATGGAACCATGACGGAACGGTTCCGTCATGAGCACAGCTCAACCGACGCTCATGACGGAACCGTTCCGTCATGAGCATGGAAGGGGTTAAATGTTTTAAAAGGGAGGATTAGGCCTGGTTAGATGGCTAACTTGCCAGGTTGACATGGCAGTTTACAACTGCACAAACAAGCTATGCAATTACAGGCCTGAGACATGTTTAAAGGACTACTTAAGTGGGTGGCACAATCAGCCCTGAAGGTCCGCTAGTAGCATTTAATTTACAGGCCCTGGGCACACGTAGTGCACTTTATTAGGGACTCATGAGTAAATTAAATATGCCAGTTGTGGATAGCCTTTGTTAACATGATTTAAGTAAAGAGCACCTGCACTTTAGGCTTGGTTAGCAGTGGTGAAGTGCCCAGAGTCCTATAGCCAGCAAAAATGGCATCAGCAAAAAAGGAGGTCAGAAGGCAAAACTTCAGGGGGAACCACACCAAAGATTCCATGCCTAACACTTACCATTCCTTGCCTCAATCATTACAGTAAACTAACATAGAATACCAGTTTGCAACACTTCACCCCATTAAAGAAAGAATCCACACCCAAGTAAATGAGGCACATCTATTTTATTCAAATGGAAACACTTAACAGGTGAATTAAACCACACTACTCAGTCAAAAGCACACAGGTGTCTAGATCAAAGGAATCCTTCATCTTCACCTCCAGCCATTAGTGAGAGATGAACATGTAAAGAGAAGCCACAGCCGGGGCATACAAATCTTCAAAATGGTTTATTCTCTGTCGTGGAAGAAGGGATCACCTTAGTGGATCTGCCATGAAGCAGCATTTGAGATGGAGGACTTAATTCCATTTCTAAATATTGATGTGATTGATCTGATGAATGGGCCAGAAATGACGATAAAAAACAGAGACCTAGAAAGATGCTGGCATGATGACTTCCAACATATGCCATCCTTTCTCCTTGAAAATATGGGCTGAAAAAATAGAGGGAAGAGCAATATCCTGCTTCTGATGAAACTACGAAACAACATTAGGCAGGAACTTCTGGTCATCTCACTGGCCTATCAGGAGAAAACACGAGTGTAAATATTGGAACCACCATAAAAAATGGTTTTCAGCTAAGACATGTAAGTGCGACCTCAGCAAAACACTGTGTAAGCAAGGTCCTCAAATTCACAAAGGAATGCAGACCACCCCAACGTTTACAGAGGCTTTTATTGAGCCACACTGAACCTAGAAGACAGAGACAGTGAAATCAATATTTAAACCATCTTTTCAACTCTAGACCAGCATCAGAGTTTGAGAGAGTGAGACCACGGACCACTAACCACACCTTCGCCCAATGAGGCTAGGTCAACATTTTCAGACACCCTCAAAATATCCCCTCAGGTTTTTCAACAGTCCATTTCAGCTAAGTATGTTTGCAACAGGGCAAAATAAAGCAAGGATTCATGCTAGTCTAAAATGAAATGGATAAAACGTATTTGCCTACCACCCCATCTGCAACAAACCTTATTATGTTAACAGCAACAGTAATGTCCTAAATGTTTTGCTTTTGCTTAACATTATATACAATATAAACCTACAATATAAACCTCTTGAACTTTGGATTGAATCCTAATTGTTCAAATCTCTATTATGCAAGCAGAAGCAGCAAAAATAGGGATAAACAATTGTTTTTTTACGTAAAATTATTGGTCTGCCACAAAACACTTTCTCATAGACACAACCTACTGAACTTCATTGCTACAGACATGATATTAAAAATAAGCATATAGCTAAGCTATAACACCTAGGGGGAAATTTACCCAAAAAAAACGCAATGCAGCGCTACACCCCCACTCCCCCCCCCCGAGTCTGTACTGCGTTGCACGACAGGGAAGGAGCAGGAGAGCTCTATATCTTCAGAGATATGGCTCTCCCCTTCCCTTTCCCTTACGCCGACGCTGATTTCAGCGACAGTGCACCAGGCACACACCTTAGCGCCATAGCGCTAGGGTGTGTACATAAGTCGAGCATAGGTTTTGTACAGGAAGTGTACCCTTCCTGTGGAAAATAGGATGCCCAGACATGATGCTAAGCTTTTCCTACTTTGTATGCATGCTGCCCAGTGCAGCACACATGCAAAGTCGGAAAAGGAAGGAGAAGGAAGCAGTTCTCATTACTTGCACCTACTTGAAAAGGGTGCAGTTTTCTCATGCTAAACTCAATCTACTTTATTTAGTAAAATGGGTTTAGTTCGAGAAACATTGGGTGGTTGCATGGGAACACCCATCCTCCACCCTTGGTACGCCCCCATGGCGCAAAGTAATGCACAGCAGCGCCAAGCGATGCTTCACATTACTTTTCCGTTATTTCCAACGCTGGAAAGTAAATAGGGAAAAAAAAAATTGCACCTATTTGTGTCACTTTTGTGATGCAAACATGGTGCACAATCTCAGTAAATCTCCCCCCTGGTAGGATAATTTGGCGCAATACCTCACTTCAAGCATATGGTGGTCCAACACATATACAAGTACATACATATTGAAAAATAGAACAGAACTAACCATTCAACTCTTTGGTCGAAATAACATAAGACCACGGGACATAAAAAAACAGATCCAGTGCTTAATTTGAGGCAGAGATTGCCGGTAGGGAAAGGGGGAGGCACAGGGACTCGTTTTCCCTCCTGATACATAGGGTGGCAACACGTCAGGAAGGGATAAAGCAGGAACCTGCAGGAATCAGGTAAAGGGATAGCGAGTGTCTTGTTGCCGATTGAAGAGGCATGAGGTGGATTCCAGACTACACAGCCTTGGCATATGGGGCGCCCACATGCAATAGTGCCGCAACAGGTTTCTGAGTATTTGGGCACCTGCCCTCACTTTTTTTCACAAATTAAGCTTTGCATATAACATATGGCCAATTGTAAAAATCAAAAGAACACCGTTTGTTTGTAGGACGCATCAACAAGCACGTGCGTGCTTCGAAATTTGAAAAAAAGCAACCATTCAACCCATTAGTAGACGCAGAAATATGAAGAAAAAAATCATATACCGCTAGACGAATTGTAAAAAAAAATGCAAACACTATAGAAAACGACAGCACCCTAGACTACAGAGAAAAGTAGACCAATGTGACGAACTCATTAAGGCAGACAATTTATAGCATGGAACCACACACATCGCGACTAAAGCCACCAGCAATGCACATATAAACTAAGAAAATATATAGCTATGTAGTATGTGGCAGCTCATAAATTTATGTGAGTTCTGCACTGATTTTACTAGGTGCATTGGGTATGAAATATTGTTGATCCCTTTTCCTCTTCGTGTGATTCATGTGATTAATAATCTGAAGGATTTGGAAGCTGGCAGTGTGGGGAGTTGTTACATTTACGCTGCATACTTAGCCTTTGTATTAAACTATATGCAACTGTGCTTAGAATTGGCCCGTTCTCTTAAATCGGAGAAAGTCACTGAATATGTTTTAGACTTTTACATTTGAATTGCCTCATAAAACTTATATATGTCATTCTTTGTTTTCGTCCTGGACTCAATTGGCGGGAGTCTTTAAAAAATATAAGGAATCTCCAGCTTCCCATATACTTCCTCTTAAGTACCTAATGTGCTGATTTTATTAATAAATTGTGAGAATGTGACGTCGCAGCAGCAGTTATGTTCCTGCTGATATTCAAGGAAGTGCTGTTGCCAGGGCTTTAAGTGGTCCGGGTCCTGTTTTTAAAAGGGGGCCTTGAAACGGGTCCCTATCTGTCTTTGTTTTATGGCCTAGCACAGGCAGTCCGTTTTTTTGTGGACTGCAGTGAGAGCATGCACATCGATGTGCACATGTCCATTTTCTCACTTCTCACTAGTGCACTTTAGCACTCAGCCCACTGACACCCAGTGCCCACGTTCATTGTGAAGAAGCTCACTCCCAGGGTCCTGCCTATGGCCAGTGATGGAGCAGGGGAGAGACAACAATTTTTGTGTACCCCTTGTAAAGTCAAACTCTCATAACTATAGCAATACTAACAGAAATGAAGCATGTGGGGGGCGTGGCCAACGACATGGCCGAGTGAGACGTGCTCCGGCGCAGCTCCTGGCGAGCTGGATTAAAACCGACTTTCTACCGTGTCCTGAAGCCCCGTTTTTCTCATAAATTAGAGAGGAGAGGGGCCCGACTTGCTTACGGGTCGGAGATTGGTGTGAAATCCCTGGACCTCAGCTGAATCCAGATGCTGACGGAGGGCCGGCCCGGCGGCGAGATCTAAGAAGGCGGAGCGGCCTCGAATCTGAGAGGCAGGCCAGAAGAGTAGGAGTGCCCGAAGCGCTGGGATACACCCTGCCGATCTAAGGAAAGGATCGGAAAGGGGCTGCGGACTTGGCGGACACACCGCATGGGCCCCCCCCCGCACCGTCGGATGAGGTGACTGCCTGGCGAGCGCCCGGACCTTGGGCGGCCCAGAGTGTAGGCAGAACGGGATCGCGCTGCGGCGGAATTGGTCTCACACCGCCGCGGCTGGGGGATGCTGGCGAAAACGGTGCCCGGAGAGTCAGAGAGGTGTCTGAGGCCTGATTGGAGGTGAAGGGAGACGGTGTCCCTGTGCTGGCACTCGGCCACCGGGACACGAAAAACAGAGGGGACTCCCCTCCCCCCCCTGCAGCACACGAGGGAGCACAGGACGTGACTAAGGTAAACCTTGCGGGGGGCGGTGCCCCACCAGCGCAGGAGTGAGAGGTCTACCCCACGGATGAAAGTCCCCCCTCCCGCCCCGCGTGAACTGAGGTAGGCCTCTGAGTTGGAGGGTACGGGCCAGGGTGAAGTTGGGAAACAGCAGCTGGGGCGGCAGAGTCTGAATGATGGCCGGTGCCAGTGGGCCGAGACGAACGAGGAAAAGCAAATCAGGCTGGCACTCGGGGAGGCAAGAAGGGACTCGTGCTAAAAAGGCCAGCGTGAATACTGGACGCTGGAGTTGGCCGCAGGAAAGTGCAACAGAGGGAGGACCGACCCTACAAAATCGCCCTTGGACTGCTAAACCTCCTCCCCCATATGCAACCCCGGCTATACTAGATCAAGAGAAGGTAAAGGCGCCGACGCAGAGGACACGCGGTGATATAACTGGGTGTGGTGAGAGTCATTAACACCTACGGGGGCCCAGATAGTGTAGTTGAGGTCGGTGTCCGTGCTAGACGACTGCCTTCCGGCTGCAGACGGAATGGGGAAGAAATACCCGGTCCCCAGGACTCCTAGGCAGGGGACCATAGAACGCTATGCCACGACCCAGCCTCAGTCGGAGGCCTCAGCCCCGGGACGGTGCTCGGACACTGAGCTATTGATGGAGGCGATTCAAGCGTCTAGGACGCACATACAAGAGTCCCGTTCAGCATTGGAGGTTAAGATCGGAGAGGTGGGGTCGGAGGTAACACTGCTACGACAAGATTTCCGGAATCTCTCCGAGAGAGTGGCCACAACGGAAACGCGGATAGGTGAGGCAGAGGACTCGCTCAACACCCTTCGAAAAGATATGGCGGAGCTCCAGGCCTCACATCGCCAACTACTCTGGAAGGTGGATGATGCCGAAAATAGGGCCAGGCGCAACAACCTCCGCTTTGTAGGCTTTAGGGAGGGAATTGAAGGGGTCGACATGGTGACATTCCTATATACCTGGATCCGGAAGACCTTCTCAAAGGTACAATTCTCGAACTGTTTCGTGATTGAAAGGGCCCATAGGGCGCTGCTGGTGAAACCGCCGGAGGGGGCGCGGCCGCGGCCAGTCATAGCCCGTTTTCTCAATTTTGCTGACAGAGACCTGATTCTAAGGGAGGCTAGAAAGATAGGGGAGATTCGTATTGAAAACACCAGCATCATGATCTTCCCTGATTATAGTCAGGAGGTGCAAAAGCAGCGGAGATCCTTCGATGCAGTGAAGAGGAAGCTAAGAGACTTAAATATTCAATACATGCTGTTATTACCGACGAAGTTGAAAGTAATCTATAAGGAACGAACGCACTTCTTCACCCATCCAGAAGACGCGTGGCAGTGGTTGGAGGAGCGCGCCGCTTCCCGCAGCTCGACGGCGGGGGCCGCGGACGCAGTGCCTCGAAGGACGCCGACCGGACTTCAGTGGGAAAGACCGAAGACACGGAGAACCAGGAAACCACGGACCAGGAGGACACGCAGACGACGCCGTACCCAGGTCCCTCCACAACGGATCGCCGAAGAAGGAACTCAGACTCACCTGGAGGGAGAGATGCGGTGGGATCCAGGTTCAGCTGCCTGGGGAGAAGGGCCCGCTCGGAAGGAGAGGAAGACACGGTGGGCCGCCCCTCGGGGGACGAGGAAGAAGATGGGGCTGGTTCCCTGCATCCCTTGGTAGCAGCCATCCGAGAACTGGAACAAGACCAAACAGATCAGGCGGTAGACCTGAGAACGGAATCGCAAGACTCCCATTTTTGAGCGGTGGCAGATATGGACATCGGAGGTTACAGCTCATAGCCACAGAGCACGCAAGTTAACACATCTCACCCCCTTCCTTTCTCTTTTTCTTTCTCTTTTCTTTTCTGGCATTTTGTTGTATTGTATTTGTTCTGTACAAGGGTGTTGCCTTTCCTGGGTAGAAAGGACGGAGAAGGGTTGTGTTCGCCTTGATTGGATCAAGAGACTAGGTTAAGGGGGGGATACGAGGTAGGGCGACAGACCTTCTCTATCGACGGTCCTGATTCCTTGGATGATGGGATTGAAGGGAGGGAAAGGTGGGGTGGGGGAGGGTAGGGGGAGTTACGACAGTTCCAAGTTCAGGGGAGTTGGGGGTTGGGGTGGGGGAGGGAGAGGGGGGGTTGCAGCATGTCATCACGCTCACATACACTGACTCCCAGATCTATACATCGCCAACACGCCAGCTCGCTGGGACATACAATGCGTCACAAGATGTCGGATAGGCAGAGAGATGCACATCGAAACCTGGAGGAACTCTCAGTACTAACGTGGAATGTGAATGGTCTGGGTAGCAAACTCAAACGAGGCCTGGTAAATGCTTATGTGAAGAGGGTGGGTCCAGACCTTGTCCTGCTGCAAGAAACTCACCTACTGGGCACCAAGTGTGGCTTCCTAGCGAGAGGACAATATAAGGTCCTCGCACATGCGGGATTCACAAAAGGCTCGAGAGGGGTGGTCATATTGATAAGGAAGAGTCACCCATTCCGGGTAGCGCAGGTTTGGGCAGACACACAAGGAACATATGTAGGGGTGCGAGGCACGTGGAGGAGGAAGGAATACACGCTAATATCAACATATGCCCCTCCAAAATTGCAGGCAGTCACACTGCGTGGGGTCACAGATATCCTTCTTAACACATTGGATACCATACAAATACTGGGGGGTGACTTTAACAACGTGATGTTCCCATCCATTGATAGAACGGGAGACAGACTGAATGATCAGGCCCAGACCCCCCTCTCTCGTAT
The DNA here is from genome assembly GCF_964261635.1 of Lissotriton helveticus. Classification (NCBI taxonomy): domain Eukaryota; kingdom Metazoa; phylum Chordata; class Amphibia; order Caudata; family Salamandridae; genus Lissotriton; species Lissotriton helveticus. The sequence goes on along the minus strand of NC_136059.1, from coordinate 2,105,299,878 downwards.
GGTTAGCGCAGTAGGGCTGATTGATGTATGGAGGTGGCTGCACCCAGAAGACAAGGCCTACTCCTTCTTCTCTGGAGCCCATAAGGTCTATTCCAGGCTGGACTAAATCTTTATGGCTAGGCACAGTGTGTCCAGAGAGGATGTAGCAGAATATAAGGCCAGGGGGATATCAGACCACTCGCCACTCCTAGTGACAGTGGGACGGAAGGCACAACACCAACAGGGTCAGTGGAGATTGACGGCCTGGGACTTGCAAGACCCATCCGTGATGAAGGGCTTGAGAGCGGATGCTAAGGTCTACATAACTGAAAATTTGGGCTCAGTCTCGTCGCGGATTGTCTTCTGGGAGGCCTTCAAGGCGGTCATGAGAGATAGACTCCAGAATAGACTGGCAGAGAGGAATAGGAACACCCAGAGAGAGCTAGAGGGGATGGAGATTCAAATCCTGCCCCTGGAAAGGGAATACCAAGATAGCAAGGGTGTGACGATGCTTCGAAAACTGACTGATGTGCAAAGACATTATAGGGACATGGTGACGAAGGAGGCCAAGACGCAGGCGATGGCGACGCTGCATCGATTGTATGATGTGGGGGACAAGTCTGGCAAATTGATGGCCTGGCTAAGTAGGAAAGAGAGAGACGTGCGGTGGATTGACCAAGTCAGAGATGACCATGGAAATCTTGCGGTGACAGATGGCCATATTGCAGGGGTGTTTGCGGAGCACTACCGGCACTTTTATGCAGGGAGAGAGCTGGGAACGCAGGCGGAAGCTATGTCCTATATGGAGCACATAGAGCTCCCTATGTTGTTAGATGCAGACATACAAGAGTTGGAGGCCCCACTTACACTTGAAGAACTTAAGAAGGCCATAGGTAAGCTGCATGCGGGAAAAGTCCCTGGCCCGAATGGGTTTCCGGCAGAGTTCTTCAAAAAAACGAAAGACCTCCTAGCACATCACATACTGGGGCTGTTTGAGGAAGCGGCTCAAACAGGTAACCTCCCTCCAGACCTGCGCATGGCCACAATTATCCCGATACTCAAAGAGGGCAAGCCACCGGAGGAATGCTCCTCATATCGGCCCATATCTCTATTGAATATCGAAGTTAAACTACTGGCAACAGTGTTAGCACTGAGACTACAAAGGGTGATCCCGGACTTGGTACATCTGGACCAGACGGGGTTCTTACCAGGAAGGGCCACCAGGTTCAATTTACGTAGGACTCATAACTGGCTACAGGAGGTGGGTAAAAGGCAGGACCCTCACTGGTTCCTTTCGCTTGACGCAGAAAAAGCATTTGACGCTGTGCATTGGCCGTTCCTGGAGGGGGTACTGGTCCGAATGGGGTTTGGTCCGCAATTTAGGCAGTGGATATGACTCTTATACACGGATCCCAGGGCAAGGGTCAAAGTAAATGGGGTCCTGTCACAGGGTTTCCCGGTACAGCGGGGAACGAGACAGGGGTGCCCCCTGTCCCCATTGCTTTTCACGCTGACAATAGAGGTACTGGCAGCGATGGTTCGTCAACACCCGGAGATAAGAGGTTTTAGGGCAGGCCCCCGAGAGGTGGAAGAGGAAAAAATATCATTATACGCGGATGATGCGACCGGAGACGACGATACCGGTGCTCTTTTCGGAGCTTGAACGCTACGGAGCGCACTCAGGATATAAGATTAACTGGCACAAATCGATCCTATATGACCCAAGTGGCAGGGAACAGTGGATGAACCTCCCGGACAGGCTACAGACGACAGTGGAGGGGTTGGTATACCTCGGAGTGTTTGTCACAGTGGATAGGAATCGCTCGTGCGATAGGAATGTCCGACGTGTGGTGCGGAACTTTATAGAAGACGCGAATAGATGGAGGCTACTGCTCTGACGTTCCTGGGTCGCGCGGCAATGTTCAAAATGGTGACGTTACCTAAGCTCCTCTATGCGTTCCAAAACGAATACTACCCTCTCCCACGACGGGTGTTTACAGATATAAATTCGGAAGTCCATTCCTTTCTATGGCTGGGTAAACAGCCTAGGGTAGCATTGTCGACCCTCCAAAGGCACCAATACAGTGGAGGGATTTCTCTCCCCAATGTGGAGGCGTACTATTGGGCAGAACACTTAATAACAATAAATGACTGGGTTCACGCCTCTGCCACTCACCCCACGTATGCACTGGAAAGAAGTGCTATGGGTAATCGTCCATATACCTATTACCTATATGGGGGTAAATGGAGGGGGAGACTGCGGCCGGCCATTAGACTGACGCTGCTGATATGGAATAGGGCAACCAGGACTATAGGTTGGGAGCGGAAGCTTACTAGACAAACGCCATTATGGCATTGCACCTGGCTGAGGGAACTGAATAAATTGAAAGGGTTCAAGGGATGGGACGATATAGGTATATCAACGATAGGGGGCATGACCGTAAGAGGCATCTTAAAATCATTCCAGACATTGACGACGGAATTTGGACTGCTCCCCACACAATACTTGAAATATGCACAGTTGCGCCACGCGTGGCAGGCGGAGGGGATACCAGAGGACACCCTGCCCGAGTATGCCCCCCTGGAGGGTAGATTGCTACAAGAATCTATACCTGACAAGGCAGTCTCACTAACATACCGGACTATTATGAATAATATGCCTGATGGTCTGAACACTCTTAGAGCAAAATGGGAGGGACAGGTAGGAGAGCTGGACTTGGTAGATTGGGACACTGTCCTCATGCATCCAAGGGAGGTAGCCATTAAGTCCTGGCTGAGACTTATACAATTTAATGTATTACATAGAACTTATTTTGGTAGGGTGCGACTATACAAAATGGGGCAGGTAGGAGACACTAATTGCCTCAGATGCGGACAGGAAGGGGGAGATTTTTTCCATATAATCTGGTCCTGCCCTAAGATGCAAACATACTGGGGGAAGAATCTGAAGGAGCTGGCAGCAGTACTGGAAGCTCCCCTATCAATGGATCCTAGGCTAGTTTTACTTGGCATGACTAATTATATAGATCTGGCGTGCCCACTACTAATTTTCCTGGTCCTGGCCCTGGTGGTGGCTAAAAGAGATGTTGCAAAGTACTGGGGGGCGAGTATGACACAGCAGATCGAGGAATGGAGGAGGGGTATGGACCTCTATATGACGGCATTAAGGGTCACATATAAGGCGAGAGGCTGCCCTAAGAAATTTGGAAGAGTCTGGAATAAATGGAGGAAGTAACATACCGGACTATTATGAATAATATGCCTGATGGTCTGGACACTCTTAGAGCAAAATGGGAGGGAGAGGTAGGAGAGCTGGACTTGGTAGATTGGGACACTGTCCTCATGCATCCAAGGGAGGTAGCCATTAAGTCCCGGCTGAGACTTATACAATTTAATGTATTACATAGAACTTATTTTGATAGGGTGCGACTATACAAAATGGTGAAGGTAGGAGACACTAATTGCCTCAGATGCGGACAGGAAGGGGGAGATTTTTTCCATATAATCTGGTCCTGCCCTAAGATCCAAACATACTAGTGGGAGATTCTGAAGGAGCTGGCAGCAGTACTGGAAGCTCCCCTATCAATGGATCCTAGGCTAGTTTTACTTGGCATGACTAATGATATAGATCTGGCGTGCCCACTACTAATTTTCCTGGTCCTGGCCCTGGTGGTGGCTAAAAGAGATATTGCAAAGTACTGGGGGGTGAGTACGACACCGCCGATCGAGGAATGGAGGAGGGGTATGGACCTCTATATGACGGCAGAAAGGGTCACATATAAGGCGAGAGGCTGCCCTAAGAAATTTGGAAGAGTCTGGAATAAATGGAGGAAGTACCATGGCCTTGATGGGGGACTGTAGAGGGTACCGGGGATAGGACACTCCTGGGGCACAGAAGTGTTATGGGGACACAAGACACTGCAATGTGGACAGTGATGGAGTTTGAAGCATTGAGCTGGACCAAAGATTGGACTGCATTATTGCTGTTTTTTTACAGGCATAAGGCGGGGGTGGAGGTTTGGGGGAAGGGAGATGTTGATGGATGATGACGTAATTGTACCATTGTTTCTGGAAAAAACTGCGAATAAAAATATTTAAAAGAAATGAAGCATGTGAATTAACCAACAAAATGCACGTCGATAGACACTACACGTGGGAAAACGAATTGCTGTCCTGCATAAAATAACTAACTAAACAAATGTAAATGAGTCTTATTAATATAGAGCTGTGATAATATATTTTGGAGTAAATAAGTGTTTATTTGTGCTTAAGTTGATAGTCGTTTGGGAAAAGGGAGAAAAGGGGTTAGAAAAAAAAATGATATGTTTGCTTTTGCTAGGTAACAACTAACTGGGAAAATTAGAATGGAGGGAGGTAAACAGAAGGGCTAAAATTCTAAATCTAATTTCTGTTGTGTTTCTTTTGATATTAGTTCCCATTGAGGCCTGTGCGGCCTTGGTATTAGAAAAATGGCTGTTTGTTGAAACGATGGCAAAGGCTCCGGAAAAGATGGCCCCTACGCATATGTTGTGCATGTCTGATGTGAATTAATGCCCTGTGTTCGGAGTGAGAGATGTCAAGGTCAGCTTGGCCTAAGAGCATGAAGTGTGCCAAAGGATGCCTGCATCTAAAACCATGGGGAAGGACATGCAGGAAATGAAGTGATGTAAAAATGATACAAGGAAGGAACAATGGGCACAGATTCTAGATGATGCCGTGAGAAAGCACTAAAGAGTGACATTGCAGATTTGAAACTGGTTTCAACGAGGACATGAGGTGACCATCACCACCCCTCTAATGGACCAATCAGAAATGACTGTGGACCCTAAAAGTTCCAATTTAAGTTAGATAGTTAGAGAAAAAGGGTATAAAAGAGCTTGAGAGAAAGAGAGAAAAAAGTTGGCTCCACAGATTTTATTTTGCACCACAACATGCTGTCGGATTGAACAATTTCATGGTGCTAGAGACTTTGAAATATTTTTGGACTTTGAACTTGGATGGAGCAGAAAAGATGATCTATTGCAGAGATTTTGTGTCAGAAGGGAGGCATTGAGGAGAATAGAAAGTCAGACAGCTTTGGCAACCAGTCTAATGAGACTCTGTCATTCAACTGTGACAGATTGGTAATATGATTTTCTAATCTTATTTCTTAACATATACTAAATAAATGTTCAATTTGTGCTTATTTTGAGAAAAATGCTTTATTTTTCTTTCCCTTTAAATAAATTTAGATAAACTATATAAAATATAAACTTGAGTCTGTCTTTATTCCGATATTATAAAGGTCATGACAAAATTCAGTGTTAAAGTTATGGGAATATTATGATTGAGCTGGATTTAATCGCCATCAACTGACTTCTACTAGTTGGTCCTTCGACCAAATAGCGGAGTATCTTGATGTATTGTTCCCCTCATACCAGATTAGATGATGGTTCGAAATGTATATAGTGTAAAAAGTGTAAATTCGAGGTACTACGCTATCCAGCAGCTCACCCTCTTTGTCATTGATTCAGGGGCGCTGTGGTGTGTGAATGTGTGACTCGGGGTGTTATGGGCCCCACCGATGAGTAAAGGATGAATTATTGTTCCTGAGTTAAGTGAGACGAGTTTGAGGATATGTTATAAAGCTCAGCTGCTTCAGATTTCTTGGTAACAGAGGTCTAGTAACTATAGGTCAGTTTGGAGATTATTGATGTTTTATGTTTAACCCTATATGTTGAGTTTGTATTACGTTATATGTAATCGGAATTTTGAAGCTTCCGGGAAGTAGGAAGTTGGTTGCCTGTATGCAGGAAGGGGGAAATGTGTGGCAAGAGAAGTCGCACAGTACATTGTCTGATTTCAAAGTGGTAACATCGGTGTGTGTTATCGTTAGGGACATTTTCCGTATGAAAGTGGTGAATGTATAGCGAAGGCAACCTGTAAAATCTCAGCCTTAAGAACAGGAGTCAAATGTACTCTGACTAAAACTTATTCCTGGGAGAGTAGTATGTTTTCACCTATGCTTGAGAGTAAAGTAGAGGGAAGTGCTACTTTATCAGCAAAACAAAATTCTGTGGTAGGAAAGAGGTACGCGCTGCTTACTGGAAATACAGAATTCTGGTGAATTTGAACAATCTATCTCTCTGGTTTTAGTGAAATAGACAATGGAAATGTTTTTGTGTTGTAACTGATTTAAGTAGTGGAAAATATATAAATATTGTGCTAATAAATTTTGTAAAGGAGGTGTCAGCAGAAGCCGGAGTGAATCTGACATCCGCAAGAGTTGAGCTGGGATAGGTCCATGTTACTGTGACGTATACATTTCTGATTGGTGCGTTAGTTTGGGATGCGCTAAGATAGGTCAGAAATATTGTGACAAAGACTGCGTTGATTGGTGTGTTAGTGTGAGATGCGCTGGGATTGGTCAGAATAACGGTACAGATTGAAAGGAAGCGTAAAGAGAGAGAAAGATCAGTGAAAATGGATTATTATGATGAACAAGACAGGGAGAAACCTTCATGGTTCAAGAAAATCAAGAATCTGTTTAAAAAGGACAAGCAAATAGTTACGAGAGAGGGAAAATGACTTTCTCCACCAAAAACGCCAGCATCATACATGATGACAAAATATGACTATCATACTTGCATATGGTTGGAAAACTGGGCGAATTACACAAGAAATGACGGAGTACTGGCATTTCCAGAAATTGGTTCGTTTAGCACAGCAGTGTTACGTAACTTAAGAGAAAAAAATTATCAAACTTGAGCCGAGACCTAGGCCAACACAATTTGTGGCTCTAATGGAATGGGAGGATGAAATGTATGAAAAAGAGAAAGAGAGGTTCCAAGATGTAAATGAAAGACGAGGCAATGTGAGAGGATATTGGGGAACTACGCATGAGAGTAGAATGGAAAGATGGAGGTGTGCTGATATGTGGGATGGTATGTACCCAGAATGAACAGTAGATGAGACTGTAGGAAGGAAATGTACAGAGAAAAGAAAGCATCAAGTATCAAAAAAGAGTGGATGTGGAGTGAGTGAGTGATACGGAAGATGAGGGGCTGGAGAGCATTTTGAATAGAAGGCCTCCGCCATATAAGCCAACTTCCGTAGCGGTGACCCCGAATGCACTGCCAATGGAGATGGGAATAACAGGATCCCCAAAAAGATACTCAGATGTAAAAAGTACCCCTGAAAAGCGAGAATTAGTACAGATTGAGAAATCAAGTACCTCAGAATTGGAAAAATCAACAAAAGAATTGCCTGAGAAACTTAAGGAATTAATTAGAAATGTGGAAGCTGTAACTGTACCTGTAACTATAGGTCCTGCAATACCAGTTTTTGAGAATCAGAAAATAGATGAACATTCGTTAACCATTCCTTTAAACTCCAGTATGCAAAAAGTACGAGAAAAAATTTACCCAGATCTGAATGAAACCAAGAGTACGACTAGAACAACACCTCCAGATTTAACTGTGACTCAGAGTCCAATATATTGGATACCTATGGGTGCTGAATCAGCAACTGAGACCCCAGAGAAAAGTGTAGCTAGTATAGATTTGACTAACACTCCAGTAGGGCCAACAGCAGAAGAATTAAATGATTGGGTTAAAACGTTACAAAAGAAAGATTCAGAGACTAAACATTTAGACGTGGTTAGATTAAAAATAGATATGGAAGAACTGATAATTGGAACAAATGGAACAGAAAAATACAACATACCAAGATGAGGAGTTAATATTTATGAGTAAGAGTATAATATGGAGAGCTAAAAATCTGCATGATAAACTAGAAGAAACAGCAAACGAATTAGGTATAGAATTTGGAAAAATAAAAATGTTATAGAAACCTTACCGAGTAGATTTCACTGAGAAAGATATAGATAATTTGAACACAGCTGGAAGTTAACCCAAATAAAATAATTAATTGTGGTACTAAGGAAATGAGGAGATGTAGATCGTTGGAGAAGTAGATGGACAAAGAAAAAGGAAGAAGCCAATGATAAAATATCTTTAGCTTTCCCTGTTAAAGAAAAGGAAATAGCAGCAGCGACAGATTATCCCATGAGAGAAATACCTGGAGGAGGATAAGTACACGTGCTATGGAGTAGACAGGATATATTGTCATTTACAAATGATTTTCCAAGATTGCGAGAAAAACCTATAGAATGGTACAGACAAGTAGACAGGTTTGTAAAGGTTTCAAAAGTGTTGTGTAAAGATTTAGATGGAATATTTGACATAGTTGTACCAGCATATTTATGGACTGAATGTAAAATTACTGTAGATTGGCCAAAAGAGGAATACCTAAGAGATGCAAAAACAGGTGCCCCAGGTCCAGAGGTAATGAGAAAATATGACCAAGCCATAACCTTTTTGAAAAACAAAATTCCACCAATAGAAGCAGATTGGTTAAAAATCGATAGGACTATGCAAGAACCTAAAGAATCTGTACATGCTTAATATGAAAGACTGCTTCTAGTTTTCAACAATATAGTGGATATGAAAATCTAAGTGAAAAAGATATGAGTCATTTCATATATAGGTTTGTGTTTGGTTTGAGACCTGAAATAGGAGGCATGATAAGACACCACATGATGTGCTGGCAGTCCAGTTCAGAGGATGATGTTTTGAGGTATGCAAAGTATTGTATTGATTATATTGAAGCTAGGCAGAGTAAACTAAAGGAAAAGGCAATGTGCGCACAGGTAAAAGTTGCAGAACAACAAGAAGCCCAATTTACTAAACAACTACTAATGATATGGGTCAGACAAAATTGAAAAATAATATGAATAAAGGAAAACGACAAATGAATATAGATGAAGTTAAATAGAAATGGCCATGTCATAATTGCGGAAAAATACGGCATTTGAGGAACGAGTGTAAGTTGCCCCTGAAGATTAATCCAGATAATAAATTATTGAATCCACAGGTGCAGAATAAGGTAAATCAACAGTCATCACTACAGCAACAGGTAGTCGCAAAGCAGGTACAGGTGCCACTACCACCTCTCCCTCCGAGTGTTAATCTACAGAAATACAGTGCAGAGACAGAATTCTACTGAGGACAACAGGTAAAAAGATCGCCGCGTGTGACTGCTGTTCCGCAGTATTGGCTGAGATTGGACGGAAATGAGTCCGATGAGAGTTTCTGACGGTGCCTAGGAGAGGAGGTGGAGTGCGTGCTTGGCGCAACTCTGGAGGTAGATCAATCTGGTCCTTTTGTGAATGGAAAGGTGAATGGTGTAAATGTTACCTTCCGAGTGGACACAGGTGCTACCTGTTCTACAGTTAGATCAGTAGAAATTCAAAACCTTCCTCTCTCTGGAGATGTAATCCAAGTTGTAGGTGTAACAAACCGACAGATTAAAACTCCACAAACACAACCTGTAGAAGTGGAAATTGGTTCTTTCAAAGAAAGGCATCGCTTTGTAGTATGTGACAGCAGTCCTGTAAATTTGCTTGGACACAACATACTCTGTAAAATGAACTGTGCCATTTATTGTTCACCAGATGGCATAGCTTTCCAAATAGCTGATGATGATAGTCTGTATAAAATGACCATGTCAATAATTAATTCAGAAACAAGTGAAACTTTCCCTATGTTTGACAGAGAGAAAAGACCCTATAATGCGAATGGAAAAGAAATGGAAGCATTTGAACAATTGAAAAACAGCTTATGTAAAGCACCAGCGCTAGGCATGCCTGATTATGAGAAGGAATTTGAACTGTATTGCAGTGAGAGAGAAGGGTGTGCATTGTCAGTTCTGATTCAAAGGCATGGAAACATGAGAAGACCCATTGCATATTTTTCAGCAGTTTTAGATCCAGTATCAAGAGCATTACCTAGGTGTCTGAAAGCTGTAGCTGCTACAAGTGTGAAAGTGTGAGCTTGGAACAGAGTGAGGGTATTGTAATGGGTTACCCTCTGAAGGTGTTTGTACCACATAAAGTTGAAATACTCCTTACCAAAACAAGGACGCAATTCATGACAAATAGTCATCTGACCAGATATGAGAAAGTCATTCTGGGTGCAGACAATGTGGCAGTTGCAAGATGTGTCAATGTGAATGTGTCCACCTTGTTGCCTGATGCTTTAGATGTGGAAGTCAAAGATGATATTGATCATAAGTGTCTGGATGTGCTTGAGTATTGTACTAAGCCAAGACCTGATATTAAGGATGAACCATTGGAAGAGTCAGATTATGTACTGTTTGTGGATGGTTCCTGTTTAAGAACACATGAAGGAACTTTGAGTGCTGCTTATGCTGTGTGTATAGTAGTAGATGTCATGGAAGCATCTTGTCTGAAAGGAATTCGTTCTGCCCAAGTGGCTGAGTTGATTGCTTTGATTCGAGCATGGAAGTTGGGAAAAAATATCTGAATTACCGTAGTGACTGAAAATCAGTATTGATTCGGAGTTGTCCATGACTATGGGCTACTGTGGTCCCAAAGAGGCTTTCTGACCTCTGCAGGATCACCTATCAGGAATGGTGAGTTTGTGAAAATGCTGCTTGAGGCGATACAGCTGCCAAAAAGTATAGCAGTGGTGAAGTGCGCTGCTCACAAAAATGGGGATGATTACGTCACTGAGGGCAATAGATTTGCAGATGCCATAGCCCAATATTGTGCCAGAAATTCAGCTTCTATCAATCGGGACAGAGAAGAAGAACATGTTTCAAGTCCTTTAATGCTTATTAACATAGTTGAGACTTGGCAGGAAGTGAGACAATTGCAAGAAGAGGCAAGTGATGAGAAAAAAGACAGAAGGATAAAATCAGGTTGTAGACAAAGAGAGGAAGATGAAATTTGGGTATATAAAGATGAAAGACCAGTTATGCCCGATAGCATGATCTCTAATATGGCCCGAATGTACCATGGACAGGCACATATTGGCAGGGATGCAATGATTAGACTTTTCAGACAGACTCGGTATAATCCCATGTTTTGTGTAATTGCAGAAAGCTTATGTCAAAGATGTCTAATCTGTCAACAATTGAATCCAGGAAGAAAAACTGTTGTGAGTTTGCGAACCATAGGACGGGAGGGAGATCCTTTTACTAGAATGCAGCTGGACTTTATTGAGATGCCACCATGTAACAAACTTAGGTACGTACTAGTGATCATTTGTTTGTTTTCACGATGGGACGAAGCTTTCCCAACCAGGAGAAATGATGGAGTAACTGTAGCAAAACTCCTTTTAAGAGAAGTGATTCCATGTTTTGGATTTCCAGTAATGATTGAAACAGACAGAGGAAGTCACTTTCAAAATGAACTTATACAATTGATATGTGAAGTAGTGGATATTCACCAAAAATTACATTGTGCTTACAGACCAGAGGCTTGTGGGGTAGTTGAGCAAGTTAATGGAACAATCAAAAACAGGCTTGGAAAAATGTGTATGGCCATTGAACTTAAATGGCCTGATGCTTTGCCACTTGTTCTAATGGCCTTAAGGAGCATACTAGACAGAAAGATAGGCTTAAGTCCTCATGAGATACTGATGGGACGAATAATGAGGCAAGCATTTGTACCTGTCAACAAACTGCTATCTATAAATGATGATATCATACTGAATTACTGTGAGGGCCTGTCTGACACCATCCCTTCTGTGTTTCACCAGGTTGGAACTGATGCGTGTACTGAGGAAAAACATTCAACTCATGATTTGAGTTCTGGAGACTAGGTCCGAATAAAAGTGCACAGAAGGAGAAACTGCCTGGTTCCACGCTGGGATAAACCGCGCCAAGTAATTCTGGTCAGCACAACAGCAGTAACATGTGCAGGTGTGAAAAGGTGGGTACACGCCAACAACACCATCAGAGTACCAGAACCTGAGAACCAGCATTTGGAAGAGGCAGATACAAGTTCAGACTCTGACGCAGAGGAGAAAACAGACAAAATTCCACATAAGAAAGATTGACCTGTGAGGCGACATCTGGAGATATCGGATACAAGTTCTGCATCAGAAACAGAAACTGAGTAATTGAAATTCCAGATCTTGTAGACGACCTGTAAGTTGACATCTGGAAATAACAAAAACCAGTTTGGACACTGAAAACGAACAAGATGAAATTGGTTACAGTGAGAAATCTATAAACCAAACTGAGAGTTCAGTGAAAAGGAAAGTAGATCTTGAAACTGGAGAAAAGGAAGTTACTCACGATAAGGATGAGATTCAAAGTACCAGTTATGGAGAAGTTCCTTGTAAAAGAACTGAATTAACGAGAGTAAAACAGGATTCAGAAGCTGAACCAGAAATAATAAAATTCTAATTAAGAGGAAATGAAAAGAAATCTGAAACTGAGTCTGATGAAAGTGAAGGAGAAAGGAGAAACAACCTTGAGAAAAAGTCCAAGAAAGAGGGCTTGGAATGTTGAACGTGAAATAATAGAGCCTGTGATTAAAAAGCCCAGAAAGGGAGACAATTGGCCCACAGAAATTAAGGGACTAAAGTTCAAATTGATAAATGTAAATGAAGACCAGAAAGAACAACTGAATGAAATAACAAGTCAAGACGGTCATAAAGAAGGAAATAACGACATTTTGCAAAGACCTAAAAGAGTGAGGAGACCAAATCAGAAATATAAATCACCTGAATGGATATATATATATATATCTTTGCCTGTTATATACAAGAAGTTGAAAGTAGTCAAGAAAACCAAAGTGATGCTGGTGAGTGATAAAGGCAAAGAGAAAAAGAACTGTGCTTAAATTAAGAAACTAAGGGTGATAAATTGAAAGAATAAGTCGACAAAACAAAAGAAAGAAAAGACATAATTAAATAAAGGATTTAAAGGACACAAATTTTCGTGTGAAAAGAAGTGAAAAAGACATTAGAAAGAAGGATCAATTGTAAAAGGCTACTTATTGAAAAATAAAATGCCTACAAATAATACTAGTACATCTAGATGTGGTATGTTACGTAAATGGTGTAGAATGTGGTTAATATGTACAGGTTTATTAATGCTTATACTGCTTGTTTTAACAATATCAGTTCCATTTCATTCAAATCTTGAGCATTCCTATGGAGTACAAGATCATAACAAGAGTGAAAAGGCATATTTTAAAGAATGATGTAGAGCTTGTAGATAAAACTGAGCTTCACAAAGATAGATCTATTAATGATTTTTCAAATAATGTTTTTGCTAGATTGCTGAGAGAGTATGTTGAAATCATGGATGCCCGAGACTGCTACGTCTATATGCAGTTACCTGCATCTGTATCGGAGGGAGTGACCTATCATCACCTTCTCGGGATGACTTGTAGTGTAATAGCTAGTTTATTTTACAAAACTGGTAAATTAGAATATTAATATTCTGATGATGAAATAATTGCCAAGGTTCCTGTAGTACATAGAATGAACAAAGTGAAACCTGCTAAAGCTTTAGGTGAATTTTTCCTAGAAATTAATGAATTGACTATAGAATATGCTTTTAAGAATAACCTAATATGTAAACTAGAAAAGGAAGAGAGAGCATTTTTAGAAATGGCAGAAGACTGAAGAATTGTATATCAGAGAAAAGCAACTGCTAGTATATTGAAGACACCCACATTGATCTGTTGAAGAAAATTATGTTGAGTGATACTAATGTAGCATTGGGAATGGATTTTCCACAACAGGGAAAATTGTGTATTCGACGAGACAATACTGTGTATGATAATTATTTTGTGGGAGCGAGTGATTGCAAAGACACCTATAGAATTATTTTGGGATGGGGATTTAAAGGTAGGAATGATCCTCTTTTTCCTGGACTTTATTTTATATGTGGAAACAAAGCTTATTATAGATTGCCTGAACATTGGTATGGGACTCGCTACGGGGGTCTGGTCGTTCCTAACATTTTTCATGTAGATAGAAGAACTAATGGAATTCATGAGTTAGGTAAGCCACTGACACGTAGGAGAAGCGAAAGTTTTCTAGAAATAGTAGGTGCTATTTTTGGAGTACTGATACCAGCAGTGGGTATATCATTTAATGCAAATAAAATTTGAAAATTATCAACAATAGTAGATCGTTTATCAACAAGTACAGCTGGAGGACTTTTAATGGTGAATGCTGAAATGGTTGCCATGAGAGCTATGGTAATGCAAAATAGACTTGCTCTTGATATTTTATTAGCAAAGGAAGGAGGAGTCTGTGGAATATTGAAAGTGCAACATTGTTATACTTGTATTCCTGATAAAAGTCAGAACATTTAAAGATATATTAGAAACATTACTGAATTACATAAAGTAATTATTCCACTGGAGGTTGATGATGTTCTAGAGAAACTTGGTAAGAGTTTTTCTTCAGTAAAGAAATGGTTCACAGAAATAGGTAGTTCATTAGTGGGAAAAATACTAATACCAGTAACTATAGTAATAATTATAGTATTAATTTTGAGATTAGGGCGTGTCTGTATTAGAAAAAGAAAAGCTGAAAGAAAACTAAATAAATATAGAAAAGAATAAGCAAAGAGAAGGTGAGATGGGAGAAATTGAGCTAGAAGAGCTTAATGAAAATATTTATGACAATTCAAAAGGACGAACTATGAAAGATACTAAAGTCTAAACTGAAGCACCTGAAACATGTTCATAGAAAATAAAATAAAATGTAGTTGGGATGATTTGTGGTGATAAATCACCAAAGGGGGGAGTTGATGGAGCAGAGGAGAGACAAAAATGTTTGTGTACCCATTGTAAAGTCAAACTCTCATAACTATAACAGTACTAACAGAAATGAAGCATGTGAATTAATCAACAAAATGCACATAGATAAACACTACAGGTGCGAAAACTAATTGCTGTCCTGCATAAAATAACTAACTAAACAAATGTAAATGAGTCATATTAATATAGAGCTGTGAATATATATTTTGGACTAAATAAGTGTTTATTTGTGCTTAAGTCGAAAGTCGTTTGTGGCAACTAACTGGGAAAATTAGAATGGAGGGAGGTAAACAGAAGGGCTAAAATTCTAAATCTAATTTCTGTGTTTATTTTCGTATTAGTTCCCATTGAGTACTGTGCTGCATTGGTATGAGAAAAATGGCTGTTTGTTGAAACAATGGCAAAGGCTCCGAAAAAGATGGCCCCCAAGCATGCATCGTGCGTGTCTGATGTGAACTAATGGCCTGTGTTCGGAGTGAGAGATGTCAAGGTTAGCTTGGCCTAAGAGCATGAAGTGTGCCAAAGAATGCCTGCGTCTAAAACCATGGGAAAGGACATGCAGGAAATGAAGTGATGTAAAAATGGTACAAGGAAGGAACACTGAGCACAGATTCTAGATCAATCAATCAATCAATCATAACATTTATAGAGCGCCCTACATACATATGAGGGTCTCAAGGTGCTGGGGGGAGCTGCTACTGTTCGAAGAGCCAGGTCTTAAGGAGTCTCCTGAAGGTTAGAAGGTCTTCGGTCTGCCGCAAGCGGATGGGGAGGCTGTTCCATGTTTTTGCAGCGAGGTGGGAGAATGATCTGCCACCGGCGGTCACTCTTCAGATGCAGGGGACGGTGGCTAGGGTGCGGTCTGCGGAGTGGAGCTGGCGGGTGGGGGTGTAGAAGCTGAGTCGGCTGTTGAGGTAGACTGGTCCGGACTTGTGGAGTGCCTTGTGAGTGTGGGTGAGGAGTTTGAAGGTTATCCTCTTGTTGATGGTGTGCCAGTGTAGGTCTCCTGTGTAAAGTGTGTTTCCGTGGTTCAGTCTACTGCTGACAAGGGCCTGGGTGACCGTCCTTCTTCTTTTGGTGGGTATCCACGTGAAGATTCTGCGAAACATGCAGAGAGTGTTGAAGCAGGAGGAGGAGATGGCGTGGACCTGCTTCGTAATGGAGAGGGTGGAGTTGAGGATGACCCCAAGGTTGCATGCATGGTCGGTGGGTATGGGGGGTGCTCCAAGTGCAGTCGGCCACCAGGAGTCATCCCAGGCCGAGGGGGTGGATCCGAGGATGAGGACCTCTGTCTTGTCTGAGTTCAGCTTTAGTCGGCTGTTTTTCATCCAGTCGGCGACGGCCTTCATTTCTTCCTGGAGGTTGGTTTTGGTGGTCTGGAGGTCTTTGGTGAGGGAGAGGATCAGCTGGGTGTCGTCGGAGTAGGAGATGAGGTTGAGGTTGTGCCGTCGTGCGACGTGGGCGAGCGGTACCATGTAGACGTTAAACAGTGTGGGACTGAGGGATATGCCTTGTGGTTCGCTGCAGATGATCTCGGTGGCTTTGGAGCGGAAGGGGGGGAGTTGGATGCTCTGTGTTCTGCCGGAGAGGAAGGAGGTGCAGTGAGAAAGCACTAAAGAGTGACATTGCAGATTTAAAACTGGATTAGAACGAGGACATCAGGTGACCATCACCACCCTTCTTTTTTTTTTTTTTTTTTTTTTTTTAAAACCTTTATTGGAGTAAGCAAGAAAATACAAGGATGGGCCTACAACCACACGGGCTGGCCGCTAAAGAGGAGTCGAAATACAAGATACCTGCCCGCTGAGGCAACAATCGACCAACAATGCAATACTCCCCACGAAATACAGGACAAAACAGATTTTATTTTATATGAAAGAACAAGCACACAAAAAGGCGAAAGTATAGTACTGTCAGTCAGCCCAAAGGACGTAAAGGGGGTATAGCAGCAGGAGAACATAAACGGAGCTCCAAGCTCCAAGGAGATCGGGGGGGGGGGAGGGGCGAGGAGATCAGAGGGGAGAACCGGAAACACCAGTACAACCCCTATATGAAAGGTTCCAGGAACGCTCGCCTAGGGAGACAGGGTAATCTCAGCAGTGCCTACAAGGGGAGGAGTACAAATGTCGCCACGGTAGTCATTCCATTGACCCCACACCTTCGTCCACGCCCTGGGTCTGCCCCTGGCCACATAGACAGTCTTCTCACGGAACATGGACCAGTCCATATTATCCTCCCATTTCGAGACGTCAGGGGGCCTAGAGGCCCCCCAGAGTTGCGCAACATCCCGCTTCGCAACCATATAACCCAGGGTGGCCCATCTGGTCTGGGCCACCGAATAGTCGGTGGGTTCCCAAACATTCAAAAGACAGCGACGAGGTTCCGGACGCAAGGACACACCTGTCACCACAGCCATCACTTCAAGCACAGCCGCCCAATAAGCAGCCACCATCGGGCACTCCCAAAGAATATGCAAAAAAGTTGCACTCAAACCACAGCCACGCTTGCATAACCCGTCGGAGGAAAAGCCCATCACCACCAGACGCGGTCCCGTAACGTACACCCGATGAAGGATCTTAAGTTGAACCAGACGGAGACGAGCCGGAATAGCCACCTCCTTCGGGGAGGAGAGGGCCGATTGCCAGTCCTCATCATCAAGTTCCAACCCATCGCCCACCCACGCTTCCCGAAGTCGGACCAGTAGGTCGGCCCGATTATTAATCAACTTTTTATAGATCAGGGAGATAGTGCTATCAGGAAGATGCCCGTCAAGGATACGGTCTTCAAGGGGGGAAGAATCAGGCGGAATCTCACCAGGAGCAAATACCGAAGCAAGGGCGTGTCTGACCTGTAGATAACGAAAGAATTCCCGACCATTCAGGCCATAGTCAGCCTGGAGGGCCTGAAACGACCGCACAGAACCCTTAGAGTACACATCCCCCACCTTACAAATCCCAATCACATCCCAACGGTCGAAACCCCTGGTAGACCAGAGACCGCCCAGACGTTCCGAAGCATAAAGCGGTGTCGCCAACGTCAAGCGATCTTCCCAGCCCAAGCTCACATTCGCAGCACGCCACACAGTCAAAGCAGTCAATGTAGGTCCCACAAGATGGCGCCCAGCGGAGCCAGAGTAAAGCACTCTGTTAAAATCACCTCCCGGAAGCTGAAGTTTATCCATCTCGAACGCCGGATTGCGACCCGGCGAAAACATAACGTGATTGATAGCAGACAGGTGGGAGGCCCAATAATATCTCTTAATGTCGGGGAGCGCCATGCCCCCGTCATACCACGGGATGGAAAGTTTCGCGAGAGCAATGCGCGGACGCCCATCCCAAATAAGCTGTCTCTGAAGGCTCTCAATCTCCCGAAAATAGTTCTTAGGGATAGGATCATAACAGTTCTGGAGAGCGTAGAGAAATCGCGGCAATGACATCATTTTAAACAGGGCCGCCCGACCCAGGGGAGATAAGGGAAGTTTACGCCAGCGGGCAACGTCCAAACGTAGTCTAAGCAACGGGGGAAGGAGATTACGATCAAAGCGAAGGGACGAGTCCAAAGTAACAAAAATCCCCAAGTATTTGAAGCCATCCTGGGCCACCTGAATGGGAAGTCTACTCGGCAACGGAGGCAAGACACCAGATAAAACATATACACAGGACTTGGTCCAGTTAATTACAAGGCCCGAGTTAGCACCAAAGGACGCGAGAACGTCAAATAAAACGGATAAAGACTTACGAGGGGAGGTAAGATACAAGAGGATATCGTCCGCATAAAGCGAGACGCGGTCTTCGAAGTCCGGGGCCCAACGAATCCCTTTAAGGGACGGTTCCCACCGAAGCCAGGCCGCCAATGGTTCAAGAGCAAGTGCAAACAGCAGCGGAGACAAGGGGCAACCCTGGCGGGTGCCCCTGCCCGAGGAGAAGGGAGCCGACACCCTACCATTCACCACAACTTGCGCCAGAGGTTCCGCGTACAACAATTTAATCCAGCTAATAAACTCGCACCCGAATCCGAATTTCTCAAGAGTCGCCCATAAATAGGGCCACTCCACAGTATCGAAGGCCATAGAGGCATCCAAAGACGCCAAAATGGCCGGTTCCGTCAACAGCCCCGCCCTCGCTATCACGCCGTGAAGGCGACGTAGATTCAAAGCAGTGTTGCGATGTGGGATAAAGCCAGATTGATCTGGATGGACCAGGTCACCAAGAACCGACAGAAGACGGGACGCCAAAAGTTTCGCCAAAACCTTGGATCACCACCCTTCTAATGGACAAATCAGAAATGACTGGGGACCCTAAAAGTTCCAATTTAAGTTAGATAGTTAGAGAAAAAGGGCATAAAAGAGCTTGAGCGAAAGAGAGAAAAAAGCTGGCTCCACGGATTTCATTTTGCACCACGACATGCTGTCGGATTGAACAATTGTATGGTGCTAGAGACTTTGAAATTATTTTGGACTTTAAACTTGGCTGGAGCAGAAACGATGATCGATTGCAGAGATTTTGTGTCAGAAGGGAGGCATTGAGGAGAATAGACAGTCAGACAGCTTTGGGAACCAGTCTAGTGAGGCTCTGTCATTCACCTATGACAGATTGGTAATATGATTTTCTAATTTTATTTCTTAACATATACTAAATAAATGTTCAATTTGTGCTTATTTAGAGAAAAATGCTTTATTTTTCTTCCCTTTATTGAAATTTAGATGAACTATATAAAATATAAACTTGAGTCTGTTTTTATTCCGATTTTATAAAGGTCATGACAAAATTCAATGTTAAAGTTATGGGAATATTATGATTGAGCTGGTCTTAATCGCCATCAACTGACTTCCACTAATTGATCCATCGACCAAATAGAGGAATATCATGATGTATTGTTCCCCTCATAACAGATTTATTGATGGTTCGAAATGTATATAGTGTAAAAAGTGTAAATTCGAGGTACCCCACTATTCAGCAGCTCACCCTCTTTGTCACTGATTCAGGGGCCATATGGTGTGTGAATGTGTGTCTCGCGGTGTTATGAGCCCCACCAATGAGTAAAGGATGAATTATTGTTCCTGAGTTCCTGAGTTAAGTGGGATGAATTTGAGGGTATGTTGTAAAGCTCAGCTGCTTCACCAGCACTCCTCTGCTCTGTAACTAGATCTATGCATCATAAGTCCACTAATACAAGTGTGAACTATTGGCCCTATACTGCCTCCGAAGTCTCGTGATTGTGGAATGTGCAGACATTCTGAAAGTGGGACAACACATTAACAAAGCATCGCCTATACTATCACATTCCTCAAAAAGTTGCAAAAAAATGTGTGGGCCTCGCACTTATACTACACTTACAAAGTTAGTTTGACAAACCTGGCGATCAGCAATACACCTGGTTACTAATTCAAATGTTCAGGTAGATGAGAGCAGAGAGGAACGCCTGGCAAACACATATCAATCATTTCCAGGAATACAGAAATATGTGCCATTTGGGTGAACTCCCAGAATGCTACAATATCTTCCAAGAAGGAGTCTAACATAAGCATGCAAGCTCACTGTACTCACGAGCATAGTTAAGAACACATGGTAGTATAACAAACAAGCCTTGGCAAAGCCAATAGCTTTCACCTATGCTAGAGCTCTTGGATTTGGCAATGTGTTTTAGCCTTAATTTAGACCACAGCCCTAATTGGATAGGCCACGTCCCTTTAAGAGCTTTGGCACACCCCTTTTAGAACACCCACTTAAAGCCCTGGCTGTTAACATTGTTCACTCAAATTTGGTCTGAAAACTAGATATTGCAATCATCAAGCCAACAAATACACAGCACACTAACTGTGAGACATAGGGGCTCATTATGATGGGGGGGTCAGACTGATGTCCGCACCCCATCATAACGGTGCTGGGACTGCCTGCCAGACGTGCAGCTGTCCCACCAGTGAAATTAAGATGCGCCCGCCATACTGGTGGGCGCATCCTGCCCTTTTAACATTGCGGATGGTGATGCAGGTTGCAGCACCATCCGCAATGTCAAAAGAGCATGCACATAATTTCCCAGCACCACGTGGCAGGCACCACGCGGTTCCTGCCACTTGATGCAAGGAACTCATGGGGACCCCCCACTGCACCCCGCCCCCCACATTCGGAGGAGGCCGCAACAGGCCTACAAAGCCAGCCTCCACCTGTCTTTTTGCTGCAGGATATCCGCCGC
Organism: Lissotriton helveticus; assembly: GCF_964261635.1. Classification (NCBI taxonomy): domain Eukaryota; kingdom Metazoa; phylum Chordata; class Amphibia; order Caudata; family Salamandridae; genus Lissotriton; species Lissotriton helveticus. The sequence goes on along the minus strand of NC_136059.1, from coordinate 2,105,279,075 downwards.
AATAAGACAGGCGGAAGGGCATATCACAATCACTACGGCGGTGCCTGAACAGCACTGCCACAATGTTTCCCTGGTTCCGGGTTCAACAAAAAGGGTGGAAAAGGACCACCTTGCGGAACCATGGTGGATGGACTTTCTGTCCGCTGCGGAACCATTGTGATTTCCACCGCCAAATTAGGATGGCAGAAGGAACCCCGGCCCGGTGGTGGCAGTCCTTCCGCCATCATAATGAGCCCCTTAGTTTTCATAGTATCAGACAGTAGACGCTATGTTGTCCTGTTGTTTCTGTAGTGGTTAAAGTATGACATTTGACTTTCAGTGCTAGAGTTTTTTCTTGTTGTATTTTAATATATGTTCCATTTTTTTTATTTCTTTATTTATATATTCATCTGTACTCCTCCTTATTATTCTTTCTTGAGGAAATCTGTTTGGCAAACACCCTTCATGCGATTAAGACTCAGGACAATAACCGGGAACAGGAGGGTCAGCACAACCTGGGCTAAATTGCTGAAGGTCATGCTGCAGGGAAGCCCGCAATTCAGTAGACATGTTAAAAAAAGAGATAACAAAGGTCTAACAATGACTTTACTTTTTGAGCCACAGCAGTAGAGTTGCCTTGCAAATGCCCATTTTTTCCGGGATGGTCATGGTGATGGGTACCAAGTATGTGCAGTGTCCTAAATGTTATACAGCATTGCTTTTCTCCTCCAGGTCAATAGATATTGAAAACGGCAATTGGTTTCTCTATGAAAAAAACATTTCAGGGTTCACGCATACACACATAGGTACAAAGGTAGATGATGATCCAGCGGAAACAGGTTTTTGGGAGAAACTTAAAACTACTCATCCTTTCCTAGTATTTCTTAAACCCATTTATTTTGTCACATTTTCATCATTTTATCTTTGAAAGGTACGACCTTCTACAAACTGCTACCAACATCACTTACATCCTCTGATGGATCTTGCATTGAGCTACAAGGGGCTAGAATATTCAGGGAATTAACAATTATCCTATGAGGACCTGGAGTAGATCATTGTTATCTCAAACTTATATTTCAACATAACTTAGCACCTTCATCAGCCATGCATATTAATTTCTAGAGACACAGAATATCAACAAAAGAATGAGACAGAATCGATAAAGCTAATTTAGTAAAACATTTATCTACTGCTTCAGGAATGCGGTAAGAATAGAAATACATTTTAAAATCTAAGTTAATTATAAGTTGACATTACAAAGAAAACCCCACAGTACATGAAGTTACAGGTTCAGTGATGCTCATACAAACCATTCATTCATAAAATCTTTATTTTGGCAGTTAGCCATAAAAGAGTTCCAAACCAGATAAAAAACAATATACAAGGATGATAATTCAATTCAGTGTTGCATGCTTGTCAATATTTTTAAAGCGTATGTTCTAAAATGGTACCTGATTTAGGTAAGACACATCTAGACCGCTAAAACTAATCACTATCAAACAGAACACGAAGAAACAATATTCCATTTCAGAAGTACAATTCATTATTACAAGGATCTTAAATAGTTGAGTAGCGAATTCAAATAATACATAATTTTAGTCAAACAGGTCAAATCAGCTCACCAGTAATAATTTCATACACTACCAATTAAGAACCTTCGCTTGCACCACATAGCTGCCAAAAATTTCGAAACAGCAAATACAACATGCCTGGACGTATCAGTTTTTAAAACTCTAAAAGCATGCATACACTGTACAAAACCCAAGTTCTTGCAGAGAGGTACGAGCCAATACCTACTTGGTTTACAGTAGACTGGGCAAAAGAAGAGGACGTGCAGTTCATCTTCTATGTCACAGCTACACCCAGGACAGTTTCTCGTTGCAGAGGCGGACCATTTACTAGTAAAGGCTCTTAGCGGTAGAGTACCATATCTCCATTGGAGATAGAGTTTCCTAGCTAAAATAGGGTAAATATCATCCATAAAAGACTCGAAATGATAAAATACTTTGGTCATAAAAAATGAATCAGTTAATGTGCCGACATGCGGATTAGACAAAGCAGCAGTAAGTTTGTTGTCAGCAAATATCCTGGTGAGGGACTTTCGCGAAACCAGTTTGCAAGTCCTCTCTGGGTCATGCCACAAGGCGGGTAAACCCAATCTTGTGAGTTTGTTCTTTATAAACATGAACCAAGGGATTTTAGCAGCACTTTGGTAAGTTAATATTTCTTTAATTCTAGCCTATAAGTTTGCAGCTCTGGCGTTATCCAGATCCTGCGCCAGAACCTGAGGGGCTTGAGTGCTAGTTCGTCATCGATAGGTTTCCTCCCTAGGTCAAACCTCAGAGGGAGGAGTGGGGTGCTAGATGGGAGAGCCAGCAATCGTCTTAAAAATGTATTCTCTGCTTTGACAATTTCGGGTCTACAAGAAAAACCCCATAGCTCTCCTCCGTATAGGACTGCACCCCTTGCTTGCGTTTTATAAATCTCCAGCGGGGGAGCAACGGGTTTATATGTCGATAAATTGGAGAGCTTGAGGATCCCCCCAGCAAGCTGGGCCAATTTCATTTGCGACTTGATTTGCTGGGGGCCCCATGAGAGATTCTCACTGATGGTAACCCCCAGATATTCAAAAGTCATTACCCTTTCTAATATGGTTGTGCCCAAGCTGGGATTTGGACGAGTGGTTGCTGGTGGATAAAAAATCATAAATTTTGTTTTATTGGCATTGATATCCAAGCCCCGGCCTCTACAGAATTCCTCAAAACCCTCCAGTATACGCTGAATACCCATGGGAGACTTCGACAGCAGGAGGGTGTCGTCTGCGAACATGATCACAGGCACCCTACTGCCTGCCAGCCTCGGGGCATCATTGTGGTGTACTTCATCTAGATGGGCGATTACCCCATTAACATAGAGGCAAAACAGGGTGGGGGCCAATTATGCACCCCTGCCTTACCCCCCTGTCAACGGGGAATCTAGCTGATAGCGCCCCATTCTTGCCACACCTGACCAGGGTGAAGTTCGCCTAATGTAGCCTCATCAGAACAGTTAAAAGTTGAACCGGTATCCACAGGTTAAGGAGCACAGACCATCATTTCCCCCTGGGCACCAAGTTGAAAGCAGACCGCAGGTCCACAAACACCAGATAGAGGCTGCCACCCTCTATCCTCACCGTTTTCCAGAATAGTAGAGCTAATCGGAAAATTTGGTCCATGGTGGAGGTGTTCTTCCTGAACCCTGCTTGGTTTAGGCTAAGAATGGCGTGCTTCTCAATCCAATCCTGGAGATGATCCAGAATGAGTCGTGCAAAAATGTTTTGCGAGACATCAATCAGACTGATGGGCCTGTAGTTGACTGGGAGCAGAGGAGAGCCCTTTTTGAATATGGGAACAATTTCTGGTCCCAGCCAAGTACAGGGAACCGCCATGCCCCTCAGGACTGCATTAAAAAGTATATGTAAGTACGGGCCACAGATCCTGGTTCATGTCTGAAGAGGTCTCTCGGCAATTTGTCAAGACCCGGGGCTTTTCCCACAGGAAGTTTAGCGACTGCAGTCAAAACCTCCTCTAGCGTAAACTCTAATTCTGCAGACTGGGGGGTCGGCAGCGGGAGTGCCAGTGTGCATTCTGTGCCTACTTCTGTAGAATATAAAGCCTGAAAGTGATCTTCCCAGACTTTGGCATCTATATTTGGTTCAATAGCCGATTTCGGTTCCCCACTACCTGTATTTACTATTGACCAAAATCTCCGTGCATCCCTTGTTGCAAGGACCACAGTTAGGCTAGACCACTTATCTTGATCCCAATCTTGCTTTGCGAGAACAATTTCCTTTTTGTACTGTGATCTCCTAGCCTGAATTTGGAGTTTGCTGCTACGTAGCTTTAAGGCCTGGACTAACTTGTTCTTGGGCTTTCTGCATGCCGCATTGTACCATGAGCTTGTAGGGGCCCTTTTTCTTCTTTTAGCCACCTGGGGATTAAATACCTCTACTAAGTTGGATACTAGATCGGAGTGGAGAGCCAACATTTTAGCATTATAGTCGGGAGGCCGGGGTTGGATATTTAGGGCCTCGTCCTCCAAAAACAGGGGAACATTTCCTTTGTATAGTATGCTGAGCTCTTCTGGGTTTACCACAATTTTGTCCCACCTGACTCTGCGCCTGTCGTTTGATAGTATAATCCCTTCACCCGAATCCCCAAAGTTTACAATGCCATTCTTCTTAGGGCCCGGAAAAACCAGCTCCAGAGTTAAAGGATTATGGTCGCTCTCAGTTCTTGAGCTTACATTAAAGTCAATTACCTTGGCCCACAAACGCATCTCGACCATAATGTAATCGAGGCGAGACTCCTGTCCAGTTTTGTTAAATCTACACTTAGCTGGAGTATCCGAGGGCGTGCGACCATTACAGGCCCTAATAGAGTGATTTAAAGTTACGGCCGTGATCGGAATTGCTAGGGGAGACCATGTCTTTGGTGATGAGGACTGAGTAGGTGGTATTGCCCAGTGTTCATCCTCCGTCAGTAAAACGCCATCCATCATCCGTGGTAGGGGCTCAAAGTGACAGTTCAAGTCACCCCCTACCAAGAGATGAGTATCACTGGGGAGGGTATGCAAAAAAACCGACAACTGCTCAGTAGTTCTTGATTCGCTGGCTACACTTACCGGTCATGAGTAAACGTTAACGAGGGCAAGCTTAAAGGCATTTGGCCAGACAAGAATTGTGCACTGGACATCCTCCGAATAGGTATTCATAATTTTAGCAGTACAACCCAAATTCACACCCACCCAGGTGGTAAGACCTCCCAACGGTCGCCCGTCCCCCCCCAACGAGCTGGGACATGAAATGCAGCATAGCCTTGACGTAGCTGTTCCTCTCGGACCCAAGTCTCCTGGAAAATACAGATGTCATACTTGTCTATGAAGGTACCCCACTCTGGGCAGGCTAATTTATTAGGTACTCCCCCCACATTCCACGACAGTATGGTTAGGGAGCGACTATTGCAGGTCCCAACACTAATATCACAACTCCCCAATGGGGCTTCTTCACACAGGCTTATCCTCACGGGATCCGTATTGTAGCCTGTCCCAGTTCTGCTGGACATTTGATCGCTACTGCCTGTAGTAGTGCCCCTAACAGGGGATTGTGTATCTGGAAGTTCCCTGATTTCTCGACTGCTGCCAACCTCCACGTCTCCTCCAAAAGAAACGTGGCTCATTCCCTGGTTAGCCACCAGAGAACCCCACCGATTGTTCTGCAGTCAGTCTACCATGTCCAGGGTGCTATATATGTTGTGAGTGCAGATGTAGCTGGGTACATAAGATTGTGCAAACCCGCCCCTGTTCACCCCGCCCCCTCTCCTAGGCTCTACTACGGTCCAGTCCTGTTCTGTTACTAATATGTCGGATGGCGGATAAAAATAAGACAGTGGGAAGGGTTAAATAGCTGACCCAGGGATATGACTCATCCCCTCACAGATGTGCGCCACTACCCAAGTGTCTCTAAAATTAACCAACACACAATCACCCTTTATGGACTTTTGTCTACGCCCCACCCAAGACACCCTTCGTACCATCAAAATATCGCTACTAATGTAACCCGGTAGCGGTCTGTTTTTATTGAGCCAGTCGAAGACTTTGTTTTTTAATGAACTAAAAGATTTCCTGCTGGCATCGCTTAGTTCGGTGACTTCTGTTAGGACCACAAGATACGGGCTCGATTCTGGGGGCAAGTCTATTCTAAATTCCTTAGAGGAACCTCTATCGTGCGGGTCTTGGCAATCCTCCCTTGACTTGTCAATAATAGCCACCGTTGGTACATTGTCAGGGGGAGCCACTGATATTACCTGCTTTGTACTAGCCACATTAACAGGGGGTGGCTCAACTGCGATAGTGACATTTTGTGATGGTATCCCACCCTGACCTTTGTTAGATTGTAGATTGCCCATAGTCACATAGTTAGTTTTTAGACAGTCCGCAGTTGCCAATGTAGCTTTTTCAATATTGGACAAGCGTAGCTCGATCTGCACTAGTCTATTTTCAAAAGATTGAAGTGATGACCTGAAGAGTCTTATACAAAGCGAGTCCTCCGGTGCAAGAGTTGCGGTGATAGAATGTTCGACTCCTGGAGTGTTTTCAGTTAAGGATGGAAAGTCATTTTTATCCACTGCACTCGAATCCTCTGAGACCTTACTCGGGGTAATAGTCTCTTGATTATTAGTGCGCTTTGCATGCTTGGGCTTCCTGTCATTGGCAGCAACAGCAGCCCCTCGCTTCCTTTTAAGTACCGCCCCCTCTCTTCTCCCCCGTAGCTGGCGAGTATTAGGCCTTTCAGGGGTAATGTTCGCAATTGACACGTCAATAGACCGTATTGGTGATAATTGCTGAGAAACGCCAACTTGATGTGGGTGCCCCTGAACCTGGACCTCCTCTGGACTTCCGTAGTTCCCAGTTGCAGTGTAGGCTCTGGTGTGTGGGCATTTGCAAGGTGCCCCAAAGAGGATCATTTTGCCAAGGCAAGGTCTTGGGAAAGGCGACACTCGATGAGGATTAGTTCGTGATTGATAACAGAGTTGACTCTAATGATAAAATTGTCCAGTGTCCCCACTAAATATCCTCCCGAAGTAACAGCCTTTGTCCTGCTTTCACGACCCGCCATTGTCCAGGTACTTTTGGTAAATAAATAGGTACTTACAGAACAACCATTAAGTTGGAGGCCAGATGAAAGAGGGGTGGCCCGGTCCAGTCTCCCCCGGGCTACAACGGGCTTAAACGGGCCTGCCCTTGGCCCGGGCTTCGACCGGCGCTCACCCGCACGCGACCCGCGGGGCCGGAAATAGGCGTTGTTTATATACCGCTGATAGGAGGAGGACGGGAAGAGGAGCCAGCTGATGGTGGTTCTGAGGCTGCGGAGTATGCGCCTCTGTGTCCACAATGCAAACACCAGACTGCTGCAAGCGGCTCCCGCGGAGCGGGGGCCGCTAGCAGTTTTAAAACGGCAGGAGGAGGGCGGGAAGTGTTGCCAGCTGACGGTGGCTCTGAGGTTGCTGGTGTCCACGTAAAGTCCCAATGCAAACACCAGACTGCTGCGAGCGGCTCCCGCGGAGTGGGGGCCGCGAGCACTTTTAAAACGGCAGGAGGAGGGCGGGAAGAGGAGCCAGCTGACGGTGGTTCTGAGGCTGCTGGTCCTCGCATTCCCGTAGTATGCGCCTCTGTGTCCACGTAAAGTCCCAATGCAAACACCAGACTGCTGTGAGCGGCTCCCGCGGAGTGGGGGCCGCGAGCAGTTTTAAAACGGCAGGAGGAGGGCGGGAAGAGGAGCCAGCTGATGGTGGTTCTGAGGCTGCTGGTCCTCGCAGTCCCGTAGTATGCGCCTCTGTGTCCACGTAAAGTCCCAATGCAAACACCAGCCTGCTGCGAGTGGCTCCCGCGGAGCGGGGGCCGCAAGCAGTTTTAAAACGGCAGGAGGAGGGCGGGAAGAGGAGCCAGCTGACGGTTGTTCTGAGGCTGCTGGTCCTCGCAGTCCTGTAGTATGCGACTCTGTGTCCACGTAAAGTCCCAATGCAAACACCAGACTGTTGCGAGGGGTCCCCGCAGAGAGGTGCCCGCGAGCAGTTTTAAAACGGCAGAAGGAGGGCGGGAAGAGGAGCCAGTTGAAGGTGGTTTTGAGGCTGCTGGTTCTCGCAGTCCTGTAGTATGTGCCTCTGTGTCCACGTAAAGTCCCAATGCAAACACCAGACTGCTGCGAGCACATTTTCATCATTTTATCTTTGAAAGGTAGGACCTTCTACAAACTGCTACCAACATCACCTACATCCTCTGATGGATCTTGCGTTGAGCTATAAGGGGCTAGAATATTCAGGGAATTAACAATTATCCTATGAGGACCTGGAGTAGATCATTGTTATCTCAAACTTCTATTTCAATATAATTTAGCACCTTCATCAGCCATGCATAATAATTTCTAGAGACACAGAATATCAACAAAAGAATGAGACAGAATCGATAAAGGTAATTTAGTAAAAACATTTATCTACTGCTTCAGGAATGCTGTAAGAATAGAAATACATTTTAAAATCTAAGTTAATTATAAGTTGACATTACAAAGAAAACCACACAGTGCATGAAGTTACAGGTTCAGTGATGCTCATACAAACCAATCAACATAGTCTCAGGTTTTGTCCTCAAGAAATCAGTTCATGTCCATTATGCAGCTTTGATTGGCACATCAGGAGTCAGAATAACCCCTCAGCAGAGAAAGGTTATCTCCCTGCGTCCCTTGCTAGCTGGCAATAGCACAGGATATGGTCTCCGTTCATTTAATGTTCAGTTTGTTAGAGTCTATGCCACTCAGAATGAGTGATTGCGGCAAGGAAAAGGAACCATTTTGTTACACATAAATCATGCATGGATCAAGGGAAAATTCAACAGCATGTCGAGCAGGGAAAAGTTAGACAGCCAGGCAGCCCCCGACTCCTCCTTAAGTTGGGCAAATATACTCCAATACATCTAAGCTTACCCCCCTTAAAATATTGATTCCGTCAGTCCATGGGGTTTCATTGGTCACTCACGACGAGCTGTTATGTGGTGATCGGTAAAATATACAAATACAGAAGAATTAAATCCTTTTTCTCACGTTTTCTTTAGGATCATTCCATTCCATTTATTTAGCATCTAATAACATCCTTGGAAGTAAGCAGTACATTTTGTCATCTGTCATTGGTCCGTTCCCAGGTGCCTTTCGACAAATATGCAACAAAATTGTTACAAACTCAATAGAGTGTGATACGTGTGAGAAACAAGTCCATTTTGAACAAGAATACAGATGGAAACTTTACAGGAAATTCTCATAGAGCCTGGGTCTCAGTTTCATACACTTAACATTTGCTAAGGAAAGAAATCCACGGAGGCCTAAGTAGAAAATGACTAAATCATGAAATATTAATATTATTAATGAGCACACTTTTCGAAATGCATTTAGATTTTTCTTACTAATTCAAATACAATGTACTTATGAAATACATGTCAGTATTAAGCACTACTAAAATTTTCTTTTTCTAAGTCATTATTGTGCACGTTACCATGCATTTAAATTTCAACGTGTCACTCTTCATTGCATGCAAATACAAGCGTTACGTTACAAAAGCCCTATAACATTCTATGTCAGCTTTTCTTTGTTAAATGCATTCTGTACATTCAATTAGTGAAAGTTTCACAAGTTTCTAGTACCTTTAAGAGTAATGCAGTATTCAATGCACATTTGTATTCATCAATGTTAGTTTTCTAATGGTTACAATTCGATTTTTTATTTCTTTTTCTAAAACACATAAATGCTTCAGCATAACTTTATCGTTATCTGAGCATAGTTACTCATTGCTACATATATCATATATTCTAACATTCTGCATGCTTTTTTACGATGCAGTATCGGAACATTAGTGAGCAGATGTAATTTCTCTCAGTAAGCAAACATCTCTTTGTTTTGTCTCATTCATTATAAAGGTGTCGTAAATCGATTTATAGTTAGGAATTGGTGAAGATGGATGCCTGCAAACATCTACGCCCCATCAATGATCAGAATAAAAACAGGGCAGAGAATGTGGAGTGTTGGTTTTTGGGGCGATAGGGTTAATGTCACTGCAGTGTACATTATGTATTTGCAATGCACTATAAGTATTGAGAACTGGGCCACAGAATAAAATAATGTTCATATTACTTACCAGTTATGTTCATTACTCTTAGTCCTGTTTGTCTTCATCCTATTCATCAATAATGAGGCGTATTCCACGTCACAAAACAGAAAAACATCAAGAAATGCTTGAAAGAGTGTCCCTCCATGACAGCGAACAACCTATAAGGATGTACCTTACCCAGCACTCCTCCTGGAATGCTATGCCCTCCAGAACAGATTTAAAGGTCAAGATTCCAGGAGGAAGAAGGGGACATAATGAATGGGATGAGGACAAACAGTACTCAATAATGAAGATTACCAGTAAGTATTTGAAACATGACCTCTATGTCCTATTACCCCGTCTCCCTTCATTACTAATGAGCAATACCAAAGAAGTCTAATTGACTTCATATCAATATCCAAGAAGGACAATCCAAATCAAATTTACATGCTTAGAAGATATAATGATTTATTACGATCAAACAATGCTTAGGTCAAAGCAGAGTCTATTACCCCAACCCATACATTCTTATCGTCATCCAGAATATTCTGAAGTCTATGTTCCACTAAAGATTTGGGAACTGCCCATGTGGCTGCCAGACGTACCTCAAATATAGATACACCCTTCAGCTCTGCCCATGAAGCTGATACTTCCCAAGTAGAATAACCTTGAATACCAACTAGGGGAGGGGGACCAAACAAAGAATAGGCCAAAGGAATCGCCAACTTTATCTATCCACTGATTGAAACCAAAGAAGTTTGTTCTCCTTTGTTTGAGGAACCAAAAGTATCAAAAAGGAAATCTGATTTACGAGATGATTTGGTTATTTCCAAGTAAACTTTCAAAGCTATCTTGATGTCCCACAAATGCCAACTGAACTCTTGATGCGAGTCAGAAAAATCTGAAAGAGCAGGAAGAAGTACAGATTCTTATGAAAAGTCAAAGCTACCTTAAACACAAATATACCAATCCAGCCTAAGGACAACCCCAAATTCAAAAATGTAAGGAAAGGTTACCTGTCCATAGAGCTGCAATCGCCCCAATTTTTCCCAGCTTATGTTATTGTTCTTAAGAATACTGCCTTTAAAGTAACAAAATTACTGATTAGCCTGGTCAAGAGGCGCAAATGGGAAAGAAGTGACGGCTTTCAAAAATTAATGGTAAATTCCAAAGAGGATACAGTGGTTTTACCCCCATATGTTAAAAAGAGAAACGTCTTAAAAGATGAGAAACCAAGTTAGCCTTATCTTTTAGATTTCCCAGGGATTACAGAAAGCCTGAAATAATTACCTTCAAGTTCCTCACACACATTTCCAAAGCCCTCCACAATGAATGTGTGTCCTCATGTAACGTAACTGGTGCTATGTAAAGAGCTCTGATGCCCGATTCGGGTCAAGTTTGCGCTGTATAAAAATCTGCAAAAAAAAAATGCCGGACCTGCATACCTCAACCACTGCCTCTCCTTCTACACATCCACCAAACATCTCCGCACCACCCAACTGGCCCTGGCCACCATCCCACGGATCCACAACACCACGGCTGGAGGAAGTCCCTTCTGCTACCTCGCTGCGAAGACCTGGAACTCCCTGCCTTTACGTCTCAGGCAATCAATGTCACTGCCTCAATTCAGGAAGGACCTCAAGACCTGGCTCTTCGACTTAATTGCAGATTCCCCCCACCTCTCTCTCAGCGCCTGGAGACCCTAGCGGGTGAGTAGTCACACATTGCAAGAGACCTGATTGATTTCATTGCCTCCCACTTAGCACTCAAAGTGGAAACTGTCAAATGCTTCTCATAACCTTTTCAAAGAAACTGAAGAACACTAGTAAGAGTATATGCACCTGGAGAGCTATTTTGCACTGAACCCCATTTCTGGATATTTTTCCAATTTCTATCATAAGATTTCAAGGTGTAAGGTCAGCAGGACTTCTGAATGACCAAGGCTAAATGACTTGACAAAGGTTGAAAATGGCCCTTTTTGCAGGGTTATCCCAAACATTTTCCTTCTTCCTCCTATTTTTGCCTGACCTGTGTTTGTTGGCTATACTACTCAGGGTACTTTACCCCTGTTGATCAGTGCTAAAGTGCATATGCTCTCTGTGTACATTGGTATTGTGATTGGTTATCCAAGAGTGGCATGTTTGATTTACTGGTAAGTCTCTAGTGAAGTGTACTGAGTGTGCACAGGGCCTGTAAATCAAATGCCACTAGTGGGCCTGCAGCACTGGTTGTGCCACCCACATGAGTAGCCATGAAAAGTTGTCTCAGGCCTACCATTGCAGTGCCTGTGCGTAGTTTGTTAACTGCCATGTCGGCTTGGCAAGAGTACCCACTTGCCAGACCCTAACCTTCCCTTTTCTTACATGTAAGTCACCCCGAAGGTAGGCCCAAGGTACCCCTGTGGGCAGGGTGTAGTGTATGTGAAATGTAAGACATGCCCTGGTGTGCGTGGCATGCCCTGAAAATGAAATACTGCCATTTTCATTTTTCAATATTGTAAGGCTATCTGTTACCATAGGATATAATGGGGAGTTGGCTTATAACATCTTATAAGCATAACTACTCCTGGGAACAAGGTAGGAAAATAAAGTTTAGCATGCCGAAACTCAGAATGTTAAAATGCATCTTTTAGTGAGGGTAATTTGTACATTCTGTGTTTGAAAATATTATTTTTAGACAGTAGGTATATTTTCTTGCTTAGCCATCCAGTGTGCCTCTGCTAGGTATTGACTGTCTGGCTTTGGAGTGACAGGGGCTGTGGAGATGCAGTGTATCCAGAGTCTGGATGAGTCAGGGCTGAGATGAATAGAGCTGGGCTGCATTTTGAGTAAGGGAAGGAGATTTCCTTTCACCTGATTGGGCCTGGTCTGCCTTCCACAATGCTGTTTCCACCTCCTGCCTGGAAGCTACACCAGAGAGGACAGAACTAGTTTTTACTGAGCACAAGGCTTCTCTGCCACCAGAGAACAAAGGATTTTGCTAAATAAATATTGGGGCCCAGGCCCCAGAGCTTTAGATCATCCCTGGAATTCAAGAGGACCCTTTGCCAAGGAGAAGAGCTGGAGAGACTGAGGAGAAGTACTGCCCTTTTACTGTGTGCTGGGGTGGGTTGTCCTGCAATTGCAGTTTCTGCCAAGGAAAGGAGAAGGACTTTGCTGTGTGGTGTGTTGAAGGAGATCTCCAAGGACCTGTGTGTGCTGGCCTCCTGTCTGAAGTCTCAGGGACACAAAGACTTCACCCCAGTTCCCCTGAACTCTGCTGCTGTGAATTCTGACCTGCTCAGAAGTGCCTGTGCCAGTTTTGGACCTCTGGAGGCTGTTGCTGCTGTTTGGGAGCTGAAAGAAAGAAGCAACTTGAAGTACTGCAAAAATCAACGCATCACTCTTCTTGCGGGTGTTTTCAGATGCATCCCCACGGCATGAGAAGAATTCCCATGCATTGCTGTGCCGCTGCGAAAACTGATGCAGCGCCTGTCACCACTACAAGAATCGAGGGATCACGGCTGAAGAAAAACGATTGTATATTTGGGGGTCTCTAGTTAGCAGACCAAATAGGGACCCTTGTGTCTAGTCAGGGTAAGTGGGTACACTCCTAAAATAACCCATGCTCACCCCCTTGGTAGCTTGGCATGAGCAGTCAGGCTTATCTCAGTGGCAGTGTGTAAAGCATTTGTAAACAAATACAGTAACCCAGTGACAACACTACAGATGGACACTACACAAGTTGTAGTATTAAAATAAAGATTTTTATATAGACTTAACACCAGACCACAACACTGTACTTAAAAATGGTAGCATTAGCTCAGTTCTCTTAAGATGTAAAATGCAACACTTTAAGTTCAATGTACCTTTGGGTGCGTAACGCTATACAATGAAAATGTTGCATGTAAGGTGATGCATCGGTTCCTTACACGCAAGAACGGTGATGCGTCGTGTCCCTACTGATACGTAGGGGATGCGTTGGCACTTCTCGGCGTGGGGAGATGATGCATCAGTTTCTCACTGCGCTTGCATAGCGATGCGACCAGCAGCACCGTGATGCGATGAAGATCCGGTGCCATGTACAAAAATGGCGTCTTCTCCTTGATGCGACACAATGCATGCATGCACGATGGCCGTGCGGCGAATCAACAATTCCTCTGACCCGCGAAAGGCCCTGCGACACGCTTACCGGTGTTGCAGCGGCATCTGATGCGACATCGATCCTCTTCTCCGGCGATGCGAGGTGCTTCAGCAATGATGCAACAGCTGCAGCGGCGACGCTCTTTCCCGGCGATGCGATGACAGTGGCTGCGGTGGAGACACGCTTCTCCGATGATGCAGCGGCATCTGGTGTGGCATCGATCCTCTTCTCCGGCGATGAGAGGCGCTTTTGTGTTGTGAAGCGACAGCTGTGGCGACATGCTTCTTCTTCGTGAGTCGCGCTTCCAGCTTCTTGCGACACGTAGTCCCTCAGAAAGCCCAACACAACTGCAGGCACTTCCAAAGAACTCTTGGGGAGTGGGGGGGGGGGGTGAAGTCTGTTGTCCCTGAGACTTTGTGGATTTTGAGGTCGGGGAGCTAACGAAATTGAGTGAGGTTGCGTACTGCTGAATTTTAGGTGGACAGACCACGCATAGTTGGTGGCATACAGGAAACGGAGGCACGGGTGAATCATAAGGACAGCACTGTGTGAAATACAGGTAGCGCCGCCGGGGGTGCCAGCCCCGGAGCACTGAGGGTGCTTGGATTCAGGGATTGAGACCTGTTTTGAGAAAGAGAGCAGTCTGAATTACGTGACGAAAGCCTATAGATTTTGCTTTACCCTTGTCCTGAGGTGGCCTGAAGAAATTGACGGCTGAAACGCTTCCGCGTCGACAACTTTATATAGAGGAGTCACCATTAATGCAAATATGTTGAATTGCTTAGAAGCACGTTATTTGAAAAGATAGAGAGGTGTTGTACCTCATGTGCTAGAAGGACTACCTCCAAGTGTATCACCTAGATATCATGAGGGAACACTAGTGTTTTAAATATCTTGTTGGGGTATTGGCGATACTGAGTTTTGTATATATATATATATATATCGCTCCAACTGGTTGCGGTGCATATATATATATATATATGGATATATGTATGTCTTGTGTTTGTTATTGTATATACATTGTTGTATGTTTTTCCATCAATTTATTTTTGAATTGATATGTGGGTCAGAGACTGGTCCAATGGCATGTATGTGTGTGAAATTTAATTGAACATTGGTTTTTGTAAAATTATACAGTAACATCAGAGTAACTAATTGTGCCCTTACTGAAAATAAATGGGATATTCATCCCTCCGTATTCCCTTGTTATTCATCAATTTGATGTCCCTGAGACTTCAGCAGGAGGCACGCTCTATCTCAAGCCCTTGGAGATACTTTACAAGTTGAATGAAAGTACCACAATGTCCTTTCTCCTCTCTTTGGCAGTCAGGCAACTACTCCAGGCCAATCTCTCAAACTTAGGGATAGTCTCTCCTCAGCCTCTCTGGTTCCTCCTCTCAGCAAAGGTTTCTTCTTGTTTCCCAAAAGTGATCTAAAGTTCTGGGGTCTGTGTCACCTCTTTTATACTCATGTTCTCTTTGTTCTCTGAAGGCAGAGAGACCTTTGCCTAGTCCAAACCAGTTCTGGTCAGTCCTGGAGCAGTTTGTTGACAAGACTCCTTCTTTCCTTTCACTGTGTATGCCAGGGACATCAGACGCACCACAGGAGGTGGAGCCAGCATTGTGGAGGGAAGGCATAGCCCTATTCAGGTCCCAGGTGCAACTTCTCCCACCCATCTACATGGGATCTCTCTATTCAGCCCTGTGCTGACTCACCCTGTCTCCTGGAATCTCCCAGCCCGTGTCACTCAAACTCCAGACAAGGAATACACAACTAGCAGAGGCAGGCTTGGATGGTTAGACAATAAAACATCTCCTTTCTAAAAGTGGTATTTTCAAACACACTAAAAGATGCATTTTAGTTCAGGCATACTAAACTCGAATGTCTACCTAGTTCCCTTAATCAGTTAGGATTATAAGATGTAATAAGCAAACTGCCCATTCTGGCCTATGGGGAACAGGGAGCCTTGCAATAGTGAAAAACGAAAATGGCTGTAATTCACTATTAGGACATGCCACACACACCAGGGCATGTCCTACCTTTTACCTACAATGCACCCTGCCCTTGGGCCTACCATCGTTGTGACGAATATGCAGAAAAGGGAAGGTTTAGGGACTGGCAAGTGGGTGCACTTGCCCAGTCAACATGGCAGTACCAGACTGCACACAGGCTCTGCAATGGCAGACCTGAGGCACACTTTTACAGGCTGCTTCTGTGGGTGGCACAACCAGTGCTGCAAGCCCACCAGCAGCTATTGGTTTACAAGCCCTGGGCACACTCAGTGCACTATACTAGGGTCTGACAGTTAAACCAAACCAACCAATCATGGAATCACTAATCCATACATCAATTTATAATAGAGAGAGCATATGCACTTTATTACTGATCAGCAGTGAAAAAGTGCCCAGAGTCATAAAACCAACAAAAACAGGTCAGACAAAATACAGGAGGAAGGCAAAAAGTTCAGGGGGTAACCCTGCAAAAAGGGCCTGGTCCAACCCAACCCCCTTCCAGCCAAAACGCGGGGTAGACCAATCACTACGTTGATGGGATTCCCTGCTTTGGGCGATAAAACATGAACCCTGGCCCGCAACAGCAGGGGCATATTCCAGTTCTACGCCAATCTGAACCTTTTTGGTTCCATCTGTCCATACTCTCAGGGCCCACCATGCTAACCCATGGGGAATCCTTCTCCTCACCTGTGGACATCATCTGTGCAGCACCTAACCTTAGCTTGCTCACATGTGTGTCCCAACAGATAGACATCAAGCCACAGTGGCCACTGACAGTAGTCAGTGATGAGACCCAGGCCCTATGCCTCTCAGGGTTCTCAGGCCTCTCTGGTGTCAGAGAGTGGGGGGCAGTAGCCCCAGGTGCTTGGCACCCTTTGTCCACTCTTCCTCCTGTAAGGTCAGGTATGACATCCTGACACTGACCCACCAGCCCCAGGCCTGTACCCGGCGGCTGGACCAGAGACTGGGGTGGCCTCTCCCACACCCAGGTCTCCTCCTTGGGGCTCTATACCCTCCCACCGGGAGCGGTACCCCCTTCCAGAATGCTCAGGGTGCCTGTAGCAGGTGTCCTGCACAATTCGCCCACCAGTTATGGGGTTCTATCCTGCAACTTGGCTTCCAAGTAAGGGGGGACACCCTGAGCCTGGCCCTCCAATCTAGGGTCTAAATCCTCGGGCTCTACCGGGGTCAGAGGCGAGGACTCCCTCTCTCTGCACCCCCTTCCAGAGCACTGCACCCTCCCAACTGGAGTGGTACCCCTGGAAGCTACATCATTCAGGACACTGATTACAATTGCCCCTTCCTCCAGGTCAAACAACACCTGAACATGACTTCCCAACCTAGGGACCAAACCCTGCGGTTGAACACTTGCCCTGCGCACCAGGACTTCCTTGGGAGCACATATGTCCCGCCCGAGGGTGACACTCTACTCTTATGTCGTGTGACAGTATGCCTGGCATAGATCTCCCGACCCCTGTCCATTTGACGGCGTGTGAAGATCCCCCAATTCATTCACCGGTGACTCTGCCCTTCTGGCTGACCCCTAATCCACTGGTTCTTCCACTGAGGACTCTTTCCCCCTCTCACCCCTCAATCTGGACTTCTGCACCCCCACTTAGGAGTGGCACTGCCAGACACCAGAACTGATGGAGGCCTTCTTACAGACACTCCCTGTTCACCAGACACTGGGGGAGCACTCTCCACGGGCAGACCATCAGGACAGCTTAGGCTCCCCACCTGGTGCTCCCATAAACAACCATCCAGGCCCTGAGATTGTGTTTCGGGCACGTTGGGACACGCAGCCACACACTCACTCTGTCCCCACTGAGACAGGATATAAGCCCCTACACCCATCCCACTACACCGGGACCTAGCTGGGCTACTCTGAACCACTTCCACCACTCTCAGTTGGAATATACCTGAGCCACTCCCCTCAGGGTCACTCCCCAATGCCTCCCCAGACCCTCTGGAATCAACCAAAAGGTCTGCCTCCCATGTGAGCTCCCTGGGGTCAGAGAACTCACTCTCCAACAGGTTTTGGCATAGCTCTGGAAAACAGGGACTTCCAATATGCTCTCCCACGATTGGATCACACCGCCCCCTGCAAGGGTTATCCAAACTACCTTCACCTCTCCATCCAGTGTCTCTCACACGTATTCCACACCATTCTCCTAAGATTGGCAAGACAATATCTGACTGTTTCTGTCACTCAACCCACACTCTTCTGGGTGGTCTCCACAATCACATACCAGGACTTCAACCTTGGGGGAACCCCTCTCCCTGAAACTCTCATCTAGACTCAGTAGAGTGTCCCTCCCATCACTAGGACCATGAACCCCTTTGTCAGTTTCCCCATTCTCCTCAGGGACACTGCGCACTATTGGAGCTACCTCATGTCCTTGAACCTCCCAGTGTAGGTTAACCCCTTCCTTTAAGTCATGCGCCACATCTCTGGGTGTATGTACTGTTCCCTCAGCATAAGATAACCCAATTTTGCTGTCACCATCTGAGCTGTATTGCACCTCCAACCCAGCAAAGCTCACTTCCTGAGCTACACACATTCCTTTTCTCTGGGCTGAGACACTCATGGCCTCAAGCCTCTCAAGCTCTAAATCAAGCTCCTTCATTCTCAACTCATGCTCAAACTGCATCCTCTTTTCAACTAGGGACAATTTCCTATTCTCTAACTCCAGTTGTCCACCCAACTTGAGCTTGGCCTGCTCCATCTCACGCATCCTTCACTCCTTCCTGGCCTCTAACTCTCCTGGGGACAGGCCTTTGGCAGAAATACTGCTACCTACTGGGGCGGTTGCTCTCCTCCACCCGGACCCAATGGCCCATCCAGCTGCTCATCTGCATTCTCAGCCCCCTCCTCATTCTCAGGGATATTCCTTGCTTCGACCCAGGCCCTCAGCGCCTTTTGGAACTCATCCTTCTTGGAGAGACTGGTCATTGCAACTTTAAATTTCCCGCAGAAGTGCTTTAGCTGTTTTACATTGTAGCATTCCAGTTTCTTCTCTTCCCACTCATAATCAACAGATGCTATGGATGCTGCTTTCTCCATGGTGGTTAAACTTGGCAGTTCTTTGCAAAATTATAAAAACCCAGGAAAAAACAATCTACTAAAAGTATGACGTTGCATTTGGTCCGCACTCACTAGTAGTGTTCAACAATCACTGTATATGCTCACCCCCTTGATAGTTTGGCACGAACAGACAGGCTTATCTCAGAGGCAGTGTATAAAGCATTTGTGAATACATTCAGTAACCCAGTGACAACACTACAGATGGACACCACACAAGTTGTAGTACAAGATAAGTATTTTTATATGGACTTAACACCAGACCACAAACGACAAAAATCCACAATACTGTTCTTAAAAATGGTAGATTTAGCTCAGTTCTCTTAAGATGTAAAATGCGACACTTTGAGTTCAAAGTACCTTTGGATGCATAATGCTATATAATGAAAGTGTTGCAGGGAAGGTGATGCATCGGTTCCTTACAAGCAAGAACGGTGATGCGTCAAATGCCTACTGATGCATAGGGGATGCGTCGGTTCTTATCGGCGTGGGGAGCTGATGCGTCAGTTTCTTTCTGCGCTTCCACGGCGATGCGACCAGCAGCGCTGTGATGTGATGAAGATCCGGTGCAATGAACAAAAATGGCGTCTTCTCCTTGATGCGACACGATACGTGCACACCTGACGGGCGTGCGGTGACTCAATGATTCTTCTGAGCCGCGACAGGCCCTGCGACATGCTTCCCGGTGATGCGGCCGCATCTGATGCGACGTCAATCCTCTTCTCCTGCGATGTAAGGCGCTTCAGAAATGATGTGACAGCTGCAGCGACGACACGCTTTCCCAGCGATGCGACGACGGCGGCTGCAGTGGCGATGTGATTCTCCGATGATGCAGTGGCGTCTGGTCGACATCCATCCTCTTCTCCAGCGATGCGAGGCGCTTTCATGTTGTGAAGCAACAGCAGCAGTGGTGGCGACGCGCTTCTTCTTCGTGAGTCGCGCTTCCAGCTCCTTGCGACACGCAGTCCCTCAGAAAGCCCAACACAACTGCAGGCACTTCCAAAGAACTCTTTGGGAGCTAGTGGGTGAGGTCTGTTGTCCCTGAGACTTCAGCAGGAGGCAAGCTCTATCTCAAGCCCTTGGAGATACTTCACAAGTTGAATGAAAGTACTACAAAGTCCTTTCTCCTCTTTTTGGCAATCAGACAACAACTGCTGGCCAATCCCTCATGCTTAGGGATGTTTTCTCCTCAGTCTCTCTGGTTCCTCCCCTCAGCAAATGTTTCTTCTTGTTTCCCATAAGTGATCTAAAGTTCTGGGGTCTGGGTAGCCTCTTTTATAATCGTTTTCTCTTTGTTCTATTAAGGCAGAGAGGCTTTTGCCTTGTCCAAACCAGTTCTGGTCAGTCCTGGAGCATTTTCTTGACAAGACGCCTTCTTTCCTTTCACACTGTAGGCCAGGGACATCAGACGCACCACAGGAGGTGGAGCCAGCATTGTGGAGGGAAGGCACAGCCCTATTCAGGTCCAAGGTGCAACTCGCCTCACCCATCTACATGCAGATCTCTCTATTCAGCCCTGTGCTGACTCACCCTGTCTCCTGGAATCTCCCAGCCCCTGTCATGCAAACTCCAGACAAGGAATACACAACCTAGCAGAGTCAGACTTGGACGGTTTAACAAGATAATACCTACTTTCTAAAAGTGGTATTTTCAAACACAGAATGTTAAAACCAACTTCACTAAAAGATGAATTTTATCATTCTGAGTTCAGGCATACTAGACTCGAATTTCTACCTAGTTCCCTGAGTCAGTTAGATTATAAAATGTAATATTCAAATTGCCCATTCTGGCCTATGGGGAACAGGTAGCCTTGCAATAGTGAAAAATGAAAATGGCTGTAATTCACTATTAGGACATGCCACACACACCAGGGCATGTCCTTCCTTTTACCTACAATGCACCCTGCCCTTGGGCCTACCATCGGGGTGACTAATATGCAGAAAAGGAAGGTTTAGGGACTGGCAAGTGGGTGCACTTGCCAGTCAACAAGGCAGTACCTTGACATGGTAGTGATATTGGTGACCTTGTCATGAGTGATGTATTATGCGCAGTCATAAGCAGTGCATTGATGTGGCATAAGTTATAGATAGCCAGGTAACTATAAATGCTGAATTTCACTGGTTTTCTATGAGTGAAATCTGAGTCTAACTATAACGCCCCTGTTTTCTTGTTTTTTTCAGTGAATTGCTACAGTTTTTTTAAAATTCTATTTCCTAGCTCTAACGTCTCTGTAACCTTTGGTTTTTTGAGTGAATTTCAACATGTTTTTGAATTGTATTTCCTAACTGTGACCTGTAACCTTTGAGCGTGTGTGTGTGAATGGCTGTATAGCTAGGTGAGTGGGTGTGTGATTGGCTGTATGGATCTGTGAGTGGGTGGGTGAGTGACTGTATGGTAGTGTACATGGCTGTGTGGATCTTGGAGTAGGTGCATGAGTGGGTCTGTGAGACGGTGCATGAGTGTCTGAGTGGGTCTATGACTGGATGTGTGAGTATCTGAGTTGGTCTGTGCATGGGTACATGAGTGTATGATTGGGTCTGTGGGTCAGTGTGTGAGTCTCTGACTCGGTCTGTGAGAGGGCGAATGAGTGTCTTTGAAGGTCTGTGAGTAGATGGATGAGCTTCTGAGTGGGTGAGTGAGTGGGTGTGTTAGTGTCTGAGTATGTCTGTGACTGGTTGTGTGAGTCTTGAGTGGGTTTGTGAGCAAATAAGTAAGTGGCTGAGTGGGACAGTCAACTGGTGTGTTAGTCTGAGTATATCTGTGAGTGACGGCATGAGTCTCAGAATTGGTCTGTGTATGGGAACATGAGTGTTTGAATGGGTCTGTAGGTGGGTGGATAAGTGTCTGAGTGGGTCTGTGAGAGTATGCAAGAGTCTCTGATGGGGTCTGTGAGTGGGTATGTGAGTCTCTGAGTTGGTTTGAGAGTAGGTGTATGAGTATCTGAGTGGGTCTATGAGTGGGTGCATGAGTGTGTGTGAAAAAACTGCCCTAGGAAAAACCGCGCAAATGGGAAAGCTTCTGGTACAGATGGTGTACCGATTGATGTATTTAAGTTTAACATTGCATTGTGGATACCCATCTTATTAAATGTTTTTAACGTTACATGAAAGGCGTTCTACCTGCGACTTGGGGAGAGAGTATAATTGTACCTATTTTTAAAAAAGGGAATGGCATCTTTCTACCGACTAATATCTCTTTTTGACTCTTCTTTTAAAGTGATGGGCCATATTTTGCTAGATAGGCTTGAAAATGTGGCTACAGAAGGTAATATATTATCGGATGCCCAATATGGCTTTAGAAGAGGTATTGGAACAGTAGAACAATGCCTGAATTTAGATCTACTAATAGGGAAATATACCCAAGTCAAAGAAGGAGCACTACACTTGTGTTTTGTATATTAAACTAGTGCCTTTGACCTAGTTAATCATCAAACATTATGGCAAACCCTACAGGAGCAAGGCGCCCCTTTAGAAATAATTAATTACTTGGCACAGATTTATAATTTTTTTATTTCTAGGGTGCGCTACGGGAAAAGGGGAGAATGCACTTCAGCCTTTTAAGTTACTCGTGGCATAAGACAGGGTTGTGTATTGGAGCCCTTTTCATTTACTCTATATATAAACAGTGTAGACTTTTTTTTACAAACATTAGTCGCAGACGCCCCAAAAGTTGGCATGCGCTCTACGCCTGTTCTTTTATATGCAGACAACGCTGTCCTAATTTCTAGGACAGCATACAGACTGCAACTTTTAATTGACAACTTTGTGTCTTTTATGACTGATAAGAGTTTACAGCTAAATTAAAAAAAAAAACTTTGTGACGACATGCGGGAAAAATAGACCAAAGATCAGACAACACCACGTCAGCAGGGTTGCTATAGAGTCTCCACCTTCTCATATTTAGGAATGCTTTTTAGTAAAACTGGTAGGTGGAACCCGCACGTTGAACTGAACACTTAGAAATTTTTAAGAGTGACGGTAAGCATTTTTAGATTCGCTACTAAAATAGGAAACAAGCCCATACGAGAGATTTTAGCCCTCGACCATAGCAAGTGTATTACTGGGGTTTGCTATGGGGCCGTGATTTGTTGGAGAACATCTGTTGCTACCTTACAAATACTAGACAATAAATTCCTTACAAGATTATTAGCGGTCCCCCAAGCCACTGCAAACTGTATAGCACATAAGAAATTAATGACTCCATATCTAACTGACACGATAAATGTAGCAGCCTTGCTCCTGTGGAAAGGGATATGGTCCAAAGACAAAACTACATTTTCTAAAGAAATTATAATGGACTGTCTGTCACTTGAATCCCACAGGAAAATCCCATGGTTGGAGCACATTGTAAAATTATTAACATACTGTAAAATTGGTTTTGATATAAAGAACCCTGCGACCATCTTAGATAACAGCAAAAGGGATTTGAGGGCCAGATATCTCAAACTCGTGGTAAATGACAGAGATAGAGATGCTAAACTAAAAGAAAGTGTTGTCTCCTACCACGAATGGGTGGCGGTGGTTGGCGTGCCCCTATACGTTGGTTTAGTGAGAAACATCCAACATAGGTTTTACCTAACAAGGTTGAGGATGGACACATTACATTTTATAGCAGCCTTCCAAACTAGGGATAAATGCAGCCGCACACTACCAAATTGTCCCTGTGACGGAAAATCAGTCCAATCAACTATTCACTTTATCCTATTTTGTAAATTTTATATAGACATTCGGAAAATGTTTTTAAAGCCTTTATTTTTTATCTAATAGACTTTTTAACTATAAACATGCTTTTAGTCTTATTTGTAATCTAGAAAATGCAAAAATCATTAATTCTGTCTCTAAATATGTACAATGTGCAATTAGGAAAAGAAAATAACTTATCTACTTGGAAGCTTTATTATATGAGAATGTGGATGATAAAACTTAGCTGTGTTAATGTAATCTTTTATCACTGAAAGCTCAACATGTAAAGAGAATCCTAAATCCCTACATTTATAAATAATCCATTTTATAAAACTGTTTTTAGATTATGTATAAATGAAATTATATTGTATGAACTGTGTTCCCTTCTAATGACATCTTTGTTGTATGACTTTTGTGCTTTTATGGTGATTTTTTATTCACCGAATAAAGCGGAATTAGATTGAGTGCGTGAGTGGGTGGGTGTCTCTCAGTGGATCTGTGAGTGGGTGCATGAGTGTCTGAGTGTGTCAGCAGGTGGGTCAGTCTGAGTGGGTCTGTGAGTGAGTGTGTGAGTGTATGAGTGGGTCTGTCAGTGGGTAAGCAATTAAAAATGTTGGGGGTATGATTGGGTACTCATGACAGCTCCTCCTGTGATGGTCCTCCTATCCAGCTTGTCTGCAGTCCACTACTTTCTGCTGCCTTCAGTTTGGTGCTTCCTCTGCTCATTTTCTGCCATTTATTTTACCATTTGCTGCTCGTTTTTTACCTCTATTTTGACTCTTGAGGCTCGTTTCTGACATCTATGTTGTCTCTTTCTGCTCATTCAGCTCATTGTTTTGCCTCTTTCTGCTAGCTCCTGACCTTTATTTTGCCTCTGGCTGCTTGTTTCTGACCTCTCTCCTACCTCCTCTGCTCATTTCCGACCTTTAGTCCACCTCTTCCTGCTCCCTTCTGACCTTTAATCAGCCTCTTTCTGCTCGTTTCTGCCCCTTCCTGCTAGTTTTGAACCTCTATTTTGCCTCTTGTTGCTCATTTCTGACCTCTATTTTTTCTCTTTCTACTCATTCTGCTCATTATTTAGCATCTTCCTGCTCACTCCTGACTATTATTTTGTTTTTTTTACCTTTATTCTGCCTTTTGCTGCTCGTTTCTCACCTTTATTTTGCCTATGCCTGCTTGTTTCTGACCGTTATTCTGATCTTTCTGTTACTTTTTCACCTTTATTTTGCCCCTTTCTACATGTTGCTGACTCTTATTTTGCCTCTGTTTACTGCCTTCTGACCATTATTCTGCCTCTTTCTGCTCATTTCTGACTTTTATTTTGCCCCTTTCTACTTGTTGCTGACCCTTATTTTGCCTCTTTCTGCTCCTCATTTCTCACCTTTTTCTTGCCTCTTGCAGCTGGTTTCTGACCTCTATTTTGCCTCTTTCTGCTCATTTCTCACTTATATGTTGCCTCCCGCTTATTTCTCACCTTTATTCTGCCTCTTTCTGCTCTTTTCTGACCTTTATTTTGCCTCTTTGATCTTGGGTACCACGGGGGAGCCTCAATGCCCCGTGTTCCCAGCCTGCTCCCCACCTCCTGTGGGAGTTTGAAATGCAGCTCCCTGGATGTGAGTGCAATAGTTTTATCTCTTTACCTGAAGAGATGAAGCCCTGCACTTCCAGTACGCAGGAGCACTCTGACAGCTCCTGCTTGCTGGAAGCTTAGTGTTTTCTTTTGCTTGGAAGGAGCTGGGAGGCGGAGGCTGGTGTATTTTTTGCCACTGCCCACCTTTCCACTGTCCTCCTGGGTCCGTTGTGTTGCCCCACCTGCCTTCCCAGCGAGGTCAATTTATTGCTGCTGCACACTCCTCCATGAGAGCACCTTATTCCCATAGAAACTATTGATTACATGTATATACACTGTATAAATACTTCTGAATCGCCCCACGGAAGAACACGTAGGCTGCATGTTGACATACCTACAGGCACATGCCCATTAGCCAACAACACTCAGCGGCACATGCAGCAGGATTTCACTCTGATATGCCTTTCACTATCCACTTTGGACTTTGACGTGTGTACCTACCATTACATTCTTATTTGGTACGGTAGAACAGGTAGTCACGGTACCTGTCAACAAACATGTTTTGTTTGCGTCTATTGTTTTGAGCATGCGCAGTGACTCTAACTACTGGGACAGTATGAGAACGATGTGTGCATCAAATTTCCATTATGCATTAAGCTTCACACTTTCCATTCCGTGTGGTGATTCAGATGTATTTATACAGTGTATGTATGTGTATATCAATGTATTTTACGTTTACTTTACACTTATGACACCACTCCAACATGTCCGCCATGTACTATGCATTGGTCCTTTCTTACTTTCCAAGCTTACTTTCAGGCGATTTCAGTTGCTCTGTTTGAGTTGCACGTTTCACGTGATCAAGATTCCTTACAAATCGAAACAAGTTGTGGAATAAACACTACAGTGGAAACTTACTTTTGCTGAGTTGTGCATTACTGAGAGCACGCTTAACTGCCAAGAAGCATTATATATATATATATATATATATATATATATATATATATATATACATACATATATATATATATATATATATATATATATATATATATATATATATTTTTTTTTCTCTCCTCTAGTGCCGGTTCGTGCACGTTAGGCTGTCACTGCGCGGTCCTGGATAGGCCACCGACTGGCCTTGAAATTTCCTCCAATTACCTCGATAATTCCGAAGTAGACCAGGACACACAGAGTTCGTTTGCAAAATTTAATAGCAAGTGAAAAAGTGCGACGCGTTTCGCCGATAAGGCTTGCTCACTATCAATTTGAATCCACAACAAACGTGAGCAAGCCTTATCGGCGAAACGCGTCGCACTTTTTCACTTGCTATTAAATTTTGCAAACGAACTCTGTGTGTCCTGGTCTACTTCGGAATTATCGAGGTAATTGGAGGAAATATATATATATATATATATATATATCACAGTTCCGGTATTTGGCCAGTACCTGCTCTCGAGTGGGTCGTCGTTAGGGTCCCGGCGGCCCAAATTTCATTTGAAGAGTTCTCCCATGAGAAGAAACGTGCGACGACACTCAAAGAGTTGCTGTGCTTCAAAAAGTATTTATTCGGCAGCAAGAAAAACAAACAACGCATTTCACCTTACGGCTTGCTCGCGTTTGTTGTGGATTCAAATTGATAGTCCTTTTACATCATGAAGTGAAGACATAAACAGAGGACTAAAACAAACTCACCCCCCAGTGTCAATGTATGGCGGACATTTTGGAATGGGTAAATAAACATAAGCAATTCAATCTAAACCATCATGGTGTAATTATGTTATAAAGGTGCCAGTTGAAAAACGTATTGCTCGTTGTTACATAATCCAGACAATCATGTTTAGCCAATATTTGAGATGATAACATATTTGTGAAAATTGTAAATTCAAAGTGTTAGTATAATTGCGAGATGTTACCTTACAAAGTGCCCAAGTGGGCAGACTCTATTGATGCAGGCTAGCAAACTACCAAAAACAATCATATAAGATCACTCACATTGTTGCACATTTCGCCCAAGTGGGCCTAAATTCCACATCTCATGTTTTTGTAAACTCAGATTATACTAACATATAAGTTCAAACGCTTTGGTTTTTGTTCAACAAAATTTCATGTCCTCTAAATCATCATTTGTTTCATACGTCACATAAACAGGTCATCCTTGATCTTGAGCAAAATCCTAATCCGGAATACACCAATGTCTTTTATTTCACATCCAATAGTCCCCAAGTGCAGCAGATCTGTGAATTTTAAAAAATATTGTAAAAAAGGCGTATATCTCATGGTTTTGACATTTGCATTGAGTGCTGCCACTTTGCCCGAATAAAACCAGCACCGTGAACCCTGATGCCTGGTCGGCGTGCTTCTTTCCATCAGGTTAAGAAGGAGTGTGTTTATGTTTCTTGGAGGTGTTCGCCCCCAGCGCCTTGACCGCCCTTACCTGTGTCCTGCTCTGCGAACAAAACGTGTGGCAAATTTCTCTGAGAACAGGACCCGCCTGCACTTGCCTGGTAAGCGGCACGGAGTTTACCAGCAAGCACGGAGTTTCCAGCAATCACTGCGCCCCAGTGCAAGTTGTGGGCGTTGGGAAGGTGGAGCACAAGCTTGTTCCACGTTCGGCATCAATTCCAAGGTGCCAGTTCATAATGGGCTGAAGGCAGACGAGCGTTTTTCCATTAAGGATGCAAGCGTGAAATGGATGCAAATTTCATGACATTGGACGACATGCTGCAAGATAAGCCTTTACAGGTAACCACTGGGTTTTGAATTGAGACTCTGTGCTACAGTTCGACGTATTAACGTCAAATGTGACAGACCCCGCACTACAGGTCCCAAGATGCAATGTGCCACGCCCACTTTGGGGCAGGACCTTTTAAGTGAATGGGTGGGAACATGAACTCTAGCCAGCACAAACGCCATTGAGGAAGAGAACGAGGAGTTCTTGAAACGCGTCTGGACATTGTGCCTTAATAATTCATGAAGTGCCTACATGGCAGACCTAAGCCGTAATGGGTGGTTTTGACATTTGCATTGAGTGCTGCCACTTTGCCCGAATAAAACCAGCACCTTGAACCCTGATGCCTGGTCGGCGTGCTTCTTTCCATCAGGTTAAGAAGGAGTGTGTTTATGTTTCTTGGAGGTGTTCGCCCCCAGCGCCTTGACCGCCCTTACCTGTGTCCTGCTCTGCGAACAAAACGTGTGGCATATATATATATATATATATATATATATATATATATATATATATATATATATATATATGTATTACCTACTGGCGGTCGCCAGTAGGTATATATAGTTAGGATTTTTTCCCTATGGGATTTCTGAAAATTCTATGTCTAATAACTTTGGCGTTTGTGGACGGAATTGGCTGAAATTTTCTGGAAAATGGAACATTTTGTTTCTGAGCAGCCCCTGGAAATTTGGGGGGGGTTCGTCAAGGGGGGGCTGAGAAAAAAGGGGGGTCCCAAAACGTGTTTTTAACATTGAGTTTTCCATAGGGCGGTTGGCCTCACTTTTAGCCCGAACGGCTGAATGGATTTGCACGAAACTTGGCAAAATTGTAGGGACTGGTAGCCCGATGTGCCTTTGCTAGGTCTCAATATATGTGCTTCAGTGGATTTTGAGAAATTAACGTTTAAAAAAAGATATATATCTGTAAGCGCGCTCCGGGCAGCGCTCCGGTTCGCGGACTTTACGCGTACCGGAACTTCGCGTAGCGAAGCTGATTGGCTCTCCGGTGCCTGTCAACATTCTAAACAGTCCGGAGCGGCCGCCATCTTGTCTCTCGGTAGGATCGAGAGACAAGAGGAGGCCAAAACAAAGGGGGAAATGACCATAAGGGGGCATAGTATATCCTCCCTGACCCCCTAGGTTTAATGTGGAGGCTTTAAAAGGGCCCCGCGGGGCAAAAAAAAAAAAAATGTTTTGTTTTTTTGCGTGGGTAGCGCCCGGTCCGCGAACCGGGAAGCGTTCTGGGCAGCGTACTATAATGAAAAATGAATGATAGACTTTTCAAATACTGTATGTTAATTGATTGTTGGTTTTGTTGATTATTTTTTAATTTTTTTATTTTTTAAGCAATTATTTATTATTGTGATTGTGTTTCAAAATTTAATAACATTTCTAACATTTAACTAGTTTATGAATTACATATAAAAATTATTAAAGACTCAAACAATTTTTTTATTTTACATACAATTTTATTTTTCAGATTGTTTTTCAAAATTTAATAGAACGTCTAGCATTTGACTGTCCGATATGTCCTCTTGTTGAGTGAACATAAGTTCCCACATTTGACCGTCATCATAATGGAGTAAATGATCGACAGATTCTACACATTGAAGTAATTCATAGTCCCGTGACTCATCCATGAATTCTAAGTCATCAATGGGTTCCATAACTTGTTCATTGTTGCTGTCCAGAACAATTTCGAAGGAAACATTCTGCTCACCTTCCATTTTATTGCTGTAATTTGCATAAAAAATAAATATATCAGTAGTGATAGGACACTGTTGGGTTTAAGTTCAGACAGGTACTTGTGAGTTTATAACAGAGAAGTAATCTATGGGCACTGTATGGTTTCAGGCGTGAAGTAGTACTATTAAAAAGTGCCTGTGAAGAAGCCTAAGTAAATTCATAATTATACCACAGAAACCTAAATCAATCCATAATTATAATAAAGAAGCTTTTCTCAATGTCTAACTCTTACAGAGGGATAGTATATAACTATCTGAAAATGTTTTCAAATTTATAAAATAATATCTCACCTTCTAAAAACAAGTTTAAGTTGTGAGTGAAAATGATCTTGCAATGTAATTCAGGAAGTAGTAGTCAAAATGGCTGTGTTTCTCTCTCTTTCTTTATATATATTCAGGTACATAACCAATCAAATGTCAGGTAAAAAAAGTAGAAAATGAAAGTAACATTTTAATTGGTTGTCAATTCCAACACTTCAGATGTGTTTTGTGAAGTAATTTACCTCAGGGTATTTAGAGAGGTCTACAGGCTAAATGGCTAAATGGAATTCCAACCAAATTTGTGAAAATGGTAGGGATTGGTATGTAGTATGAGCTAATCTATATTTGGTGAAATTGTCTCCAGTCGCTTTTCTGTAAACTACTTTCCCACCTTTTTTGATGGTGCGCTTCCCAGGGAGCGACCCGGTACGCGAACTGGTGAGCGCCCCGGTTCGCGAACCTTAAGCGTTACGGGAGTCCACCATTTTGTGTTTCGGTCGAATTAAGATACAAGATGGAGGGCAAATAATGTTCAGAATGGGTAGAAGGGGGCACGGTAGACTTATCTTGACCCCCTAGGTTTTCTGAGGGTGGCTGAGGAGGCCCATATGTGCGAAAAAAAAACCATTTTTTTAAAAATTTCGCGAGGTTAGCTCCCGGTTCGCGTACCGGGAAGTGCCCCAGGGAGCGTACTTTGTTGAAAATTAGTGAAAAATGTTAGAGTAAAATAATAATTGTGAGTGATCAGATGTAGGGTAGCTCTGAGAAGAGCTTTTGGGTTTATGGTACATTTAGGTACTTATAAGTAGGTACCAATGCACAGTCTTAAATTCAGAATGAAAATTCTGTTGCCCTCATCTGAGAAGTGAACTCCATCTCCTCTGTAGATATCTTGCATGTAGTAACGCAAGTTATTGTTGTACAGGGAGCCCATTCCATGGTCTCTCATGTAAGCTGAAACAGATTTGTTTACATGCTTCCTCGACTTCTCAATTTGTGGACAAAATTGGTTTGACCACCTCCATTTCTGTCTTTGGCATATATTTGAATATACCAAGGCAGTTTGAGGGAAAAGTGCCATCAATTGCTCAAAGGTGTCCTTTAAAAGCATTTCCAGACCTACCCCAGTCAAAGTGCCCAAATCATTACCTCCACAGTGCACAATTAACAGGTCAGGTTTTGGCAAATGCATAAAGGTTTTCACCAATGGTATCAATTGGTGACATTTTAATCCTCTGTGGCCAAACCACTTAATTTCCACATCTTGTAAATTGAGGTTAGGTAAATTTCTGTTCTTAGCATACCTGTGAGCCCAGTGGATATAACTATGTCCAACAATCCAGACAGAAAACATGGTGAGAGAAGGTTCTGCTGCAGTCAGATGAAGTGTGGCAATGAAATGGCAGTTGAAAAAATGAGAGTTTAAAATGAAAAAAACTGTGGAGTTTCTGTGTTAATGAAGCAGTAACAGTGATTGGTGGATTTTGATTGCTGAAAACAGAAAGTTAGGGTGCATGGATGAGTTCTTTGAAAGATGTATTTTGAATGGTCAATAAAAAATCATTAAATGAAAGATTGCAGTGGATACGCAGGTGCACTGAGAGTTCAGAGTTCAATTGCAACATTGTTGTGTGAACTTGCAAACACCAGAGGTCTTCCAAGAGGTGGTTGCCATGCAGAAAAGGCATGAAATGGCAGATGGGGGAAGGGTTTTCATTTGAAAAAAAGTGAGGGAAGAGTTTTGATTGGGTGACATGAGAGATATGTGTGAAGAATTACAGCATTTCTGTGCTTTTGATAGCTGCAGACTCTGGAGTGCATACCTTTTGCTCTGCTGAAGACAAATTGGTGTGTTTCTGAGACTGTTTTCAAACTCAAAGTATTTGCTAAGGTGAGAAAATATTTCTTTAATTTAGATAGAGAATAGTGTGCTTTAAGGAGAAATTATGAAGAAAGTTGTGTTTTTCAAATGTTGCTTTGTCTCAAGTGTTTTACAAATAGATTTTGTTTCTTTGAGAAAATGTAATTGGAGAAAATGTGAAGTATTAGTACTGACAGGGTGTTTTTCTGCATTGGAGCTGTGGAGTCTTTTCAAATTATGACTAGAAAATCGTTTTTGAGGAAAATTAATGGTTATAATATTTCTGACAAGGACATAATGGTGTATGCTTCTTTATAATGCAATTGACTGTCTCTGATGTTATTTTTCCCATTTTAATGTAAGACCTTTCTCTGTGGCGCAAATTGCTTGTAAATATGCTCCCACCTGTGCATGGCAAATTTAGATTTTGAATGTTTGTGTTACATAGCCATGTTAAAAGTGATACAAACATGCTGCAAAGGCAATCAAAAAACGCTTTTATGTGTCTTAAGGACATTTTAAGTAATTTTCCCATGTGCAGTGTTTTGAAATTATGATTTGAAAATCGTTTTTGGGGAAAAGGAATTGTTTTTAAATTTATGACAAGGACATAATGGTGTATGCTTCTTTATAAGGCAATTGACTGTCTCTGATGTTATTTTTCCCATTTCAATGTAAGACCTTTCTCTGTGGCGCAAATTGCTTGTAAATATGCTCCCACCTGTGCATGGCAAATTTAGATTTTGAATGTTTGTGTTACATAGCCATGTTAAAAGTGATACAAACATGCTGCAAAGGCAATCAAAAAACGCTTTTATGTGTCTTAAGGACATTTGATGTCATTTTTCCTATATTACATTAAAAGACCTTTCTCCGTGGGGTACATTCCTTGTAAATATGGTTACACTTGTGCATGGTAAATTTAGATTTTGACTGTTTGAGTTACATAACCATGTTAAAAGTGACCCAAAAAAATTGCAAAGGCTTTCAAAAAACACTTTCATGTGTCTTAAGGACATTTTAAGTCATTTCCCTGTGGGCAGTGTTTTCAAATTATGACTTGAAAATCGTTTTTTAGGTAAAGGAATGTTGTTAATTTTTATGTGCGCCATATGCCCCCAAATTTCTTTTTCAGGGGTGCAGCAGGGTGTTCTTGAGACACCCCTGCACCTTTGGAAAAATTCCTAATTTGCGATGAGCTAATTGCTAATCGCAAATTGCACCTTCATTCCTATGGGCATCCTGGCCCATGGAAATGAATGGGTAATTTGCAATTAGCAATTTGCTCATCGCAAATTAGGAATGGTAAAGAATCGCTATTTATTCTTTAAAATTCGCTATTTTGGAAATGCAAAATAGTTTGATGATACATATGGCGGTTGATCTCTAACAAGATAAGAAGCTTAGGGATACATTTATGATGACTGGTGCAATGAAGTGGACATCACTTACTTCATTGGTAGAGCTTTACATGTAGTATCTCCTCTGTATTCTTCATCAAGCGTAACTTTAATCTGCAATCCTGAGTAGGCCTCACCTTAAACAAACCTCTGGATAGGCCACACCTTATCGTCATCATGAATTAATCATTTAAAATGCTAGGGACAGATTTATGATAGGTGTATGCCTCTTTTGCGCCACTTACAAAACACTGCCCATGGGGAAATGACTTAAAATGTCCTTAAGACACATGAAAGTGTTTTTTTAAAGCCTTTGCAATTTTTTTGGGTCACTTTTAACATGGCTATGTGACTCAAACAGTCAAAATCTAAATTCACCATGCACAGGTGGGAGCATATTTACAAGGAATGTGCTCCATGGGGAAAGGTCTTATAATGTAATATGGGAAAAATGACATCAGAGACAGTGAAATGCCTTATAAAGAAGCATACACCATTATGTCCTTGTCATAAATTTACAAACCATTCCTTTTCCCTAAAAACGATTTTCAAATCAAAATTTGAAAACACTGCACATGTGGAAATGACTTAAAATGTCCTTAATTCAAAATTTGCTATTCCTTATTTTGCGATTGCACTGAAGGATTTGCAAATTTTGCGATTCCTTAAATGCAATGTATCAAACAAAAAATATGTAAAAAATGACATTAAGGATTTGGAAACTACCACCAACTTCTAGTTTGTGGTAATTTGCGAATTCTTTTCAAAAAGCTTTTTTTCCAAAAAACAAAAGGTGCCATATGACGCCAATACATGCCCTTAGGGCATGTATGTGCGCCATATGCCCCCAAATTTCTTTTTCAGGGGTGCAGCAGGGTGTTCTTGAGACACCCCTGCACCCTTGAAAAAATTCCTAATTTGCGATGAGCTAATTGCTAATCACAAATTGCACCTTCATTCCTATGAGCCTCCTAGCCCATGGAAATGAATGGGTAATTTGCAATTAGCAATTTGCTCATTGCAAATTAGGAATGGTAAAGAATTGCTATTTATTCCTTAAAATTCGCTATTTAGGAAATGCAAAATAGTTTGATGATACATATGGCGGTTCATCTGTAACAAGATAAGAAGCTTAGGGATACATTTATGATGACTGGCGCAATAAAGTGGACATTACTTACTTCATTGGTAGGCCTTTACATGTATTATCTCCTCTGTATTCTTCATCAAGCGTAACTTTAATCTGCAATCCTGAGTACGCCTCACCTTAAACAAACCTCTGGATAGGCCACACCTTATCGTCATCCTGGATTAATCATTTAAAATGCTAGGGACAGATTTATGATAGGTGTATGCCTCTTTTGCGCCACTGTGCGTCACTTTTATGATGCAGCGGCGGTGCAAAAGATTTGCTATGAGGCGACAAAATTACAAATTGATGCATTTAGGCAGATGTGTCATGGTGTAAAAAAACGTGCCACATGAAACCGATGCAGCAGTGATGCAAAAGATGCACCATGTTGCAAGACAGGCCTCACTTGGGACATATGTATCAAGCTAATTAGCATTCGCAAAGATCAAAATTCTGCAAATTTCGGCCTTTGCGAATGTTAATTAGACAAATGGTATGTATCAAACAAGTTTGATGCAAAATAAGGAATAGCAATATTTGCTATTCCTTATTTTGCGATTGCACTGAAGGATTTGCAAATTTTGCGATTCCTTAAATGCAATGTATCAAACAAAAAATATGTAA
The DNA here is from genome assembly GCF_964261635.1 of Lissotriton helveticus. Taxonomy (NCBI): domain Eukaryota; kingdom Metazoa; phylum Chordata; class Amphibia; order Caudata; family Salamandridae; genus Lissotriton; species Lissotriton helveticus. The sequence continues at coordinate 2,105,244,207 of NC_136059.1, read as the reverse complement.
AAAATGACATTAAGGATTTGGAAACTACCACCAACTTCTAGTTTGTGGTAATTTGCGAATTCTTTTCAAAAAGCTTTTTTTCCAAAAAACAAAAGGTGCCATATGACGCCAATACATGCCCTTAGGGCATGTATGTGCGCCATATGCCCCCAAATTTCTTTTTCAGGGGTGCAGCAGGGTGTTCTTGAGACACCCCTGCACCCTTGAAAAAATTCCTAATTTGCGATGAGCTAATTGCTAATCACAAATTGCACCTTCATTCCTATGAGCCTCCTAGCCCATGGAAATGAATGGGTAATTTGCAATTAGCAATTTGCTCATTGCAAATTAGGAATGGTAAAGAATTGCTATTTATTCCTTAAAATTCGCTATTTAGGAAATGCTAAATAGTTTGATGATACATATGGCGGTTCATCTGTAACAAGATAAGAAGCTTAGGGATAGATTTATGATGACTGGCGCATCACCAGGGATGTGCCAGTCATCCTGCGCCGCTGTTCCGCCACCCATGGTGTGCTGCATTTACAATGCGGCGCAGCATGGGGCAAAAATGGCACAGATGCGTGACGTATCTGTGCTGTAAAGGTGGCGCATTGCTGGAGTTGTATTGCAAGTGTGATGCAGCTCCAGCAAGGCTCAGAGGTGCCCCATCTCCACAATGTTGCGTCAAGACCTATGCCTGCTTAAAGCAGGCGCAGGGTTTTGACGCAGCTTTCTCCTATCTGATTGTAAATGCGGCACACCATGGGTGGCAGAGCAGCGGTGCACGTTAACTGGTGCATGCCTGGGGATGTGCCATTTAACATAAATCTGCCCCTTTACATTTAAGTATGTGCAGGGGACACAGAGTCGGTGAGGCTTATCCAAGGTTAAGAAGAGATGAGTCCTGTTCACTGAAAAATTAGACATAGGCTTCACCTGCTCAGCATCGCTGGACATGGCTAAATAATAGCTGCAAAATGTTACTCTTGTTAAACAATTTTACTATTATAATCTCTGAGATTTGTCTCTTACTCTGCAACATCTCATTGTTGTTATCTTTCTTTAAAGATAAAGACAACATCAACATGAGCGATAATCTGCAATCAGTTGATTTTGACCTCATCATTGAACTTGTAATTGAAACATCAGTGGATGTTGATCCCTTGGATGATTTAAATCCTGAGGATGAAGAAGAACGTGATGAGGATGCAGATTTGTCTGAATTATATGACATAGGGTGGGAAGCTGACCTGCTTGAGCCTATGGAACTATAAACATTTATTTTAAAAATTTATAATAAAAAAAAAGTAAAAATGTAAACCGTTTAATTTAAAAATAAAGACACCTTCAAAAACAGGTTATGTGTAGTGTCTTCAATAAAATATTAAAATATGCTCATAAAATTAGATCAGATTCACATATAAGATAGCACAGGTAACATGATTATAAATTCCATTTCTTTTCTGCTATTTCTGTATTCTAAAATTGCCATGCACTAAAAAATCTTATATGTAAAAATGTAAAGTAGTGTTTTAAGTTTTTGATTACTGTTATTGATGTACTGTTGGGTAATAGTGGTTAATAACATTTTTTAATATATTTTACCACCGATTCAACTGCAGATCATTTCAACATTTCACCATGCCAACGAAAGAAAGACTGAGAAAGGCTGCAAAACGTCAAAGACAGCAGGTGATTGAAAAAAAGCAGCAGTCCTCTAACAAAAAGATTTGTCAAGTCAACAAGAAAGCACCGGGTAAGAGTACAAAAACATTCATAAGAAATATTTGCAGTAAAAAAAATATTACTACAGAAAATGTTTCAGTCCAGAAAAAGAGAAGCAATTCAAATGGAAAGGAAAGGCCAATCAAAAATGTTACTGCTAGAGCAAGAGATAACTCTGTGCATGATAGTAGACGGAAACAACAGTTTAGGGACATTCGTAAACGAATGTTCCGCAACAGGATAATTGGCAACTTGTTAAAAAATATTAAGAAAGGTCAACAGAAAGTGGTTTTTTATAAGAGAAAAAAAAAAGTTGAGAAAGTTATTGATCAGGCATTTGAAATTAAACGTAAGTTATTAATTTTGATAATCAATAGAATTAGGAAGCTAAACAAGGCAATTTATGATTTCAAAAGAAATAGTAGATGGAAGAGAATAGTTAATCGTAGTAATTTTTGTGAAGTTTTTTCTGGAGAATGGATGCATAGTTCAAGCTGTGAGGCATTTTTTAATGAGGAGAGTTATTTCCAGGATAATGATTTGGTGCATGCAGTTGACACCAGTGGTCGTGCTTATGAAGTGAAAGATGGTTGTCCAGTTGAAAAAGAAAAACTTGTGACAACAGAGGCAGAAGAGGTGTTAGGTAATGAGGTTTTAGGAAGACGTGCTAAGGGTCCTGTGTACACCTGGAAGTGTAGTAGTATTTGCAGTGTGCGACAGGATTCCATCAATTTGCTTTGTGATTTTGTACGGTCATTTAATAAGAAAAGTTTGAAGCAGAAAATAAGGTTGTTGCAAGAATTAGATCCTTGCAGAGTGAGAGAAGTGACAGGTTTGCATGGTCATTCACTGGCTTGTCTTTCCAGGAGAGTATGCCAGAGTGTTTTTCATCATTTCAGGATGCTAGCAGTGCATCATAATAAAGTGAGGAAATTAGTTAGAATGTTGTATTATGCTAAGAGTCCAGCAATTATGCTTAAAAAATTATGTGCTGCTCTTTTGCATGGTTCTGAAATAGATGTGAAGAATATATGTGAAGAAATTGAGTTTTGTTACTTTGGAAGTAAAGAGGAGAATGTTGAAATTGACCAAGAAGAAGCGGGTAATGTGGAAGATAGTGTACAGGTTTCCAGTACAGATAATTTCCAGAGGGAAATTGCCACGTTTCAGGTCAAATCAAGTGAGAGGCCCAATTTCACTTGTGTGTGTTGTCGACGCACTTATTATAAGAATCAGACTAAGTTAGTGGATTTGTATGCAAAAAGTGAAAGGGAAAATAATAGTGAATGGAAGGATTTCGCAACATACTTGATGGTAGAAAATTGTTTTGATTTGGGATTGGATCAACGTGTGTGTACTTATTGTTGTTGCAAATTAAATCAAAACCAGATGCCTGCTAGAGCAGTTCATAATAATCTGGAATTGGTTGAGATTCCTTCTGAATTGAAGGATTTAAATACTTATGAATCTATTTTGATTCAAAGTATCCATCCCTTTCAGGCTATTGTAAGAATGGAGCCAAAGACAGGGAAATTGCCTCCATCAGATTTACAGAGAGGATTAAAGGGAAGAGTTGTTTATTTGCCTCTAGATTTGAAGAAAAACATTAACACAATTGGAGTAGAAAAAGTGGACGAGGAACCTCTGGTTATCTTAGTTAATGGGGTTCCGACAAAGAATAAGAAAATATGGCAAGATTTAGTAGATGTTAGGAAAGTTAAAAAGGCAACATTGTATTTGAAAAAAAAAAAATACTATAAGAATGTATATGTTGCAGAAGAGGAAGTAAGTGAGGAAGAGGATAGCGATTTGTGTGCTGGTCAAATTGAGAAAGTAGAAACTTCTACTAGTGAAGAAATATATGAACATTATAGTGTTCATCCTTTGCATTCCAAGGAAGTCATGGGGAATGCTATTGAGTTGTTTCAAATTAAACAAGCCAAAGGGAGTCCCATTAGTGTTTGGGAGGAAAGTTTGGAAGCTCGGTGTTTCCCACAGCTTTTTCCAACAGGTCAGGGAGGAAGATATGATGAGCGACCTCATCAAATTCCTGCTTCTGAATACCGGACTTTGCGATTGTATGCAGGAGATGCTAGGTTTCGACAATGCATTCCTTATTTGTTTCATCTCCTGTTTGAAAGCGATCTGTCTGGACTGTCATATGCAGTGAACCACATCTTGAAAAGTGGTATACACATGCAAAACATCTCGGCAAGTGACTTTATGGATAAAGTCAATGTCCAAGACAGTATTTTGGATTCTCACCTGATTAATCTCATGGCGTGTCAGCGTGGTACTAATGAGTACTGGTACCGTCGTCATGGTGATTTAAAATGTATGCTGAGGAACTTAGGTACTCCCACATGGTTCCTCACTCTGAGCTGTGCCGAGTATGGCTGGGAAGACTTACTTGAATTTCTACGAGAGGCAAATGCTAACGTAGAAAACATCGAATTCAAGACACCCGGAGAACTGTGCTCTTTGGATCCAGTCAATGTATGTAGGTACTTCAATCATAGATTTGAAGCTATGATGTCTTTCATCATGAATAAGAAGAATCCACCTCTTGGAGAGGTGTTGGATTTCTTCTGGAGAAAGGAGTACCAAGCAAGAGGTGCTCCTCATATACATATGTTGCTGTGGATCAAGGATGCACCTAAATTTGGAACGGATCCAGAAGACTCAGTGATGAGTTTTATACAACAGTATTCTACGTGTGCTGTTCCAAACGCAAAGGAGAAGAAAAGCCTAAGAGAAAAAGTTCTGCGTTTCCAAAGCCATCGATGTGGAAAGTACTGTCGTCGTAAATTCCGAAACAAGGACAAGTTCTACACCAAATGTCGTTTCGGTTTTCCACGACCGGTGATTTCTAAAGGAAGAGTAAACAGTTTGATGTCTTCGCTGCGACATAATGTGATGAAGAAATCACCTAAAAACACATACAATTTGAAGAGGAACGAAGAGTCCAAGTACATCAACGACTACAACCCGGTGATTTTGTCCATGTGGAATGCTAACATGGATATACAGTTTGTGGCTGATAACTGTATGGCTGTGGCTCGGTATGTGACGTCTTACATCACCAAAAAAGAGAAGACAGAATTGAAGGATATGTGGGAGGACATTTCCCATGAAAAGAGCCTCAGCAAGAAGTTGTACAGTTTCAGTCTGAAGATGTTGTCGCATCGAGAAATTGGAGCGTACGAATGTTCTGACCGGTTGTCTTCAGCAAGTCTCTATGCCAAGTCCAGGAGTATCATTTGGGCGAGTCTTGGTCTTGCTGCAACGCGTAATCGAGTTCTCAAACCTGTGCGGGAAATTGAGTATTTGGCGGAAAAGGAGCCAAACAGTACCGACATTTTGAAGACCAACATGTTGGATACATATTATCCAAATCGAAGCAGTCACCTCGAGAATGTTTGTCTGTATGAGGTTCTGCAAAATTACATATTCAAGAGGAACATCAAAGAAGATACTGAGAAAGGAGTGTATGCTGTAATAGGAAGTGAGGGATGTCTGGTCAAGCAAAGAAAATGCCACTTGGTAAACCATCGAAAATTGAGTGGCGAATCTCCTGAAAAAAAGGAGTTTTTCTATTTAGCACTTTTGCAACTTTTCAAGCCTTGGCGTGCAGAAGAGGAACTGCTTGGAGATTTTCTCTGTTACGAAGACTCTTTCAATGCTGCCAAGGAGACCATAGAATGTCCTGCTTTTCCCAAATATGTAGAAATGTTGAATGCGGAAATTGAGCTGGAAGCAATGATTGCAGCCGAGATTGCCAGAGACAGTTCTCAGGACAGTCAGAGTTCTGCTTCATTGAGTCAGGATCCACTAGGAGGACCTGTTATCGAAAATGAAGCTGCCACTGCTATGAATGAAGTGGAAAGAGCCATGGCACATGCTCAGGAGGATGCGGTTAACTTAGAAGAGTTGGAAAGACAACTCAACGTTGAGCAGAGGAAAATATATGACGAAGTTACCATGCAAATTGATCATGGATTAAGTCATGACAAGAAAGAGTGCTCATGTACGTCGTTGAAGCCTGTCCGACTGTACGTGAGTGGAAAAGCGGGAACTGGAAAAAGTTTCCTCATTAAAGCAATTTCATGCTATTTGCAGGAAAGGACAGAGTCATCGCTGTCTTGTGTTGTCACCGCTCCAACTGGACTGGCAGCACATAACATTAAAGGGATTACTTTACATCGTTTACTGATGCTGCCAGTGGAGCATGACAACAAATTACAATATCACAAGCTATCTGGAGATGCTTGTTTTGAAGTTTCAAGAATCTTGAGGAAAATGAAACTTCTTATCATTGACGAAGTAAGCATGGTTTCCAATGTCATGCTTGCCTGTGTGCATTTGAGAATGCAAGAAGTTCTCAAAACAGAGTATGATGTGTTATTTGGTGGCAAACACATCATTGTTTTCGGAGATCTTCTGCAGCTGACACCAGTGAAAGGGCAACCTGTGTTCAAAATGCTCACGCATGAAGATACCAGGAAGTGCCTAGGCAGCATTGGCAACGTCAATATATGGTTAAACTTCAATTATGCTGAACTGCATGAAAATATGCGTCAGGCGAAGGATGAAGTTTACAAGACTATTCTACAAGATGTTAGAATTGGAAAAGTGACCGAGCATGGGAAAGAAGCTTTACATGCACGATTACTGTCAAATTTATATCCAGAACAAGATGTTGTGCCTGAGAATATTTTTCAGAAAATTACTGAGAAGAAATCTGGAATATGTTTGATGCCAACTCTTGCAGAATGTGCCAAATTCAACAACAAAATGTTGCATTTAGAAAAGCAAGAGATTGTGAAACTGGAAGCTATTGACAGAGTAGAGCATATGGGATCAACAATTATTTTGTCTGAGAATCTGAAAACAAAATTGGATTCATTAGAGAAGAGTATATCTAAAACTGCAGGTTTTGAAAAGACTCTGAATGTGTGCTTGAACTGCCGTATAATTTTAAGAAGGAATTTACATGTTGAAAGAGGTCTGGTAAATGGATCAATGGGTAATGTTGTTGATTTTGTAAAATACAGAAATAGAGATGGAATTGAATTTTTAAAAATTAAATTTGATGGCATTGAGGAAGTACAGCTAATTGGTCGTTGCTCTGCTAGATTTTTGCTTGTAAAAGACTTATATGTTCGCCGTAAGCAGTTTCCTGTTTGCTTGGCATATGCGGTGACAATCCATAAATCGCAAGGTTTAAGTGTAGACAGTGCATTGGTGAATATTGGCAGTTCTGTGTTCAAGGAGGGTATGGCATATGTGGCATTGTCACGAGTTAGAACTTTATCGGGATTGTACTTGATTGAGTGTGATGTCACAAGCATTTGTGCGGATCTAGATTGTGTTAAGGAATACAATAGGTTAAGAAGAGAGTATGCGCCACATTTGCCTCAATATCCTTTGTTTGAGAAACGTGTGGTAGGCCGGAAACAAAGAAATGTAACCAATACTGGGGAGGTTGTAGCAAAAAGACGAAAAGTCGATGAACCTGAAATTATAAGCAGAAACAAAAAGAATTCTGTTGAAGATGTTGTTGGTTTTCAATTTGAAAACAGTTCTGGTGTCAACTGCTATGCTAATGTAGTGGTTAATGTTTTGTTTTCTCTAGAAAATGTAAAAGAAGAGATTGTGGTCAATTCTGATCAAAGATTTTGCAGTTTGTTAAATTCTGTGTTAGAGAAATGTAGCACTGATAGAAGAAACATAGAAAGTGTGTCTGAAATTCGAAATCTGTTAGACAGATGTTCAGGCCAAACACAATTCTCTCAAAATAGTCAGCAAGATTGTCAGGAGTTTTTAATGTATATGCTTGATGTATTGCATGCTGAAGGTGTAGATGTAGATCAGCTGTTTGGGCTTTCTTATCAATGGCAGCATGACTGCGAGAACTGTATGGTATCAAGTACTACTAGTGTAGACTCAGAAAGATTTATATATTTAACTTTGCCAGACAGTAAATCAGTCTCCTTTAATAAGCTAGTAAAAGCAGCTGATCACAACATGGAGTGTAGCCAATGTAAATCTGAAATGATGTCCACATTATTTATACGAACATATGGCCAGTATGTCATTTTAATGTTCCAACGATGTAGGCCTGATGGAACAAAATTGACAACTTTAATTAAAAATTTTGTGGCTTCGCAGTTGTCAATATCAGGAAGGACTTTTGTAACTGCAGCAATTATATATCATGACGGTCCTTCAATAACATCAGGACATTACACAGCTTATTTAAAGTCTAGAAATGGCTGGTCATTTTGCAATGATTCTGTTTTAATTTTCAAAAAAAAATTGCCGTATGACCTTAAAAACTCTTACCTGGTGTTTTTAAAACCAAAATTTTAGGGAAAGAATCTCGGGATGTGCTCTGTGGAATTTCAAGAAGTTCTAATGGCTCCTACACGATTTGGCCTTGAGGATAAGTGTAGTTCAGAGACATAACTTCTAACCATAAGACTGGACGTCATGGAGAAATAAGTGCACTTTGAATGAGTTCAGAAAAACGATTTCTTTTTATAAGCTAATTGAAGCAGCCAATCAAAACATAGAGTAGAGGGAATGTAAGTCTGCAATGCTGTCTACTGTTTTACATTGCTTTGTGATTAAACGTGATGTAGAGAATTAAATAATTGTAGTAGTCATAGAGGTAGTGTAAGTCTGCTTCATAGTAAGCAGTATCAGTGTCATAGGAAATGTAGAACATCACTGAGCAAGAAGGGGAAGATATTACTATTCCAGGATTGTGAAAATGATCTTCAACATTTTAATTCTGAAAGTTGCAGAAATGCCAAATGACGGGATTGGCTTACAAGAAATCCAAGAGTTATAAATGGCTCTGACAAGATTTGGCTTTGTGGAAACTTGTGGTAGAGAGCAAGAAGTCATTTATTGCATGTAACATGTTTTTAAAAACGATGGAGGTTTTCTTTCAGAAAGTGGCGGGCTGAAAGTAATAACAGCACAACAGAGTGTAAGCTGTTCATAGGACATCCTTTGACGTCATGGAAAGTAAGTTAACTTTAAGGAGTTCTGAATTCTGATTTGTTATGTTGTATGGGTTTTTTAAACACAATCATTTTGATTGTGTTTTTTTTTCCCGCTGTTTTATGATGAATACCTTCAAGTCACTGTTTTTAGTGAATTTTGATACATTCTGAGAACAGCAAAAATAAACCATTTAACATGTATAATTAATTCTGTACTGTTTGCATTTATGATGTATATGTAGAACTGTGTAGGAGGCATGGAGAAGGTGAGGCTTCTGTAAGTGTCAAAGTTGTTGCATGCAGTGCTGCACTTCTGCGTACTCTTTCATATGCTGGACTACATCTGCACAATGAGATACCTAAGCAAAGGAAACACAAGTGATGTGATTGTGAAATGAGCAAAAGAAATTGCACGTATTTCAATTACATCACCTGTGTTTCCTATCATTACGAATCACATTGTGCAGATCAAGTTTAGGTCTGTCCAGGGAAACATAGGAGGTTTGGACTTTGTTCAAGAGTGCAGTGGACATGACTCACTTCATTGTTAGACCTTCACATGTATTATGTCCTCTATTCTCTTCAACAACTCGAAATTTCATCTGCAACCCTGAGTAGGCCTCACCTCAAACAAACCTCTGGATAGGACACATCTTATTGGCATCCTGAAGCAATCATTTAAAATGTTAGTGTCTTGCGACACTTTTCTGAGACAACAGCAATGCAAAAGATGCACCATGTTTTAAGATAGGCCTCACTTCATCTGCATCAAGATACTGTTAGTTTAAAATGTATATCTTTAGGACTGTGTAGGGGGCCTGGAGAAGCAGAAGCTTCTGTAAGTGTCAAAGTTGTTGAAAAACTGTTTGTCCTTCAATCTTTTCCCTTGTCTTTTGTAATTTTTAAATACATGTTTTAATATTTTTCAAATGTTTGTTCTCTCTTTCACAGATTGAAAGTATAAAAACAAAAAGTGAGTAATTTAACGACAATTATAAGGTAAATGTTTTGTACTCTTTTCGTTACATTTCTATCACATTTAACTTCTATTAGTTCCACTGCTTCATTTCTTTAACCCTCAGTTTCCTGCCTTTGCTACTTCCCTCATTCCTTTCTCTATTACCTACTTACTCAACTCCTTCCACTCTTTTTCTCAGTCCCTCTCTTCTCATAGTTCCTCACTCTTGTTCACTCACTCCGTCTCTATTACTCTTAGTGTCTTTGACTGATCACTCTATCACTATTTGTTCATAATGCTTTCTCTGTGTAGTTGAAGCACACTAAGGGGCATAGTATGAACACAGCCAATAAAATTATTGCTGTTTTTATTGGCAGAAAACTGGTGCAAAAGTGGTTTTAGCGACACATTTCTGCCAATAAAAGCTGCAAAACTTTTATTGCCTATGTTGATGATATGGCTCTATGTTACTTACATTTCTTTGCTGTTTCAATTAATCTTTTTCTGTTATTTTTTGTTTTCTGTTTTCTATTTTTTCTCTCTGTTATTCCCCATGTTTTAATCTTATTTTGAACATTCACTCACATTCTCCAAGAAACTCTTCTTTGTTAATGTTATACTCTCTTTTTTTTTCTTTCACTTCCTTATCTATTTTGTTTTTCACAATTATACCCTCTTCCGTCTTTTCTTCGGTAAATAGATCTATTAAACAGTATCTCTTCTTTACTCCCTATAGCTGTCTTTCTTTTAACATCACTCTCTGTTTACTTTCCTTATACTTACTCTTTTTTTGAAAAAAAAAATTTTTGGTTAGCTCCCGGTCCGCGTACCGGGAAGCTAACCGGGAAGCGAACCAAAAGAAATAGAGCTTGCCAGAGTGCTAAACATTCTAGCAATTTTTTTTGAAAAGGGAGGTTGTTCTGAAAAGAACTTTTTTTAAAAATATTTTTGTTGTTTTATATTTTTTTTGTATTTTTTGAACATTTTTTGTTTTTTTGTATTTTTTGAACGATTTTATATTTTTTTTGGTTTTTTTGGGGGGGGAAACAACAAAAAACAGGCATTGAAAAGGGCTCAACAGGAGCAAAAAAAAAATTACTGGGGGCGGTTAGGGCAATTATGATGTTCATAAGCCAGGTTGATAGCATTTATACTCATATTACCACATGCTATCAACGCACCACAGTGCATACAAGTATGTTTCATGTGGCCAAAATTCTCTTGTATGTTTGGCACAGTTTCCCGTGCCTCTGCTGGTGTCAATGAAATTGACGATCTTGATCTGGCCACAGGAGTTGATGTTGGATTTTCCTCCAAATCCCGTATTTCCGCCCGGCTGTAATTAAGTGGATGCTTCCTGGTCATGTGCCTATGCATAGTATAGTTCCCATAACTATACTTCTTATCCGTCCCTCTTGATAATTTATCTTTGCAGATGAGGCAGGTGACATACCTCGCATTCACTTTTTTTTGGCCAGGAGGGATTGAATAAAACTGCCAGATGAAACTGGCTTTCTTTTGGGAAACCCGGGGCACCTCTTCCAAGAACTGTGGTTCTCCTCCCTCCTCTTCCTCCATTTCTTCCTCTTCCTCCTCTGTGTTGGTCATGACCTGGGGAGGTGGTCCTCTCTTCCCATGAGGAGGTGGAGGTGGTGGTGGGGGTGCACCAGCTGAAGCAACTACTGAAGCCATTTCTGAAGTATTAATAAAGGTCTTCCTCTCACAATGATGAAAGTCAGAGTGAGGAAAGAAGGAGGGGTTTTCATCATTTGGGAAAAACAATAGTTCTCAACCAATGAAAAGTGTTATTTTTAGGTCACCTGACCTAGCCTTACATGATTATGAAACCAAAAGTGAAATGAACCAATGAAAAGTGTTATTAACAAGTCACATGACCTGTTATGCTTACGTTACGCGCTCCGGTCCGCGCCCCGGATAGCTTCCGGGTCGCTGCGCTTCGCGCCTCGGTCCGCGCCCCGGAGCACTTCCGGGTGCGCTAACGCGGTACGTCACAAGACGCATTACGCGGCAACGCGATACGTCGCGCTTTCGCGACGCGCCGCGGATCGCTTCCGGGGAGCTGCGTTTCACGCCTCGGTCCGCGCCCCGGGGCACTTCCGGGTGCGCTAACGCGGTACGTCATAAGACGCATTACGCGGCAACGCGATACGTCGCGCTTTCGCGACGCGTCACGATGTTGATTTCTTACCGGTTCGCGGACCGGGTCGCGGCATCAATTTGAGCTAACGGAAAGCTTTCCGGTTCGCGGACCGGGAGCGAAACAAAAAAAATATTTAAAAAAAATTATTAATAAACATATAAAATATATTTTTGGATTTAAAGAAGAATACATTTTACAGCTATAGATATTAGCTTTTAAAAAACCAATGAAATTCACTGAAAAAACCATAAGTTATAGACCATATATAGTTAGGAATTAGCATTTACAAAACCTTGAAAATTCACTGAAAAAACCATAGGTTATACACCATATATAGTTAGGAATTAGCATTTAAAAAACCTTATTTTACTCACACAAAACCATTGAAATTCCATATATAGTTAGTTGTACTAACTATATATCGCGCACCCGCAATCCACTGCTGATCATGTCACATATTACATCATTCATGACATGGTCAGTGACATCACTGATGACATCACTGATGACATCTCAAATGACATCACTGATGACATCACTGATGACATCTCAAATGACATCACTGATAACATCTCAAATGACATCACTGATGACATCTCAAATGACATCACTGATGACATCTCATTTGACATCAATGACCACATCACTGATGATATCATTCATGTGACAATACAATGCATCTCCTCACACTTTAAAATAACCTCTGTTTCACCCAGTGTTAAATACAGAGTATAATTTTTGAAACCATTGACACACCAATACTAGTTACTACATACGCACTCACTGATTCCTACGTCTACACACACCTTCACTCATTCACCCATACAATCATTCATACATACAATCACTCATCTTTACAACACTATCATATGCACTCATATACCTATACAGACACTCACAGTCTGCCACTCATCCATGGAGTTACTCACTCACCTAGTCAGTCATGTAAAGAATCAATGACACTTCCATTTTCTTGTCTATACAGTTAAACATAGAGCACCTTACATTTTCAAACATATACTAACACATACTTACCTTCTTATACAATCATTGATACAAGTACAGATTGATCTGCACAGAGTCACACACCTCCCAGCCAGCCACACACACACTCAGTCTCCCATACAAATACTTGGACAATCAATCAGTAACCCATATAGTTAATCATATAGCTACTGATCAACACATGCAGCAGTTTACAGAACAACAGACATAATGATGCACAAATTAAGACACTTTAGTCACTAACCCATGCACTCAGTGAGACACATTTAATCACTCACTCATACAGTCAGTCATGCACCTACTAAATCCTTCATCCAGACATTTATACATCCACTCATTCTTAAATATGTCAGACATATTTTAACTTTACAGAAAAATACAGTCACTGGATGTTGTCATCAGTGATGTCATCAGTGATGTCATTTGAGATGTCATCAGTGATGTCATCAGTGATGTCACTGACCATGTCATGAATGATGTAATATGTGATATGATCAGCAGTGGATTGCGGGTGCGCGATATATAGTTAGTACAACTAACTATATATGGAATTTCAATGGTTTTGTGTGAGTAAAATAAGGTTTTTTAAATGCTAATTCCTAACTATATATGGTGTATAACCTATGGTTTTTTCAGTGAATATATATATATTTATTACCTACTGGCGGTTGCCAGTAGGGAGTTATAGTTAGGACCTAGTTTACATAGGAAATCCGGAACATTCTATTTGGAATAACTTTGCGAAATTTACAAAACTGGTGGGGTGCTCTAGTCCGCTCCTATCCTGAAAGACTCGGGGTGATTCGTCAAGCAGGGGCTAAGAAAAAAGGGGGTCTCAAAACGTGTTTTCCCCATGCAATTTCCCATAGTAACATTTAGCCGGGGCTACAGCCCGAACTGCTGAACGGAATTGCACCAAATTTAGCAAAGAGGTAGACCTTGGTTCAGAGTCGTGCCTTTTGCTTAAATAGTGTAAATCCATTCAGTAGTTCCTGATCACATATATTTCTATGCCCGCACAGGATCCGCGCACCCTCCCAAGCACGCGCTAATTAGCTGCCAACGCTCCAAACCAGAAAGTGTTGGCAGCCATTTTGTGCCTCGGTTGAACCGAGGCAGAAAGAAAAACGCAAAAAATGCAAAAATGGGGCAGGGTAGAAACACCCTGACCCCCTACATACCCTGTGTGGGGGTGCTCAAGCCCGGCCACTCACCCTGGGGACCGCCACCTCCCCAAGGCACTAAATATTTAAATTGGGGGGTCCGTGACAGACCCCCCCAGCCCCGGGGACCACCACCCCCCAGGGCTTTGAAAAAGGTGGGAGGGTGGCCGCGCAGCCCCCCTCCTGGAGCCATATCATGGCCCTGCGGACCACCACCCCCCAGGGCCGGCTCCTGCAGTGTCCCTGGGGGGTGCCTACCCGGGGGACACTGTAGTTTGCTTGGCTGGGCGTGAGACTCACCGCTCCCGACCTGCCGTAGAAACCTGCTTTGCTATTTGGAAGATCCAAATAGCAAAGCAAATTGCTTTTCCACAGGGGGAGCTTCATCTTAGCAGCTCCCCTTGTGGAAAAGCATTGTCGGCTCCCGCAAGAGGCAGGGAGCCGGCAGCCAATGTTTTAACTTTTTTAAAAAAGTTATGGGGCAGGCCCTGGGAGATGGGGTCCCCAGGGCCCAAAAATGAGAAAAAGAAGAGGGGGTAGCACCTGGTGGGATTGTTGGCCCCCAGGGTCCCTCAGGACTAGAGGGGAATTATTTCCCCATCTTAAAACGCGCCACAGGGCTTGTTTGCACACGTCACCTCAGGCCCCGTCCCCTCCCTCCACCACTGTGTAAACGCGCCCTGTGGCCGTTCTAAGTTGAGAGATTATGTCACCTTGAAATCCTAAGGGTCTCTAGGGTCAAACTTGCCCACTAGGTACCTCCCGTAAGCGCCACAGAGCTGCATTCCAGACAGGTGTAGAAAGGGGCGTGGCCTCTGAACAGCTGTCTGCAACGCAGCTCCCTGGCGCATACTGGAGATACCTGTTGGACTAGTTGGCCCTCAGGGACCCTCAGTATCCACCACTGAGTAAGAAAAAGTAACAATAACACTACTTACCTGCTAGGTGAATTTCCTCCCATAGGATAACATTGGTGATTCTATGTGAAAAAGTGTCTACGTGTCAACTTTTAAAATGCAATAATATTCCTAATATGACTAATTTAAAGTGTCTCACTAAATATATGGGATAGTGATTAAACTGTGTGAATATCTTTTTCACTCTACCTCTTGTTGTGTAAATTACTACATAAGTTGGTTACTAGCTATGTGAAAGTCTATATTAGTATTAATTAGTTAAGTGAGTATTTGTATGGGATAGTGAATGTGTGTGTGGTTGGGTGGGAGGTGTGTGACTGTCCAAAGATGTGTAAATAGTTGATTTAGTAGGTATATGAGGTTAAGACTGCACTTGGAAACACTTGTTTGCGTGAGTGAATCTCTTTATGGGTGTGGTGATGAGTAAATATATTTTTCAATGATACATGTCCACCAAAGTAGAAATATTAAAGGTACTGTATGTGACAGTTGTTGTTTATAAATAAGCAACATAAGACTCAGTGATTGTATGAATGACTGTATCGAAAACTGTATACTTGTAATAGTGATTTTAAAACACACTAAGTATGAGTTACTATCTATATGAATAAATAAAGTGGTGTTTGTATAAGTGTGTAGCTGAGTAAATGTAAGTATGATCAATTGTTTGCATAAGTGAGTAGGATGGATGCATAAGTGAATAGGATGTGTGCTGGTGTGTAATGTCGATGTAGGTTTATAAGTATATTTAATAGTGTTCTATTGATCTTTGTTAGCATGTATGAGTAAATCTATAGGTAAGTGTTTAGATGTGTGTGTAGATGTAGGAATCACTGAGTGGGTTTTTAGAAACGTGTATTGGTGTGTCAATGGTTTCAAATATGGTACTCCATATTTTATAATGAGTGTTGACAGGTTATACTAGTGTATGATGAGATGTATCAGATTGGCACATGGATGATGTCATCAGGGATGTCATTTAAGATGTCATCAGTGATGTCACTGACCATGTCATGAATGATGTAATATGTGACATCATCAGCAGTGAATTGCGGGCGCATGAGTTATAGTTAGTACAACTAACTATAACGGAGGAATTTCAATGGTTTTGTACGAGTGAAATGTCCAGCTAACTATAACACCCCTAAAATCTATGTTTTTTCAGTGAATATGTATATACACACGCACATATGTGTGTGTGTATATATTAGTATTTAAGTTGCTGTTTAAATGTCTGTAGTTAATGAAAATATTTATGGTATATTGTTATAAAGGTAGTTATATATTTTATTAGGGTGAATTGCAAACATTTAATTTAAACATGAGTAGAAAGTATTTTATGTTTATTTTAAATAATTGTTTTACGTTAAATTTATATTTGTTAATGATAATGTCATTATTTTGTCAATATTATTGTAGTCAATTTTGTATGAATCAATATGTTTGATATATGTATTTAAATGTGATGATATTTTGATTTCCAATATTTTTGTTGTTCAATATTGTATTCATCGATGTTATGTTAGTGATCCCTTGGTTCTGGGAGCCGGTACGGCCCTTGTGGTTTCCATAGGATCAGCAGCAGGTGCAGTACTTTATCTGTCTTCCACAGGTCCAGAGGTGTTCTGAAGAAGGTATCTAGGGACCCACATTTATGCCTGGTACCTGCTTGTGTGGGGGTGGGGACTCCCTGACCAATAAGGTAAAGGTTGCCAGGGGTAACTACCTACTTTGACATCACTTCCTGGGGGCTAGGCCCTAAACAGTCCCACAGTACACTGATCTGCCAAAATCCAACATGGCACAACCTTTCTTTCCCTAGGCAGAGCTCTGTCACACCTCTGAGGTGTGTCTATGGAAGTGAGAAACTCCCCTGAAAGCCTATTCTAAAATGGGATGGGTGCCATCCTGACTACCTGGCCAATGCTATGGACACGCCTAGGTGTGAGTTAAATCTGCTAGCGACAGGGGATGGCCCTTTAAACCTTGTGCAGTTAGTGAAAACATCCCCCAGGCCATCCTACCAGGAGGAGGTCACACCTCTTCACTCCTAAGGCCCTTTGAGTCACTTACCTGGGAGCCACTCACATCTCCTTGCAAGGTGCCAGCAGGCTGCCAGATGACAGAGATTAACTCTGAAAAGGCTACCAAAAGGCTTTAGGCAGAAATACAGCGACTTTATAAATTCACTCTGAAGTTAGCTTCGCTTAGTGAAATAGAGTAACCCAGTGTTTTCTTTGGCACAGCCATACTTCCTACAGTGAAAAATAGTTTCGGGGCCCTTTTCACTGGAATGACATATAAAAACATTAAAGGGTTTATTTACTAATATTTCACACAACGCAATGCAGTGAAGCAACACAACTTGATGTGCTGCGTTGTGTGAAAGGCAGACAGTAGAAATGTCCCATATCTACAAAGATATGTTGTATTTCTTCTGTCACCTAGCACTGGCATGCTTATTGGCAGCCTAGTACCAGTGCAGGCAACCCTGCACCATACTGCAAGGGTGCCTGCATATGTTTTTTTGAGGGTGGTTTCTTGTTCTTTCAAATGGCATAAACCTGACCTGTAGTAATTGGAGTGCTCTACCTGAGCACCAGTAACTTTGCAAAGGACACCTTCATTTTTGTTTTTTCAGGACCAAGGAGATTACATGATTTGCCCAGAATTACAGGATGTTTAGCCTACGCCGAGACTCAAACTTGATTCCACAGTTTCAAAGTAGGTAGCTCGAGATGTTATGCCACACCTTCTCCCATGTGTTAGAAGCAGGATTGTTTTTGTGCAGGAAAGGACACCTCTCTCACACTGCCTACACCTTGCACCCTATAGGATCAGCTAAAAAGGGAGCATTGAACGCTTTCCAAAACGCTGAAGAATCTTTCAATTCTGAAGCAGCTCTCAGGGAATTCCATGCCTCCTCCTTTAGAAATATGTTCCTTGCTTTTAAGGTACATCTATAAGCCCTTCTGGCTTATTTTATTTCTTCATAATTTTTAACCTGTCTATGCAGTGCAAGTTTGAGTTTGGAGTGGGCTTTCGAGCAACTAGAATCAAACTATCCTTTATTTTGAAGGGTTTTCATTTTTGAGTTTACGTGAAAGGTTTTACCAATGAAGTCTACTATTTCAGAAAAACCCTCCACTATTTCCGACGTGGGATGGTCATCTCCTAAACATTTTTTAATGGCTTCACTACAGTTAGAGGTTACCTTTCTCATAAATGACTCCGGATCAATTGATTTTTTCACAGCTCAGCGCATAGCCATTTTGTCTGACCAGTGTAACATCGTTAGCAAGGTGAGTGGACGAAACCTTCCCTTTAACTAGTCTACAATCAACCTTAACTCCAATACTCTGCGGGAAATGATCGCTAAGGGAAATGTCATGAGTTTGGAAATTTGTGACTCTAGAGACATGTCTAGACGAAATTAGGATAAAGTCTATGGTAGAAGACAGCCCTTGTCCATTAAATATTGGGCTGAAGGAGACTGGGGTGCTGCATACATTATTTGCAACGCCCATATCTCCAGTAAACATAATATCATTTAAATATCTTCAGGTCCAGAACGATTAAAGTTAGGGCAGCTAGTTTCTTTGTTATAGCCTAGACACCAGTGTCTCAATAGTGGCATAAATTGATGTTAAAGTCCCCATCTCATATTATACAAAAGTCATTGGTGGAGGCTGCCTGAATCTTTGTAATATGATGGGATATGGACCCCAGCACTCCTGCCAGCTCTTCACGTGGGGCATTGTTATAAAAATTCACTACAACTATACCAATTGTTCTATCCAAATCCGCCCCTATTATTTGAAAGCAACAATCAGCTGTCAATGTATTGTGCCTCCCATGTAGGCAAGCATTTCAACAGATCAGATTGAGGTAGTAAGTGCTATATAGATGTTTCAATTTCAATGTATTATAATAGATCACAATGTGTATGTGCACATGAGCCATGAGGTATGGGCCTATTTTTAATTTACCGTTTAAACATGGTGGTCGTCATTTTAGAAGAGTAGATAAAACAAACAAAAATGTGCGCAAAATGTGTGAAAAAGGATGTGAGGGGCCAATGAAGCTCTTCTCATCTGCCCCGCACTCGCATACAACAAGGGGAGCAGGATAGGAAGTGGGACAAGAGCACAGCAGGAAGCAGTGCGGAGCAGTGGAGGGGAATGAATACAGTGCAGGGATACAGCAATAATTGGAGCAGAGCACAAGGAAACACATGCACTCTAATAGAGTACTAAAAATAAAACAAAACAGAGTACTCTAAAGTGAGTATTGGAAGGATACAACTCATGTAATCAAAAAGCTGTGAGGAAGAAATGTTCCTGGTTTGCACAAACACCGGAATGAGGTGAGAAGCCATTGACTCAACTTCAGGCAATTGAGTTAGACACAAATACATCCAATACTGAGGAAGAGCCCCCCCCCCCCCAAAACCCATTCTAGAGTATGTGTAAGTATTAGAAGAAATATGTCTTGCCAACAGATGGCTAAAGCTATCAGAAGGTTAGACCAAAGATAGAGCACTGCAGCATATAGGAAGAAGGATCTATGAGAGTGTTAAAATGCTGCCACATCTGAGCTCTGAAAAGGTGTGGCAGAGTGGTGTTCACAGCTACTTAAATTCTTTTGTGACACAGTTTTTGCTGCAGGTTAATATATTGAAATGCCTTTTTTGCAAAATCACCCCCATGTTTACAGTCCGATTCTGCTGTTTTTTTTACTCTGAAGGCCCACTAAGTCCTGTAAAACAGGCATTCGTGCCAAGCTGTGACCATTAACAAAGGTATATGTCTAATTGGCTCACCTATTGTTCGCATTAGTTAAATTACTTATAAGTCCGTAGTATATGGTACCAGGTGTGCCCAAGTGCCTGTAAGTCAAATGTCCATCATAGACTGCAGCAATTGTTTTACCACCAAAAGTATGAAAAAGTAAATCATGACTCCCAGCCCACCATTGCTGGCTGGCAGAGTAGTTTTAAACTGCGAACTCAACTTTCCATTTAAACCAATGGCAAATTACAGACCTTCCTTTTTAATTCTCATAAGTCATCCCTAAGGCAGGCCTCCTGAGCCGTAATGACAGGGTGCATGATATTAAAAAGATAGACGTGTTTTATTATCTTTGCATACCTTGACAGTAAAAATAATGCATTTCCATTTTTGCTGTGTGAAGGCTAGTAGCTCTATGGGCGAGTATGGAGTAACATGCTCACAACTCAGCAGTAGTAATTTATAAATGGCGCTACTAAACATGCTATGTCAATGTATCAAACACATTCTTATATTAATCTGAATTTGTTGCTCAAGTGAAATTTAATGCAACATGTATACCAAGGGCAACTTTAGAAAGTTGCCACTTTGTTGCCCATAATTTCCAGTAGCTTTTTACAGTTGCAAACAAGCTACTGCCCTCGACACAGCCTTTTGCCCTCCTGGTGAGAGGATTAAACAACTCCCAGGAAGAGACACAAAGGGGCATAAGTACAAGCCCCCATCGCCACCAAACGTCACCGTTACCGACGTTGTGGTGGCGATAGGGGCTTCGCCTTATTTACAAGGCAGCTTTAAGCCACTTTACATGGCTTAACGCTGCCTTGTAAATAAGGCCCCCTTTCACGCTATGCTTAGCGTGAAAGGGGTGGGCAGAGGGTGTTGCGGTGGGCGTTCCACCGCAACACCCATTGATTTTGACGTTGCCCCCTATGTACAAGGGTGGCATACATAGGAGGCAGCACCAAAATTAAGACCAGGTAAAACCTGGTCTTAAGTTGCCGAAACAAGTAGAAATGCATTATTTCTCCTCGTTTTTGCTTTTTCCATGTGTGCTGACTTGTGCAGCACACATGGAAAAAGTAAAATGCCATGGATTGTTTATGAGTAGGAAGGTGTCCCTTCCTGTTCACAAACAATCCTTTAAAAAAAAATCAATTTTGTCACTTTCATGTGTGCTGCACGAATAAGCACACATGACAGTGACAAAATGGCATTTTAGGATTGTTTATGCGCAGGAAAGGACACCTTCCTGCACATAAACAATCCTCCCCTTCACACAGACACCCTTGCACTATGGTGAAAGGTTGCCTGCGTTGGCTCTAATTTGCTACATTTAGCGCCATCGCAGGGGGAAACGCAAGGCTGCACCACATTCCTGTAAATATGGTGCAGCCTTGCGTTTCAGAAGTGGTGGAGAGAGGCGTTAAGCCAGGAAGGCAAATGCCTCTCTCCACCACTTACTTGTACATATCCCCCAAATGGCCTGCCACAGGAAGAGGTGTTACCTCCTCATGGCAAGATGGTCAGAGTGGATGTGAGCCCTAAAGGTGAACTTCAAAGACGAAGTTGCCTTTGAAGGACAAATGTTAGTCACACTTAGGTGGGGCTACTCTTTTGTGTTAGCAGAAAGAATGGCATCTAAGGCAGAGAAGGAGAAACCATTGCTAAATCGCTTTTTCAGTGGGTACGTAGATCTCAGGAAACCGCACCTCTGATTTGGGCTACAAGGCTCCGTACACCAAGGTAAGGGTTCTGGCATATTTGGAGTGGGCAGAATAGTGCATTCTGGGCTAGCCATATGCCACACCTTGCAGGAAGTTGTCATCATGCAGGATGATTCCTGGTAGCCCATTGACTGGTTAGTCGACACATCCCCCTAGGCTTGTAATGGGCATTTGAGTGGCAACTCGAGCAGTCAGACCTCAGATCACCTTTGAACTGGAGAGAAGACTAAAGAAGGACTGCCCTGCTGTTCTCGGGACCCAGAAAAGAGATGCTGCACCAACGGATGGACTGCACCTGCTACATCTGGTGCTAGCAAAGAAAGGACTGTGCCTGTGGTTTCCTGTTCAAGGAATAGTCACCCCAAGCTCCAGTCAGAGAAGGTGACTTCAACAATCAGTTGGCTCACTCCCTGTTACAGTGTACAGTCATAAAAACTGACAAGCCTGCTCCTCTGAGAGCCCAGAGACAAGTAGCCTGACTACCTGGGAAGCCATGTCCAGACCTTTAAAAGTTGTCCAGAGTCTGTTGGACATGGGAGAGTCACTGGAGTGCAGTTTGGTTCCCAGCATGGAAGTTCCTGCAAGTTAAAGGGAACCACAGTTTTTTCTGTTACCGAAGACCAGTATAAAGGTGGCAACTGGATATGTGCTAGACTTCACCCAGACTTCGTTGTGCATTGACCCTTGAGGCCAAAGTCACTGCCTAGTGCTTGCCCAAGAGGTGGCCAAAGGAAGGACCTCATCACTGGTTCAGCATCCTCGGCATTCTTGAGCATCCTGAATTCTTTGCATCAGGACCGCAATATTGCCTTCTTTGGCGATTTGTTCATAGACCTTGGAACTGAGCTGGAGACTGCTTTAGCTGCAAGGTAACTGTTCAATTGGACCTTCTTGGTCCCTGTGAATAACTCCCCACCAGAGTTGTTTACGAAGAGTGCCCTTATAGTCGTTTTCAAGTTACTTGTTGTGGCTAACCCTAAACAGCAATTGTGGTAGATTTCAATGATTTATTGCATTGAGTGAAACGTTGTGATTTATTGTTTATTTAAAAAATCATATCTCTGGTACCTTCTCGTGGATTTTTGTAGTTGAGGTGTCTTTTTAAAGGTAAAAATACAACCTATGTTTATAAATTGATGTCAGATTTATATTGTGCTATGTTTTCTTCTCATTTAACAATGTCGGTACTTCTTAATGCTTTATACTAGTTCCTTTAGGAAATGCTGATGGCTCTGATCCACAGCTATCATGGACTAACCTGAAGTTTTACAAACAAATCTGACTAGAACTCATATGGAATTGTACTATTATTACACAGTGAGGTCACGCAACCATATCATATGGTAAACCACTTTGTTCACAGTTAACTTCAGACCTGAAGTACTGGAGACGAGCCTCTGTGTCTTTCTGATAGTGTCTTACTGCTAGGCCACCGGGTCTTTCCAACATAGTGATGCTGCTCTGCCTCGAAATCTGGCAGGAGGAACCAAGTACCACAGCTGGTTTCAACCAGTGACCTTCATATATCAAGTGTATGTCACATATTGTGGTACTAACTTTGGGGAAGCAGAGGCTGAAGGAAGAAAAGTATGACTAGCTTTTAGGTGAAGAAATATCATTTCAAACTTAATATTCCTTTAATATGTACCAGTATGCTCCTGACTCACTGTTGTCGATTCACTGAGATCGTACACACCAGTCTCATATGTTGACATATGCATAGCCCTTTTGATGAATAGCTGGCTTTTTTTGCTGGTAAACACTGACTCTTGTGCAGGCTGACAGCAGAAAACCTGGTAATCCTCTGCATTTCCTATGTATTCTTTGTGTAGAATGCGTGCTCTGACTATTTTCCTAAGCACATGGTGTTTACATGCCATTAAAGAATTGCAGGAAATTATTTCTCAGACTTTTATGAATTTTATGTGGGACTGCTGGTTTGTGCATTTGAAGCCTAGGATCAGTAGAGACGCTCAACATTGTGAACAATAGTAATATGAACCCCAGAATTATGCAGTGTTTGTATGTACTTAAAATATATTGAAAACTTTGGGGAATGTACATACATTTGGAAATGATAGCAGTGAGTGCGTCCAATTGGGTACACATCTAGGTTCAAAGCCTAATTGTTGATCAGGAGACTCTCAATTTGAGGGATGGCAATATTATGTCACGTTATGCTGCGATGTTATGTTGTGTTATGTTATGTTATGTGTATATTATGTCTAAGCAGGCTGCATAAGAAAAGATTATGTGTGAAAATCCTGCCTTTAGGAAATGACCATCTTTGGCATGATTTGCTTCCATTTTCACACAATATATTTTGCTGACCTCAATCAATCAGTCGATCAATCAGCAGATTTGTAGAGCGCTACCTGTCACCCGTGAGAGTATCGAGGTGCTGGCAGGGTCAAGTTGATTACCTGAGTAGACAAGTCTTCAGGAACTTTTGGAACTCTGAAAGAGATGCTGAGGTCCATAGATGAAGGGGTAGCTCATTCCATGTCTCCGCTTCTAGGTCAGGGTTGGAGTGCCCTCCACATCTGCTACATTGTATTAACCCTGGGCGTAGCAGGCGTAGTGCCTCTATGCGTTTTTCTAAGCACAAGACATACAACATAGTGTTTTTTAGCAGTAAGGAGAGCGGCAAGGCAGGGGAGGCGGCTGTCACAGGTAAATGGCTTCTTTTTTAATTTTTAAAGAATTTGGGAGGGGGGAAGGAGTGGCTAACTCTGCGTTGCCATGGTGGCAGAGTTTTGCCTACCTCCGTGTTCGCAATGGAGAGCAAAGTAGGCAAATTTTCGCAAACTCCGCTGGAGGGCAGAGTTACCCGTTCAGGGTTACATTGGATGCGGGGGATGAGGGTTAGAGAAAGGGAATGGAGGTGTCCATTGGGCTTATGGACGTTGAGGTGTTGGTTCAAGTCAGGGGGTCCACAGTTGCTCACAGCCTTGTATACATGATTCAGTAGCTTGAACTGGCATGTTTTCTATACAGGGAGCCAGTGAAGTTTGCTGAGATAGGGGGTAAAGCAGGTTCATCCAGGGAGATCCAGGACAACTCTGGCTGCTGCGTTCTGTATGGTCTGAGCTGAGATCCCTGCGTAGGGAGAGTTGCTGTAGTCTAGTTGGCATGAGATGAGTGCCTGGGTGATGCTGTGTCTTGAGCTTTGGGGTAGCCACTTGAATATCTTACACAGCATACAGAGGATGAAGAAGCAGCAGGGTGAGATGGAGTTGACCTGAGTCGTCATGGTTAGCTTGCTGTCCAGAATGATGCCTAGGTTTCAAACACGGTCAATGGGGGTAGCAGTAGGTTCGAGTTCTGAGGGCCACCAGCGTGCGTCCCATGGGGAGCTTTTGTTTCCGAAAATCAGTACCTCTGTTTTGCCCATGCTGAGCTTCGGGCAGTTGTCCTTCATCCAGTTGGTGACGTCTGTCATGCAGTTGTGGAAGTCGATCATGGTGTTGGTGGTGTCTCTGGAGAGGGAGAGGATGTGTGTTTTCAGCTTAGGATATGATTTTGGGTCCTTGGGTTTTAGCTATGCTAGCCACAGGTGTCATGTAAGTGTTGAAGAGGGTGGGGCCAAGCGAGGATCCTCAGGACACTCCACAGATGATTTCCTTGGGCTCGGAGGTGAAGGGGGAAAGTACACTTTTTGAATTCTTCTGGTGAGGAATGAGACAAGCCATCTGAGAGCGGTTCTTTGGATGTTTGGTGAGAGACTGTATAGAAGGCTACCAAGAGGTCTAGGAGGATCAGAGCTGCAGTCTCCCCTCAGTGAAGTGGGGCCAGATGTCATCGGTAGCCGCGATTAGGGCTGTTTTTCTACTGTGGTTGCTGCAGAATTGGAAGGAGTGGAGTACAAGGTTCTATTCCAGATGTGGGTACAGTTGTTGGATGTTTTTTTCTAATGCTTTGGAGGTAACACGAGCAGGGAGATAATTCGGTTGTTATTGAGTTTGCTGCGGTCTGCCGATGATTTCTTTAGTAGGGCGTTGACTTCCGCATGTCTCCAGTCCTTGGGGAAGGTGGCTCTAGCAATTGAGGTGTTGAACAAGGTGGTGAGTACGTGGCTGATTCTTGCTTCACCTAGGATGAAGATGTGGTGAGGGCATGGTTCGGTTGGGGTCCCTGAGTGGACCGAGTTAATGATGGAGGCGGTGTCTTGTGGACCGAGTTGGCTCCATTCTGTTAGTTGGATGTCTGTGGTGGTAGCAGGGTCATTGTGTTGATTGAAGAAGTCAGTGGCCTTGAGCTGGGGTTTGAAGTTTCTGTAGTTCTAGAAGTTCTTGTTGTGGAAGACGTTTGCAAGGTTGTCACAGAGTTTCTGTGAGGGGGTAATGTTGTTTGTTGCAGCTGAGGGCTTAGAGAATTCTTTGACGATGTTGAAGAGTTCTTTGCTGTTACTGGAGCTTGATTCAATGCATGAGGCTAAGGCCTTTTTCTTTGATTCTCTCAATTGTCTGTGGTAGAGGTTGAGGGCTGTTTTGTCGGCTGTGTCCTTGCTGGTGCGCCTCTCCTTTCCAGTTGTTTACAGTGTCGTTTAGTGGTTCTGAGGTCTTCAGTGTACCAGCTATCCTGCTTAGTGGATCTTCTGTGGGTGTTGCTGCTGATGGAGCGATACTGGCAGTGAAGTTGGGGATCTAATTGTTGATGTTTCTGATGTTCTGGTCTAGGTTTTTGAAGAAGCTGGAGTAGGTGGTATTGAGGGCATTGATGGGGGCGTGGCCTGGACGCCGATGTAGGTGGCAGCAGTCCTCGGAGCTCCTCCGCAGCCACCCCACTCCCGCAGACATCCTGACAATATTCTTGGTGCCCCGACCCCCGGAACGGGCTGAGGACAGCATAGAGCCCTAACGGGCAGTGGATTAGCAGGAATTCGGGACCCCCCGCGACGCGGGATAACTTTTGCCGAGCGAAGACTGCCAGCATAACTCGGAGACAAAATGGCGGCCGAAAGTGCGAGAGCAGAGCGCCTGACCGCTGCTCCCCTCTGGACGAAAGAGCGTCTGTGGAGGTCCAGCAAAGCAAGAGGTGAGCACAGGACACCTGCTCACACATGCCCACAGAGAGAGGGGCAAATAGAATCCGCAGGGGAGCCCTACCAACGACCAGGTAGTGGAGTGCCTGACCCCAAGATGGCGGCGCCCGTGCTATACCTCGAGGCACAGTGTTTCGGTGCTTGGAGGGCGACATGAGGGTCTGAGAGGGCGATAATCCGGCAGTCCTACGGCGGCGTGGGTGCTCAGCCTGCGACGGAGTGCTGAGGTCGGGCACGGACACTGGTAGACAGCTACTAACTGCAAGCTTGCCAAAGGGTCCAACGGGGACACGTGGAAACGGCCTAGAGCAAAGAACCCACAGGCGATGGTCTATTGAGGTCCCACTAAGACCCCCCTGGGGCTGAGGAGGTGGGGGGCGAATAACGGTGAAGGGCGGAAGAGGCCTCCTGCTCTGCCGGTGAGACTTGAAATCCTGAGCGGCTGAAGCTACTGATCAGCGTAAACCCCCGTCGGGGCACCCTGAGAGACAGTGTCTGGGCTCACATTCGCGCCGAGGAAGAAAGGAACACAAAATCAACGAGTCATCAGTTATAGGAGACCAACGGTCGGAGGGGGACTACGATGCTGCATAGGTTAGCTGCTTCGCGAGAGCCTCTGCAGGGGTGGTTTTACTGCTTCTACCACTGACATAGAGGCCAAGTAACGCGGCGCCAGAGGGGGTGCTGAGAGATCGGACACTCACGGCACTACCCAAGATGGGCAGAGAGACTAAAAAGAAAGGGTTTGAGGCCCTGCGGTTGGATGACACGGGACACGCCATGGAAGACGAGGAATCGGCACCAGGAAATAGTGCTTCCGTGCAAGCGCAAGATCCTTCCTTGGGCGACATTATGCAGGCCATCATGGCCTCGAGGGAGGCCCTGGAGAAACGCATGGACTCCATTGGATCGGACCTCTCCCTACTGAAGGATGACCACCGGAAACTCAGGGAATGAGTGGCATCTTATGAGCAGACCATGAAAGACATTCTGGACTCGGTTGATGCCCTGCGAACGCAGCTCAAAGAGGTGTTGCAGAGGGTCCGAGTGCTGGAGGTGAGAGCAGAGGACAGCGAAGGGCGCTCCAGATGTAATAGTCTCCGCATAATAGGGATCCCAGAGTGAGAGGAAGGATCTGATGCTGTGCAGTTCCTGGAGACTTGGATAAAAGCGGAAGTGGCACCTGAAGGTCTCTCCCCCTTCTACGCGCTGGATCGGGCGCATAGGGTCCCGACACGACCACCAAAGTCAGGGGCCCAACCACGCCCGATGGTGGTAAGACTCCTACACTACCGTGACCGCGACTTCATCCTCCAGAGAGCCAGGGAGTTGCAAAGTCTGAGAATCGGCAACAGTAAAATAATGATTTTTCCGGACTACACCAGGGAAGTGCAGCGCCTAAGAGCTTCCTTCATGGCGGTGAAACGGAAATTGAAGGCCTTACACCTTCCTTATGCAATGCTGTTCCCTGCTAGGTTGCGGGTCTATGTGGATGGAAACACGCACTTTTTCCTCACGCCTCAAGCTGCATGGGATTGGCTGGAAGCTCGTGGAGCATCTGGAGAGCGATCGCCAACTGCGGCCTCGCCTCGGCGCGGATTCCCTGCTGCATTATCAAGACAGCGACCAAGCTCCCCCGCGTAATGGCATCAAGAACGTGACAACGCGGTTTTGGCGGTGGCGGCCATCAGTCAGGGAACTCTTAGCCCTGCTAGCAACGCCTCGGAGCATACGGGAAGTGGAGAGCAGAGCCCCAGTTCCAGCAGGGTCCACGGGCTCTCGGAGATGGACTTGCCAGGTGTCACTCCACAAACAGCGGATGGAGTGTTTGGCTGATGGAACAGTTGCCCGACCAACATGACTTTGCGAGGTATTGGGGTGGAATACTGGGCCCCGGACTGGGTGTCTGATGTGCCTGTTGGGGGGATTGAGCTGACGGGGAGTGCAGAGAAATTGATGGGGGGACATGTTCACACGGGAGTGGGGAGGGGCTTGAGGGGACTTTTGGGATTCTTGAATCAGAGTTCCAGTCAGCCTGAACTGATTGGACTTTCTACGTGCTTATTGTTTGGATGGGGATGCCGCGGTGGATGCCTGTCCTGGGGAGGGGGAGTTGGGGATGTTTGAATTGTTCTATTTGTGGGGTTGAACTTAGGGGATTTAGGCATGTCAGGGAGAGAGGGGGTGGAACACGAGATACAGCAATGGGACACACACTAGGATACACATGTCTCACTTGGAATGTGAGGGGTATGCATACCATGCATAAGCGACATAAGGTACACTCCTTCTTGCCGGGTAGAGGGATACAAATTGCATTTCTCCAGGAGACCCACCTCACTGCAGGGGAAGGGAAAGTGCTCCAACGCCGTTGGAGGGGTCAAGTTTACTACACTACATACTCGGCATATGCGAGGGGGGTCCTAATCCGGGTAAGAGCTGGAGTTCCCTTTCAATGCACCTCGTCATTGATTGACCCAGAGGGCAGGTACGTGGTGCTTCAGGGGAAATTAGATGGTCGGGAGTTAACTCTGGGTTGTTAATATGCGCCTAACGTGGACCAGCCAGCCTTCTTCTCATTGCTATCCCAGAAATTGGCATCAGTGTTAGTAGGGCCATTACTACTGGGAGGTGATTTTAATTGTGTCACAGACATTGATCTGGATCGCTCACACCCACCCTTACCGAATGCACCAGCGAGTAAACTGGCAGCGGCGCGCGCTACCTGGCAACAGACTTGGGGGTTGATTGACACCTGTTATTGTTATTGTTATTGAATATTTTGTAGCCCGCTCTATTACTCACGAGTATCCTGGCGCGAGGGGTGAATGTGCGAGGAGCAGAGAGGAGGGCGATGGAAGCGTTTAGATAACTAGGTTAAACAAATGGGTTTTTAGGTCTTTCTTAAAGTGGACTATATTCTGCATTGTGCGGAGGTGGAGAGGGAGAGCATTCCAGGCTCTAGCTACCAAAACAGATATAGATTGACCACCCAACCTGGCAAACTTAAATCTAGGCAGCACCATTCTACATTGGTTGGCAGATCTGAGGCAGCGGTTGGGAACATAAAGAGCAAAACGTTTCCTCAAGTAGTCTGGTCCGAGCTCATGCGTCGCTCTGAACGAGAGAACCAGCGCTTTAAAAAGGATTTGCTGTGCCACCGGAAGCCAATGGAGACTACGCAGGTGGGAGCGGACGCTAGACCTCCTAGGGATATTAAACAGGAGTCTAGCTACCGCGTTCTGAACCACCTGGAGCCGTTTGATCAAATAAGATGGTATACCGGTAAATAGGGCATTCGCGTAATCCAGCCTAGAGAGAATAAGGGCCCGCGACACTGTCTCTTTGGCATCTCTTGGCAGTAGGGGAAAAAATCTACGCAGGGCTTTGAGGGTTCCAAAACAGACGCCTGTGAGTTTTTTGATGTGGTCGTCGAACTTTAAATTATCTCCGAACCACACCCCCAAGTTCTTGGAATGTCATGTGGCCATAGAAGATCTCTGAAGTTACCGGGGAAGGTTCCATAAAAAAGGACCTCTGATTTGTCCTCATTACACTTTAATTGAGCTAGTGCCAGCCAACGGAAGACAGAAGAGAGGCAATCATGAACAGCCGACGTATCCAAATTGTCACCTGGCCAGGTAACCAAAAGTTGGGTGTCGTCGGCGTAGGCCATAATTTTTGCCCCAAAATGTTCCGCCAAATAGACCAAAGGGGTCAGATAAACATTAAACAGCAGGGGGCTGAGTGTAGACCCCTGCGGTACTCCCGTGGAGAGCATCCTGGGCTGAGATGCATATGGTGGCATCCAAACCTGCTGCGTCCTATTGGTCAAAAATGACGTCAGCCAGTCCAGGGCTAGACCAGAAATGCCAATAGCAGAGAGTCTGGAGAGGAGGAGCCCGTGGGGGACCGTATGGAAGGCGGCAGAGAGGTCCAACAAAATCAGCACCGCTCTGCCGCCTCCGTCCAGGCATTCCCGAATGGCCTCCGATACCTCCACCAAAGCCGTCTCAGTGCTATAGGCTGTCCGGAACCCTGATTGAGCAGGGTGCAAGGCATGCGAGATCTCCACGAAATTATCTAATTGACAGAAAGCCATTTTTTCACAGATTTTTGCCAAGGCCGGTAGTAATGATATAGGCCGGTAGCTGGACGGGGCGTCTGGATCCAACCCGGGTTTTTTTAGAAGCGGCAATAATTTAGCCTGCTTCCAGCAGGTTGGGAAAGTCGCAGTAGAGAAAGAGAGATTAACAATCTGAGTAACATCCCCACATACTGTCTCAGCAACTCCCCCAAGCACCCGAGCCGGACAAGGGTCCGTTGGAGACCCTGACTTCAAGAACTTTAATACTGCCAAGATATCTGCGTCAGCCGAAGGAGAAAAAGCCACAAACTGGTCCATAGGTATGGGAACAGGCAGGGGAGGCAGCATTAATGAGGACTTCTGAGAATTGCAAACCGCAATCAGGTCCTCCTGAATCTTTGCAATTTTCTCAGAAAAGAAAAAAGAGAGTTCTTCGCACCATTGTTCGGAGGAGGATAACAGGGGTTGAGCGGCACAAGGTGATAGGAAACTCTGAACGATGGAGAAAATGTCTTTGCTGTTATTATTCGCCTTGGCAATTCTTCCTGCGTAGTAGCTGCCCTTCGCTGTCCTAATCGCAGTGTAGTAGTCTCTCTGGGCAGTTCGCAGGGTAGTTTTCGCCTCGGGCGAATACCCTTGTCTCCAACAACGCTCGAGTTTTTTACAGCCTAGCTTCAATTCCCGTAGAGCATGTGAAAACCAAGGTTTAGAGGGGGAGAAACGCATTCTACAGATACGTCCCTGATTCACGGAGGCAGCCTACCCCTGTTCCACCCATGTGTTAAAATTCCTTACAGCCTCACCCACCTCCACGGCCAATGGAGGTCGGTCCCGGGAGAGGGTGTCCACAAGAGTGGCTAGATTGATCTTCTGGGGGTGAGCATTGGAAGAGGTAACCCCGGCCCCTGCAGTTTTTTCCATGGGCCAGGAAAACCTGATTAACTCGTGATCCGTCCAGGTCACGCTCTCAGGACGAGACATCACAATGTTAAAATTGGTGATAAAAAAGAGATCAAACTGGTTATCCGCCAAGATCTCAAAGACATCGGCGGCGTGCTTAACCAGAGATCTGGCATTAATAAGACCTGCTCTGATCGAGGTAGAGTTAGTGCTTTCAGGACCTGAGCTACAGGCAATAGGGTGGAAGCGGTAGTTGCAAGATAGACATTTCCTAGAGGGACAATCAGCCACCATCCGTGGACATTCAACTCCGCAACTGGGTGTGTTTAGTGCAAGCAAATCATTGCGTGTGTACCTTATCCTGAAGTCCCTATGCTTCATGTGCGGATAGGCAGAACGTCTGGCACTAGGCACGTCCGGGACACGGACGGGCACAGACGGGCCCTCCTTTGGTGCTCCTTCGGCGCGCAGACGGCGCGCCCGCTGCACGCGGCCGCTGCGCGTCCGAAGTGCCATTACTATTTATATCTCAAGCCCCTCCCCCAGCTAGACCGCTGCCTACAGTCACGCCGGGATCCGGGACTCAGGTAAGATGGCGCCCGACCCTGCCCTCCACAACAATCGGCACAGAAAAGCCGCAGTGGAACGGGGCGAAGGGATCAAAGCAGGCACAAAAAGGAGAGCCCAGCACCCATTAGATAGGGATTTCTCCTTTTTCTCTGCCCTTCATGAACTGCATGTCCGCCTGGACGCATTCCTATGCTCACCTGAAGTGCATGGGGAAATTAGCAATAGTGAATACCTAACTCGCACTATTTCTGACCATAACCCGCTGATGGCCCAGTTGAAGTAGATGCGGATGCGCCCCAGAAGCCCTACCTGGAGGCTGCAGCCAGAAGCACTTGGAGATTAGGTATTCCGAGCCACTTTAGTCACGGCCATTGAAGATTATTTTCAACTTAATGCAGGGTCTAAGGGATCTGTGACCACTGAATGGGACGCCTTTAAGACAGTGGTGCGAGGAAGTTGTATATCAGTGGCGTCAGGGGCCCGAAAGACACTGCTACAAGACATTAAACGGGAAGACGAGCATTTGCCTGCCCTGGAATTAGAATGTCCTGAACGACCGGATAAGCAAGAGGAGTTATTGGACGCTAGGGAGACAGTTACAGAAACTGTAGAACGCCTACGGTGTTTTGACTACAAAGCCTACCTCACACGGGCACATTCGGAGCTGGACAAGTCGGGGGGCTCTTCTGGCCTGGTTGGCCAACCCGACTAGACGTGGCTCGGTTATATTAGAGCTGAGGGACCAGACTGGGGTGGCCCGCTTTGATCAGCAGGGAATAAATGAGCTGTTCTTTGATTACTATAGGGAGCTTTATCGTAGTAGGGTGCTTCCATCGGAGGAAGAAGTACAGAACTTCACGGGGGGTCTGGATTTGCCGGAATTGGGAGAGGAAGAGGCGAAACAGCTGGGAAGGAACATCGAGGTGAGAGAAGTGCGAGTGGCCATCAAAAGTATGTCACGGAATAAAACGCCGGGGTCCGACGGCTTTCCGGTGGAATTCTACCTTACTTATATAGACCACCTAGCGCCTCGGCTGACGTGGCTCTACAACGAGGCCAAACGGTTGGGTGGACTACCGGAATCCACCAAGGAGGCGATCATTATCCCGTTATTGAAACCGGGAAAGCCACCCAGGGATAGAATGGCGTATCGCCCTTTATCCATGCTAAATCTGGATTACAAAATCCTGAGCAAAATCCTAGCGACTAGACTGCTGCCCCACATGTCCACGCTGATTCATGCCGATCAGTCCGGGTTCATCCCGACCCGCAACACAGCGCTTAATATAAGAAGGCTCCTGCATGTTCTGGAGGCCGACACCTATGAGGCGGACACCGCAGCGATATTTGCTGTAGACATCGAAAAGGCTTGGAATGGGATTACCTCTACCATGTCATGCGTACGATGGGGTTGGGACCGGATTTTGTGAACTGGACGGCCTTGTTGTACAAAGATGCTACGGCCAGAGTGCGAACGGGAGGGGTGATTTCTGAGGCATGTAAAGTGGGTAGGGGTACATGCCAGGGCTGTCCCCTTTCCCCGTTGTTGTTCGCTATGGCGATGAAACCTCTAGCGGTGCACGCCCGCTTGGGGCAAGCATTCCAGGGACTGGACGTATATGGACAGGTTCACCATATCGCACTTTATGCGGACGACCTCTTAATGTTTTTGGCAGATACGGGAGAAGCCCTGTGCGGTGCAATATCGCTGCTGAGAGTCCTAAGTGTGGTAGCAGGGTTGAAAGTCAACTGAACGAAATCGTGCCTATACCCGACTCGCAGAAATAGAGAATGCCCGCGATCGGTGGAAGGGGTGAACTCGGAAGAGAGACGTCTTCCTTACCTGGGCACGGTGATTTACCACGAACAAAGGGACATCCTAGACGGCAATGTGGGGAAGGCGATTAGGAGCACCAAGGCCAATTTTGAGTTCTGGAGCACTCTTCCTTTATCTGTAGCGGGACGAGTGGCACTTCTAAAAATGGTGACCCTGCCGCGATTACTCTACTTTCCCGATGTGGATCCCGGCGAGTTACTTTAAGAGACTTCGGGGAATGATCAGTTCCTTTCTGTGGGGTTCAGGTTGGCGTAGGGTGGCACTTTGGACGCTCATGAGACCCCGAGCAGAGGGGGGTTAGCGGTCCCGGACTACGAGACATATTACCTAGCTGCCCAGCTTCAATGGCTAATGCAATGGGTGGCGAGGGCCACTAGAGAAGAGGGGGAGGCGGGAGAACCAACGGGCCCCTTACTGGTGCTGTCTCGTATGGTACTGCGCCTCCCGCTTAGGGATATCCAGCTTACGCAGGAGATTACCGCAGCGTGTAAATGCTGGCACAGATTTCTAAAACGAGGGGCATAGCGGTCCCTTATGCGCCTGATATCCCATTAAAGGTGTGTAGGGCACTGCCACATGGAGGAACCTGGAGTAGATTGGAGGACTGGGAGCAGCAGGGTTTGGCGACCATAGGAGACCTATACGAGGAAGGCAATCTGCTGCCTTTTGATGTCCTCAGTGACCGCTGCGATCTGCCAAGGGGAGACTTTTTGATGCATGCTGCGCTCACAACAGTGATTCGAAAGCACTGGAAAATGGGCTTGACAGAGCCGCCCACCTCTATGGGCTGTCAATATGTTGTTGTCGCTGCGGGTACAGTAAAGGCGGTCTCATGTCTATACAGGCGCATGATCCACGAAGCATTAACTCCCATGGTAGCCTTGAAAACAAAATGGGAAGCGGACATAGAAATGGATATACCTGACCCGGCGTGGGGCGGGATAGTGGAGAGAGCCTGGAAGAGTACACGTAATGCGCGGTTCCAGCTGGTGCATTCTCACATTCTACATAGGGCATACCTGACTCCGGCCCGATTACACAAATACTTTCCAGCCCAGTCTGCGGCCTGTCCAAGATGTAAACAGGAGGACGCCGATTTGAAACACATGCTATGGGCCTGTCCGGAGCTCGATTCCTACTGGCAAGGGGTGACGACACTGTTGAGGGACGTTACCGAGAGGGACATACAACCCACTATGGCGCACTGCATCCTTCACTGGTTTCCCCACACTTCAAAAAACAAAATCACTGGTAAATTTACAGACCTGGGTTTCCTCCTAGCTAAGAGAACCATCACCTCTCACTGGAAGGCGAACAAAGGCCCCAACGTAGCTAAATGGAAGCAGGAGTTTACTAAGTGGGCCCGTTGCGAGGGGGAGGTCCGTATGCAAATGGTATATAGAGCAGGAAATGAACAGGCATTAGAGAGGGCGAGGGCCTGGGAGAGATTGGCCTTGGAACTCACACTCCCGGAGGACGAGGCTGGAGGGACCCCTGCACATAGCCCTGGGATGCACCCCCTGTAGTGGAGTAAAATGAAAGTAAGTCACTGAATACTAATTGGTTATATAATGCTGCCCCACACTGAGTAGTGAGATGCCTCTTATCACATGGTAACTACTGGTCCAATTGCGAGATAGGAGTAAAGCGGACAACCCTTTTACAGCCTAATGAGGGGCACACCATGGCACGCCTAGGGGGGGTGGGAAGAGGGGTATGTTGAGGGGGGAGGGGGGAATTGGGGAGTTTATAGTTAGAACAGGGAATAGTGGTGGGGGGGACTCGTGGTGGGGACTAGTTGGTTCGTTTACAGTGGCCCACATTGTCACCTTACGGTCTAATAGTCCTTATAATCCTTCAAACGCTGCCTGTTCCTTTAACATTCCAAGAGTGTTCTTTCTTTCCAAACGTTTTTCCTCTATTCCAAATTTCTCCGATAGTAATGGTCGGCTTCTCCCGCATGTAACCTCCTCGACGACTCGCTTGGTAAAGAGTGGACCTTTACCAAGCGAGTCGTCGAGGAGGTTACATGCGGGAGAAGCCGACCATTACTATCGGAGAAATTTGGAATCAATTGAACTGATTGCATTTGATCATTTTTGAAACATCTTTGAAAGACATTATTTCAAGTGGAAACAGAAAAATAAAAACAAAAAGAAGAAGCTAAGCCTGCTGTCAAGAGTGTCTCTTATTGTTGGATGAACTATGTCTACACATGACTGTTGAATGATTTTTATTTTGAACATTGGATACTCCTTGGTTTTTGTATATAATTTCTATTTAGATGATAGGGTAGTTGGTCCAGGTGAGTTTGATGGGTTGCTGTCCCTGATGTTGTCGCTGAAGGTGACGATGGGGTCTAGTGTGTGGCCTGCAGTGTCCGTTGGGCCGTGGACAAGTTGGGTAAGTTGTTCATGCTATCAAGTAGGTTGGTAGTGTTGATGTCATTGTGGTCATCGAGATGGAAGTTGAGGTGCGGAAGGGTTGGATGTGGTCCTGGAGGATGGTAGGCAAGGATGCCCCTGATGGTGGTTTTGCTGTCTGTTTGGAGTCAGGAGTTGAGGTGTTGCATGGCTGGGGTGATGTCATCATCTGGTGGTGCATTAGATGGATTCCTTGTGAATGATGGTGATCCCTCCACCAGGCTTGCTGATGCGGTTGTGGTGGGTGATCTTATATCCTTTTGGTATTGCAGGGGCGATGTCAGGTGCGGGAGTGGAGTTGAGCCAGGTCCCAGTGAGGAAGAGGTCATCGGGTGTGAGGGTGGAGATGAGGTCCCAAATTTCGGTGATATGTTTGCTTAGTGAGCATGTGTTGAGAAGGACACCTGCAAGTTGGTGTTTTTGTTCAGGTGCTGTCTGTGGTGTGTTCAGTGTGGGACTGGTCGGTTGGCTGGTGTGTGTCCTGTGGCAAGTGAAGTGGCAATGGGTGCAGTCCTACTGTGGAGCATGGGCCAGTACAATGGCAGTGTTTATTGTGGCGTTGAGCGTTTAGAGCTTGAACATGGTTTATCTTCGGGGGCTGGAGGGTCAGGGGTCATGTAACTGGGGATGGCCCAGGCACAGAGAGGCTCAGATGGGGACAGAAAGCCTTGCCTTTGGTGAGCAAGCGGCGCACCCACTTCGTGGATTTAACTGCACAGTTTAATGTTCCGGCCTGCATTAAGTAGGCCCCAGGGTGGGTAGGGCTTCTGTTGGCAGAAAGAACAGTGAACGGGAAAACCCAGGGAGTGGCATTGTCACTGGTTCGGGCTGGAACAAGCAGGAACTGGAGGCCTCAAACAAATGCAGACTAAGGACCTCATTTATGAGAAATGACGCATCGCTGCGTGAAAGCAGCGATGCGTCACTTCTCAGTGCGCACTCCTTGCGACATATCTGATGCGTCATATTTACTGTATGATGCATCATGTTGCAAGGAGTTACAGATACGTTAGTATTTCTGACGTATCTGTATGGCGCAAAAGTGGCGCATTGCTGGGGTGTGTCACAAAAGTGACGCAACTCCAGCAATGCGTCCTTTCACATGGGGCAAGCCCCATGTGAAAGGGCCTGCGTCAGTCTTACTCCTGCTGTGAGGCAGGCATAAGATTTTGACGCAACAGCGTCCTAGACGTGACGCAGTGAAATATCATAGATTTCACTGCTTCACTTCTATGAGACTTTTTGCGGGGGAACGTCCCCCCTGCATACATTATATCTGACGCAGGTATAATGTAGCGCAGGGGTTTACAAAGTGACGCAGCTGCTTAGATGCGTCACTGTGTAAATAGTGCGCAACAGGAGGCATGTTTTACGCCGCAGATGCGTCACAAAAAGTGACGCATCGGAAGAGCAAAACTGACGCAAGGCCTCATAAATGAGGCCCTAGGTGTCCAGGTGCCTGCCTGAACTTAGAACTCTTTGCACTTCATCCCTGCTAAACAGGAGTACAATTCCTGTGCTCCTCCTTTAATTAGAAACAAATTGGCCTAGCAGTGACTGACATATTTAACCAACCTACAAGTCCCTAGTACATAGTGTAGAAAATGCACCCAGGGCCTGTAAGTTAAATTCCACTTGTCAACTGTATTAGCAAATGTGCCACCCACAGAATGGGCCTATAGAACCTGGATTTAGGCCAACCATGTGTAGCCTGACTGCAGCATACTAAAAACCTGCTTTCAAACCTTTGCAAAATAACACTTTCTGACAGACAAGAAACCCTGCTTTTAAATATTAATACGTCTTTCGTTAATACACTTTGTTGCCCACGAGGTAAGGTGCCTTATAGCTAACAGTGGAATACATACGAAATTAAAGTTGGCATTTTCCTCCAGTGATTGACCCCCAAAAGCTATTTGCATTAGCAGGGTTGTGGACCCGAGAAAATGTCAAAATACAAATTATAAATTTTAAATTGTAACTTTTGACAGTAAATAGGCTTGTAAGTTTCAGCAGTGAAGCACATTTCCAATCATTTTGACACCTTTTCCCTTTGGCAGGCTGAATCACTCCACTGCTGTATGTTTATGTTTATATTTATGGATTTATGAAGCGCATGGTTACCCGAAGGCTTCCCAGCAATGAGGAGAAAGGGCAGTCAGGGCGCAGAAGTTACCATGGAATGAGCCATGTTTTCAGCTTTTTCCTAAATGCCAGTTCATCTGTTAGCAGTCACATTTATTTGGGTAGGGAGTTCCAAAGACTAGGAGCCAGATGTGAAAATGATCTACCTCCCCATCTAGACCTCTTTTTTCTTGTCCTTTTCATGAGCAGATCTGATGAGGATTTTTGGGATCTACCAGGAACATAAGGAGCTACAAGCTTTCTTATTAAGGCCAGGTCTTTGTCGTTCATGGCTCTGTGGGCTATACAGGGTGATTTAAATTTGAACCTGGCTTGGATCGGTAGCCAGTGCAGTCTTTTCAGTGCGGCTTTCGCAGAATTGTGTCTGGGGATGCCTAGTAGTATCCTGGCTGTGGCATTCTGGACCAGCTGTAATCTGTTAACTACAGATTTGGGGGAGCCAAGATAGAGGGAGGGACCGTAGTCCAGCTGTGATATCACCATGGCTTGCAACACAATTCTCCTGGTTTGTTCAGGGATAAGCGGCAGGATCTTCCGGATCATGCGAAGTATTCCAAAACATGTGGCTGAAAATTTCTTGGCGTGTGTCTCCATGGAAAGACTGTGGTCTAACCATATTCCCAAATTTTTTACTGCATCTTTTGGGACAGAGGGTGTCCTAGTTCTGGAGGCCAGCAGATGGTGTTTCTGGGAAGCACCTTATTTCCCAGGAGCATAAGTTCTGTTTTTTCTCCATTCAGCTTTAGGCTCCATTTGTTCATCCATTCTGCTACTTTTACCATGCAGTGGGTGAGTTTGGTGTACTTGGATTGTGGGCCCTCTGTCACTGATAGTATCAACTGGGTATCATCTGCGTATGATACAATAGATAACTCAAATTCTTGCACTATCTTTACCAGAGGTTGCATGTACAGATTAAATAATGTGGGGCTCAGTGCGGATCCCTGTGGGACTCTGCACGATATTTGTAGGGTATCTGAGAGGCACTCGCCTTCCATTATCTGGAAGGTTCTATCTTCTAGGAATGAGGACAGCCATTTTAACGCAGTGTCTAAAATACCTATTTCCTTTAGCCTGAGGATCATAGTGTTGTGATCAACCATGTCAAAGGCTGCCCTAAGATCAAGAAGCAGGATTACAGCAACACACCCCTGATCTAGGATTCCCTTGAGTTCCTCCATTACCACCAGAAGGCTGACTCTGTACTATGTTGTGGTCTTAAACCCATTTGTGTGTGGTGCAGGACCCCATTTTCTTCCAAAAATCGGGACAGGCTCTTATTGACATGTTTTTTTAGCTATTTTGACTAACAGAGGAAGAAGTGAGGTAATCCCTCGGCTCTAAAGGATCTAGACGAGGTTTCTTCAATAGTGGTCAAACAACTTTTCGGATTTTTTGGGATAATCCCTTGTGTAAGAGAGAGTGAAAGAAATGCAACTGTTGCAGTCATTGTGGTTTTACCTCCCTTCAATAGGAAATGGGTCAGGACCGGGTCTTGGGGAGAACCGGATTTAATATTCTGCAGGGTCGCGGTCATGGCTTCCTCCCTTAGCCTTGTAAAATGATCTGAACTTCGCCCTTTTTCAGTTCCCAAGCCTGCACCAATACTTGAATGATCAGCAGTGTTGTTTGGGTCGGTGTTCCCTTGTAGGGAATTATATAGATTTTCCACCTTATCTTTGGAGAAGCTCACGAGCTCGTTGCATCTCTCTTTGGAGGAAGGTTGATGGGCCGTCTCCTGATCAGTGGAGGTTAGAGAGCACACCACTTTAAATAGTTCCCTTGAAGAGTTGGGGGCTGAATTGATTTTGTCCTCCAAATACTTAGCTTGGGCTTGTACCATCTCATTGTTGTATTGTCTAATGGGCAGTTTGTGTTGACTCTTGATGGTGGGTTCACAGTTTTTCCTCTAATGCCTTACGATTTGTTTATGTTTTTTTCATCAAGATTAAGTTTGCGTTAAACCAAGCTGCCTTTTTCCTGGCTCGGTGAATTCTTGGCCTGACTTTCCGGGAGCACTGTTCTGCTACTCGGTTGACCCAGTCGGCCCATATCTTATCGGCATCCTCTGGGTCATCTGTCAGGCTCGGGGCCTGGGCTTCCAGGGCGCTGAACATGCCAG
The DNA here is from genome assembly GCF_964261635.1 of Lissotriton helveticus. NCBI lineage: Eukaryota > Metazoa > Chordata > Amphibia > Caudata > Salamandridae > Lissotriton > Lissotriton helveticus. Next base: position 2,105,203,638 of record NC_136059.1, on the reverse strand, counting down.
CTGGTATAATTCTTGGGAATTTAGTGCCAGCCTTGAAGGGTTTACTGCATGTAGGTGGTGAGTGAGGTTTCTCTAAGGTGAATGGTATAAAATGGTGATCTGAGCATGGAACTGGCAAGGGAGTCCCTACTCTTAGATTGGGTTTATTTGAGAAGATTGCATCTAGTAAGTGCTCTTTTTTATGCTTGCCAGAACTTACAAATTGTCTAAGTTGCATGGCTTCTATATTTTGAGCAAATCTACTCGAGGAGGTGTTATCAAACTCATCTAAGTGTAGATTAAAATCCCCAAGTATGGTCGTAGATGCTTTACTGGCTACAGTTGTTGCTACCATTTCAAGGAAATACTCTAGGAAGGTATTTCAGGAACCAGGGGGTCTATAAAAGAGTGTGCCTGAGAAGGTGAAATTGGGTGATAGTAAAATACTGAATTGTGTTGTCTCACAAGTGGTGATGGTCAGGGGTGTTGTCATTCAACAATAATCATTTTTGTATATGACTGCCACCCCCCTCCTATTTTTTCAACCCTATCTTGTTTTCTGATCGTATATCCTGGCGGGAGTGCTTGAACTAGGTCAGGTGTGGAACAAGCTTTCAGCCAGGTCTCTATAACGAATAGTATGTCAAGCTCCTCAGCCTCAACTAGTAGCCTAGTTTTTGTCATGTGTTCTGGGAGAGATTGGCTATTAATAAGCTCCATTTTCCACTGAGCCTTCCTTACAAGTCTATCCGCTGGTACATTTTTGGCAGTGTTCCCTGTGCTTACCAGTATCTGGCAGTAAGAATATATGGTCTCCTTGCCAATTAGGTTAACTGGTGGGAATACATGAGCACACTGAGGAGCAACTGTGTGCCTCCAAAGTAGGTTCCGGGCCTTTGGACTTGTCCGGACATGAACGGGTGCAGATATGCTTGCCTTTGGCACGCTAGCGGTGCACCCACTGCACGCGTCTGCTGCGCGTCCACGCTGCGGGAACCATAAGTAGGCGTTACACAAAAATAACTAGAGCGCTGACCTGTACCATCTATATACACGAGGGCAGGTCCTCTCAATGGTGTTCCCTCTTCTGCCCCACCCAGCCAGCCATTCAGCTGCTCGGCGTGGTTTCAGGAGTACCCCCAAGGATGCAGTGAGTATTAAAATAGAAACATCAAATTAAATTCACTTAAAAAAAAAATCAGTGCAAGATTATAAAAGGTTCCACATACAGTCTGAAATCACTTGCAATACTTGGCTTACACCGTGTTATTGACCCTCTGTCAGTTTCTCCTTAGCCCATCCGTGCTTCTGGCGCTAGATGTAGGCCTTACAGGAAAACAACTAGAGCGCTGACCTGTACCCTCTATCAACATGAGGGCAGGTCCTCTCTATGGTGTTCCCTCTCCTGCCCCGTCCGGCCAGCCTACAGATCTGTTCTACCTTCCTGAAAAGGAGACCAGGTGTGGAGGCTCTGCTCTTGGGCCTATTATTGCTTGATCTCTTTCCCTACATTGTTGTTAGAAAAGCAAACTACTCACCCTGTGCTGCTGCTGGTGCCTACTTGTTTGGGAGGGAGCCTAACCGCTACAGCTCCCAAGTTGCCTTGTTTTTCCATGGAGGAGGAGCCAATTACCACATAGTGTGACTGTTTTCCATGCATTAAAAGACATCCTTGTGTTTCTGATGCCAATGCCTACTTGCACGGGAGGAAGACGAAAAACTAGACCGTCCAGGCTGCATTGTATTTCCTTAGAGGACATCGCTCAACTGTTTTCCCCACAGTGCAGGACACACCGTGTGGTGGTCAATAAATCAGTCAATCAATCAATCATGGTGGTTTTATAGCTCAGCTTCTCACTAGTGAGGGTCTCATGGGACTGAGGGGGGATGCTGATCCATTTGGGCACTGGGGTTCAGTCGAAGAGCCAGGTCTTGAGATCCGTCCTGAATTGGGTTAGCGACGGGGATTGCCTGAGGTGGTGAGGCAGGGTGTCCCTGGTCCTGGAGGTGAGGTCGGAATAGGATCGTCCTTGGGTTCTGGTTTTCTGGATCCGTGGGACGGTGGCTTGGGCCAGTTAAGCAGAGCGGGGGTGTCTGGGGGGTATGTGGAATGAGATACGGTAGTTCAGATATGCTGGTGCTGCATTGTGGAGGGTTTGTAGGCATGTGTGAGGAGCTTGAAAGGGATTCTTTTGTTGACTGGGAGCCGGTGGAGTTCATGAAGGTGGTCAGTGATATGGCTGCAGCAGGGGATATTGAGGACCAGTCTGGCTGTGGCATTTTGAACATTCTATAGTATCCTGAGGAGTTCCTGGGTGACACTGTTGTAGAGTGCGTTGCCGTAGTCGAGTCTGCTGCTGATGATTGCTGGGTGACCGTCTTTCTGGATTCGGTGGGGATCCATATGAATGTATTTCAAAGCAGGTGAAGTGTGTGGATGTATGATCAGGATACAGCATTGATCTGGCGATTCATTGTGAGTGAGGAGTCCAGTATGATGCAGAGGGTTCGTGCATGGTCCTTGGTGGTTGAGGGACTTCCCAATGCAGCGGGCCACTAGGAATTGTCCCAAGTTGACCTTTTCCTGGGTGGGTCCCAGGATAAGGACTTCAGTCTTGTCCGAGTTGAGTTTGAGACAACTGTCTTTGATCCAGGTGGCAACGGCCTTCATCCAGTTGTGGAAGTTATTTCAGGTGGCTGTGGCTTTGTTGGTGAGTTAGAGGATCAGCTGGGTGTCGTCGGTGTAGGTGACAATGCAAAGTCTGTGGTGCTTTATGATGGCTGCAAGTGGGGCCATGTAGATATTGAAGAGGGTGGGGCTCAGGAAGGAGCCCTGGGGCACTCCACAGATAATCAATGTGTTCGACTGGTGAGGACGGAGTACATCCAGTCAAGGTCCTTGTCATGGATGCCGGCATTGTGGAGTCTCGGGACTAGGGTCCGGTGGGAGACGGTGTTAAAGGCAGACGAAAGGTCCAGAAGAATGATGGCTGCAGTTTTGCCCCGGTTGAGGAGGGAGCAAATGTCATTGGTGGTGGCCAGGAGTGCGATCTTGGTGCTGTGGTTGCTATGGAAGCCAGATTGGAAGGTTTCCAGGATGTGGTTTGCTCCAATTAACTCAGAGAGTTGGACGTTGATGGCCTTCTCGATGAACTTGGCTGGGAAGGGTAGCAAGGATATGGGTCTGAAGTTCTTGAGGTCTGTTGGGTCGGCAGATAGCTTCTTCATCAGGGGGTTGATCTCTGCATATTTCCGGTTGTCGGGGAAGGTGGCATCTTGATGGAGCAGTTGATGGTGCGGCAAAGCTTGCGGGCGATGAAGGTGGCTGCTCTATAAAAGATGTGGTCCAGGCATGGGTCCGAGGGTGCATGGAGTGGATGTTCTTCATTGTCTTGAGGGTGTCCTCTGTGTGAGTGGGGTCCAGTTGAGCAGGATCTGTTGGGGTGCAGGGTAGTTGGGTTCGGTGGTGTCGGGCCTGGTGGGAGCGTCTCGTGTGTCAAAGCTGTCATAGATCTGCCTGATCTTGTGGCGGAAGAAGTTGTTGAGCTTGTTGCATGGGTCTTGGGAGTGTGGGACATCTGTTGTCTAGCTGTTGGGCCTGGCAAACTCCTTGATGATGGAGAAGAGTTCTTTACTGTTGTGTGCGTTGGTGTAGATTCTGTCATGGAGGGCTGTTTTCTTTGAGGTTTTGAGGAAGAGGTGGTGTGCGGTGATGGCAGCTTTGAATGTTGTGTGGGTTTCCGTGTTTTTGTTGTTCCTCCATCTCTTTTCAAGTTGTCTACAGGTGTGTCTGGACTCATGGAGGGCGGTAGTGAACTAGCTGACTTTCTTGGAATGTTGCTTGCCAGGTCCCTTATTGAGGGGGTGCCAGAGTGTCAGAGCAGTTGGAGATCCATCAATGGAGGTTGGATATCCAAGATTGGGCCATGGCGAGGCACATCAGTGACTACAGGCAGCTGAGCTACCCTTTTACAGTTTGCCCTCACATTATCGTATGGGTAAATGTAAGAGTACAGGCAATTCTCAGACTACAATTAAGGGCTCGTCTCATAATATCATTGATAGTTTCTCAGAACGTGCAGTGGGTGTTATATTGGACTGGCAGAAAGGGGATTGTCAATTGAGGGCTAATTTTCCACCCCAATACAAATTGATTTGCATATATAGCCAAATGTCTTGGATACTGATGCTACTGCTGCCAAAGTTTCTGAGTCCCATGTACATCTCACCATCATTGACGAAGGCTCTCCTTCATCAGGCACAAATTGCGCAGCTTCAAAGTGCAAGAAAAAAATGTCAAAAAGCATCTACACGTGGTGCTGAGAGTGAGAGCAAGGTTGATACAATTCAATGACTATACCTGTACTGAAAGACCTTTGAGTAGGAGGGTGCGGCTAGTGCCCATGGAAGATGGTGGTGTCCAAGTGATTCTCCTCAGGACGGTGCGGGTATCAGCAGCATTACAGTGCTTGCTCCTTCAGTGGACCACTGAAACAGATAGCACTGACACAGTAACTACTGAGGGTAGCTTTGGTTGGAGCTGCTCTCTCTCCCAGGTACCTTGGATCTGCTATCCTTTCATACGCAGCTTTCTTATAATGCCGCCCGCCATTTTCTGCTGATCGAGCTCCCGCTGTGATGCTCCTAATAACACAGTGGTCTTGGTGTTTATGGAGCCTTAAAACCTTTAGTACGTGATTACTGGAGATAATTTAAGACTAAACTATACATACATCTCCTCATTTGGGACTCTTCAGTTTTTGCAGTGTGGTTCTTTCACAATGCAGTCGGCCATTTTGCGTTGTTGAATCTCCTGAGCCTCTGGAATTGATCATTAAATAACCTTTTATTTTTTGGCTACTGATCTACAGGTACTGTTGGGTAATTCCTGTATGTGGTAGTGCAGTCTAAAAAGCAATTTAGCCTGACCCTCCCATCTCATCTTAGGGGCAAATTGAAGAAAGCAAAATTAGCACCCTCAGCTCATATATTCATTACTCACTCAAATATGTTCTCACACCTTGCGATAATGAAGGACTCTGCGGTCTACTTACAAAGGGGTGCTTCTGCATCAGGCTCCAATGGATGTCTAGGAAGATATCTACTAAATGGGTGAAAAAAAATCCCCCTTCCCCTACAAAGTCGATGCCGGATGTCTTAATGGACCTTCTTTTTGAGTAGATTTGTGCTTTACGTCCCTTCGTGGAGGAGTTACAACACCTTATTTATCAATGGTCACACATGAAGGAAAGGTTTACTATCGCTGAACAAAACATCTCATCTCTGGGTTCAAATACCCTCAAGGTGAATGCTCGTCAATCTCAGGTTTCATCTCTTCAGAAGCAGGTCAAAGACCTCAAGAACAAAAATGGGAGGAACAACCTTTGCATTTATGGTATACCAGAGGGCTTGGAATGCTCTGATCCGTTTACCTTCTTTGAAACATTTCTTCCAAAAATACTGAACCTTCCAGATGGCTCTCCTCTCAACATTCAGCGAGCCCTTTGGTTAGGCCATCTGCCTGCTTCTACTGCCAATATGAGAAGGCCAATGGGAGTAATATTATATTGTTGGGAATATACCGACCTCCTCAAAGTCCTATCTGCTGTTAAATCCACAAATTGTATTTCATGGTCATGCAATTTTTTGGTTTTTTTCTTAGGATTATACAGCTGACAGGTGCCGAGAGTTTCTTGCACTAAGGCCAGATCTCCGCTCTCTTGATGCACACTTTGGCCTATTTCATCCCTGCATGTTTAAAGTCAACTACAAAAATAAGACAGTCACCCATGAGAAACCTGTTTAACTGAAGAGTTTTCTTAATGCTTGCAGGATGGACATCATGGATACCTCTACAACGTCCACTACTTCATTTGCTTGATTTCTGATTCCTGCTTTGCTATACGCAGTTCTGGTTGTGTTCATGCAATTTATTCTTATAGAATTACTATAGGTGTTGTGTTCTACTAATTAGTTTTGTCCCTAAACTAATACATTTTGCTCTCATTACAGGTATTATTCTCTCGTTCTGTGGCTCCCTCACCTTTCGTGTCGTGTATGCTCCACTTTCCCCGCCTTTGCTAATGGAGTGTGAACGTGTCATCTGTTTCATTTGGCCCCATTCCTCCCATTTCCATATTTTTGGATTTTATGTAAGTATGGCATACCCTTTCCTCTTCACTCTATCATTGTCTTTTTCTTCTTTTCAGTCTTGATTATTTCTTTCTTTTGGAAATTTTATGCACTCTCTTTCCTGGTATATTCCCTCTATTTCTTATCCCCTTATATTTCCTTTTTCCAGTTTATCATTTATCAATGACATCCTCTCTGTACTAATTATCTTTTGATCTCGATTGAATACCTTTTATATTTTGGCTGGTTTGTTTTTTTGTAACCTTCATATGAATGTTTTATGTCCCTGAAAACTATTTACTGGAATGTCAGAGGCTTAAATTCTCCTATTAAGAGACAGTGGGCCACATGCATCAAACACAGGATTTGCGATTCCTAAATTGCGATTTTTAAGACAACGAAATTTAGGAATTGCAATTCCTTATGCACGTAGGAATCGCAAAAAAAGTGTGATTCCTACACATTCCTTATTTGTGCCTCGCAAATTGCGAATCGCAAATAAGGAATGGTTTCCCATTCATTTCTATGGGCCCCGAGGCCTTTAGGAATCAATGGGAATTGCATGCACAATTGTGAGTACCAAATAGGTACTTGCCAATTGCGCATGCAATTTCAAGGGTGCAAGGGTGCCAAAAGACACCCTGATGCACCCCTGAAAGTGCAATTAAAAGACATGGTGTAGGCACACATGCCCCAAGGGAATGTTTGTGTGCAACATAGAACTTTGAAAAATGCACTTTTGTGCATTTTTCAAAGTTTTTGCAAATTACCATCAACTTTGAGTTGATAGTAATTTGCATTCCCTAAAAGCAAAATTGCTATTTTTTGTTGCATTGCATTTAGGGAATTGCAATTAGCAATTCCTTAAATGCAATCGCAATTTAAATAATCACAAATGTTGTGATTGCTTAAATAGTGATTTCTGCACTTAGGATGATGCATCTCAAATGCAAAAATTGTGGTCGCAAAGAGAAAGATTCTGTGAATCTGCCCCTTTGCGACCGCAAAAAACAATGATGCATGTGCCCCTCTGTGTATTATTGTACTTATCTAAACTCAATGTTAGTATAGACTTAATTCAAGAGTCACACCTTACAGAATCTAAATCGTTAAAACTAAAGAGAAGTTGGGTGGGTGAAGTTTTGAGGATATATGGTGTTATAACCTTATGTTATAAGTCACTTTGTACCAAGCTTGTCTCTCAGGAGCCGATAGCAGTTCACCAAATTATTGATTAGGAAAATTCCACTTTCTTTGTGTAATGTTTATGCCCCTACTAATGGTGATGCTCATTTTTGGTCCAGATTAACTTAACAATTGGTTAATTACCCTGCGGATAAGTTTATTTTTTACAGGCGATTGTAATCAGGTTGTAGATCCCTTTGATGACCACAATTCTACAATATCGTACATTCCTAACAAAGCACAGGGGAGAGGATGTGGCCTAACAGCTAGGGTGGTCAACCTTGAAGCTGGGGAACTGGGTTTGAGTCTCGGCAGGGGCGCGCAACATCCTCTGATTCTGGGAAAATCACTTATTGATTTTTCTCCCCGTGCCTAACAAAAAAATTATAATAATGTTTTTGTCTGTAAAGCAACTGGTGCTCATGTAAAGTGCTCTGACATCTTTGGGTCTAGTTTGCGCTATATAAAACTCCCCCTCCACATAAATGTTTTTTACACACCATTAAACAGAGAAATCTAACCGATGCCTGGAGGCTTTGGAACCCTTCCTTAAGAGAATATACTTATTTTCTCCTTCACATCAGACTCAATCGAAGCTAGACCTTATATCACACAATGCCTACCAATATATACATCCAGCTGATATAGGTCCTATACTCATATCCTGCCCCTGTTTCTATTCAACTGGATATAATTTCCCAACCCATGTTGACTAAGAGATAGCGTTTTAACAACTCAATTCTCTTAGATTTTATTTTACCTCCTCTTTTGTCTCTTTCTCTCATGAATACTTTAATTTTAATAAAACTGATAATATGCCCTTTCACATCATCTGGGATGCATTAAAGCAGCTGCTCGTGATTTTATTTTTAGATATGTCTCAAACAACGGAAAAAGTCCTGTATCTCCACTGCAAAGCTCTTATCAAAAATAAAGAATTTGGAAGATTCCTTTTACACTTCCAAATCAAAACAATGCTTATCAGAACTTATTAGTACTAAAATGCAATTTAACAAGGAATCTACAGATAACACTTCATTATATTTACTAAAGACTAGTGCAAAATTATATGGTGGCAAAAATAAATCATGTAAATTGTTAGCTAATTACTTCAAGTATAAACAAAATAGACTGCACATTGAATCTGTTATTGATGTATACCAGACGCCAAAGTATAAAGACTGAAATTTTAGAAGAATTTGTACAGTTCCATAGATCTCTTTACACGCCAGAAACCATACCCTCAAACTCAGAAACTTTTCAATTATCTCTCTTCTATTCAACAAACTTCTGATCCCTTGGTAAATTGTGACCTATTAGAGTCAGATGTGTCCCAGACGGAGTTGAATAATGCTTTGATAGCTCTTAAAAAGGACAGAGCCCCGGGTCCAGATGGACTTACCGTAGAATTTTATTTACGCTTTACTCAACTACTCCTTCCACATTTGCTCACTTGCTGTTCTACATTTGTGTGTATCTTCTTGCTCCTTTTCAGATGCTTTGATTTGTCTCATCCCAAAGAAGGGAAAAGATTAGCACTTTTATAACCATTACAGGCCTATTTCTTTAGTCAATGTTGATTATAAAAAAAATTCTAAAGCCCTAGCATGCGTCTTGAATCCTATCTTCCTCAATTACTTGGTAAGGAACAGTCGGGTTTTGTCAAAAGGCGTTTATCACGCATAATACACACTTATTTTTCAACATTTTATCCAAATCGTCGCATTACCCTGACTCTCTTCTAGCAATTGCTTTAGATGCTGAAAAGGCCTTTGATCAAGTATATCGGCCTTTTATTATTCACACACTTAAATGGTTTGGCTTTGGACCCAAAATTATATCTCTTATCTCTCTATTATACAGTGATCCTAAAGCTGCCAATTTTTCAAATGGCCTCACCTCTTCGTATTTTACTCTACATAGAGGTGTCCACCTAAGCTGCCCCTTATCCCCTTTTCTTTTTAATTTGACACTAGAACGATTTTTATCCAAAATAGGGCAAAATCAACCCATTCATGGGTTTACATGTAGTACCCATCATATTAAATTGGCAGCATATGCCACTGTTGTTCTACTGTTTCTCCCGCAACCCCAATCTACTCTCCTAGCATTTTTACATAAAGTTGACTCCTACTAATTGGTTTCTGGATATAAGCTATATAAGGAAAAATGTGAAATATTACCTCTTACTAAACATACTTTTAAAGAAGATTTGTTAATATCCAACTTTAGGTGGTGTCCACAACACATCCAATTCTTGGAATATGGTTTACCCAATCTATTAAAACTTCAATCTCTTTAAACTTTGACAAATGCCTCACTAAATTAACTTTACTAATCAGGAGATGGCATCCATTGTATTTATCTTGGTGGGGTCGCGTTTGACACCATTATAATAATGTTAGTTCCTATCATACTTTACAGTATCTCCAATATTCCATTACCTATACCACTTAAATCCCTTCATAAGATTAACTCATTACTTACATCCTTTTTGTGGAATAACAAGAAATCTCATATCATTGTCAAAGTTATCACATCCAACATCAGAGGGGCGTAAACTTTCCTAACTTTTTTATATTCCATAAGGCGTTTCTATTACGTCAAATTTCTTGTTGGTTTTTGGATTCCTCATTGGATTGTTCACTATGGGTTGACCTTGAAAACTCCTTTCTTTGCCCTTTTTCTTTTCAAGAATACTTGTCCTTTACTCGCAAATCACAAACAATATATACACCGATCCTTAAGCATTCCTGTAAGGTTCTCAACTCAGTTCCTCAATCTACCCCTACTGATCTTGATACGTTTCTCACTTCCACTATTTGGCATAATACATTTATACTAATAAACAATAAACCATATATTGGAAATTGTGGAGGAACAAAGGACTGCTTTGGATATATCAACTTTTTGAACAGGACACACTTCTTTCATTCCCACAAGCACGTCATCCTTATCATCTCCCTTCTTCTTTTCAAAGTGAATTTCAGACTCTACAAACTGCAGTATGTACTACATACACTCATTTTCAATCTTCTGCTCCCCCTTCTCCTTCTTCAGATTTAGAATGGAATACGTTCCTGCGTACAAACCCCAAAGCGTCCAATATTTACTCTCATTTGACATCCACTTCTACAAATAGAGCCAAAACAAAGATGGACTTATCATGGGAACATGATTTAGATATGGTTTGGCCCATCTCCTCTGGAATAAGACTTGGACAAACATTTTCAAATCTTCCATGGCAGCAAACACCACTCAAACTCTCTTCTTTATATTTAATAGACTTTTATTATCTCCTATGTCCTTACATAAAATGCACTCTGATCACAATGTCAGTTGTTACTTATGTCCCTTTGAGCATGCTGACTTAAAACACTTGCTTTTTACATGTCCATTTGTGCTTAGTTTTTGGAGGCAAATTTGGACTCAGATCAATACAATTCTTTGCACTGCAACTCTTTTTCATGCGGTAATATTTTTGGGGGAAGTCTGTCTGATGATTGGGACATATGTTTGTCTCAGTTGCGTAGTCTGGATTTATTGTTAGCAGTCACCCTCCAGCAGAACACCAGCAATTGGGAGGACTTATCTAAACTTTCCTTCCAAAGGTGGTGGTATGCTGTTTGCCTTAATCACAGATTGAATACCACTTTTGTTTTTTCCCATATCTCTTGCTATGAACGGTTTGCATTTATGGTCTCCTATAACACGGTTCCTAGATAATAGTGTGAAGCGTTCCTTTGCTTTCACACCCTCTCAACAAGAAGTCCTTCAGCCTGCTTGACTTTTCCTTTATTGGTATCAATATTGTTTTAGTATGTCCATTTTTATCACTCAAACAATTGTATATTTATATTATACTATGTATATCAGTATAGAAGCCAGCTTTCTTTATTTTCAGTTATTTATTATTTCCTTCCTTTCTGAATAACTTATGCAAATATTAACGGTTCCATATGTAATTGTTCTTGTTTTATTGTACTGTGTACTGATGTTTTAAGACTTCCTCAATAAACTTACTCTTGAACTGGAAAGACCTTTGAGAGTAAAGTCAATGTACTGATTAGCACAAGTCATAAACCAATGGATAAAGACTCAAAACTCCACTACTCTATTGTTGTTCTGCATTCTACTACTTCTAGTTCCGTTACTTGTTTTTGCTTGCACCATATGTGCCCAATGCACCCCTACACCCAGAACATAGACACAGCTAACCTGAGTGGTTTAGCACCTTTATGTGGCCCATCTCCTCTCTCTTCAGCTGCTTTGCCTACCAGTTCAGTGTGTTATTATACATAGTCAGCTGCTCCTGCTACAGTCTCTCCCACACCAATCATCATGAGCCCATATATAGTGTCATCTTAACCTACCATACATCTCCCCCCTGAAGCTTGCCGTTATGAGCTGGTACTGGTTACCGCTCCTGCCTTAGCATCTGTCATGTTTGAAATTTCATGTCAGCTAAAGAAAACAGCGGTGCATTAGTTGGCAAAGCATGTGAGTTTTGATACTGCTTCTTATGAAATGATTTTGTTAATCAGGCATATACCCTGAGTTGGTCCATCTGTTAAAATGTTGAATAGTGATTGAGTTGTAATCAGCTTTAAAAATCTGAACAATGCAAAGGTTTTATTTTTTAACTTGAAAAATACAAGGCTTGATTTGATCATAGTTTTATCAGTGAGTTTCTTGTATAACCCAACTTTCACTCATTCTCAGATGGACCGTACCAAGGTGGATGTTCAATCAGCTCCTTTATTTAATGGCATTATTCTTGTCTATAACTATCCGCTTGAGAGTCTGGATCAAAATGACAGACAGCTTAATACCACAGCAGATTCTAGGTATTTGACAAACTTGAATGTGACCCTTGAGGAACTTTCCTCTATATCTCAGCTGGGTAGCAGGAACAATTTGCTTTGTCGTACTGGTTGTAATATCTCTGGTATTTTCTTCCCTAAATCTGACCCAAGACAACTGGATTTCGATATTGTTATGTTTTGACCTGAGCAACGTTGGATCTTGCATCTGATGGCTTTATTTGTCATTCTTTATTTGCCTCACCTTCGTCTTCCGGTTGTGCCAAGGTGGTTTTTGGGTTTAGAGTTTCTTTAAAATACTGTATTACGCTTATTAGAGCTAATCATTATAGGATTCAATCATTTTCTGTTTTCTGGACTCAGAGTTTTCAATTTTAGCTTTTTCATTTTAATAATAATTAATTTTCTAACAGTGACTATACTAAATTTAGGTTTACAATCACCGACGATATAGTTCACTTAATCAACAGGTTTCTTCAATCTTCTCATAATATTATAGTGAAGATTTTAATACTAAAATTGATTCTAACTCACTTTTATTTTCACCTTGCTCTTTATCTGAGGTAGACATTCTCCCCCTTTTATCCTCTGATCTTTGAAGCTCTGTTCTCTTTGATTTCTGAAATGAGCCTAAATTTGTTAAATTCTGTGCATCACACAAATTGGATCCGGGGTATGAGCCAACAATTACTGGTCAGGGATGTTCTTCCACCATTGATTATATTTTTGTGTATAGGACTCTTTCTGACTTAATCATTGATGGCTCTGTTTTGACTAATTGTGATAGTGGCCATAATTCCTGATCCATCAGTTTTTGATAGATTACCATGAATTTCCATTTTTTATCAATCAATCAATCAAATAAACTGTATTCGGTTTTACAGCAGAAAACCATAAAAGTTACACATTTACACATATATAAAAACAAAAATACATTAAAACATGATTAAAAAAAGTCAAACCCACTACACAGTTTATGACTAAAAACCCAGTATCCAGCCACCCCAAATTCTTCGTTTCGTTAAAGTGCATTGTGCCCGAAAAATGAAACTTCCTATTATATTAACTTAGTAGCGCAAACTAAGCCTGCTAAAATAATCATTTTTTTATCATTATTGGCTGCTCACAGTCAATCAAGGACAAAAGAATTAGCCTCAACTGGAAACTGCTTGATTCCAGCAAATTTCTGAGAATTCTGCGTTATATTTCCAAGGGGATGGCACCACCAGAATGTCACTTTTAGTAAGGTTCTGGTGGCGCCATGCCCTTCTCCATATTTAGAAAGTGGCGTAAAAACCATTTTGTAAATACAGCCCCTTACATGCATTATTTTGCATGAAAGGGGAGTGTAATGGGGTTACTGTTTGCATTCCATCACAACACCTATTGCTTTTTGACACTGCCCCAGGTTTATAAGCAAGTGTAAATTTGAGACATTAACAAAAACTAACACCATGAAATAGCAGGCATTAATTAGAACAGCAAAATGAGGGAACATACTTTTATTTACCCTCGTTTTGGCTTCTTCTATGTGTGCTGCATAATGCAGCACACATAGAAATAACAAAACACCATTAATGATTGTTTATGTGCAGGAAGGTGTGCCTTCCTGCACACAAACAATCATTAAATAATGACGATTTGCTACTTCTATGTGTGCTGCAGCACACATAGAAGTAACAAATCACCAATATTGATTGTTTATCTGCTTACGTACACATAAATAATCATTCCCTGCAGCGCAGGCTTCCTTGCACTATAGTGCACTATAGTGCAAGGGTGCCTGCACTGGAGCTAGGCAGCTAATTTTAACACCAGCGATAGGGAAAACACAGAGATGTGCCGTTTTCTAGTAAATTCGATGCATCCCTGCGTTTTGGAGCATGGCGCAGCCAAATTTGGTGCAGCTCAGCGCTCTGACATTTCCCTGAACATATGCCACTGTGTTTGGTAGTGAATTAGCTTGTATTTATTGCTGGCTTTCTTTTTCTGTCAATCACGTCTTGATTTTGAGTTCCTTTATTGATCTTGGAGTCACTTTTAAGAAGAAGTTGCTAACCAGACCGTCTAATCATGTGAACCTGGTAACTAATGTTGTATACTCTACCTGTTTTGTACAGTTTACTACCTCATGTGCTACTTCTGCCATTGTGCCTGTGTACAAGTAGGGTACTAGCCATAACTCTTGATAAAATGAGGCAATATATGTGATCGACTCTATAGTACTGCTGAACAAGATTTAGAGAAGGGTTAGGGACCATGGAGCTAAGCCTTAATCTGCACTTAACCATAAACAAATATACAGTGGCCATAGAGTGTGCAATCCACATGGCTTTCAAGGATTTTAGCAGCGCATTTGATCGGTTTAACAAATCTAAACTGCGCCAAATTCTGATTGTATTGGGCCTTGATGCGCCTCTTGTTGATTGTTTCCAGTGCTACAGACGGATCTGTCATCTACCATCTGGTTTAGTGATTGGGGGAGAGCTGTGTTTTAACATTAATTTAGATTATTTTGTCTATCAATAACCTTAATTGTTATCTGTTAGTAAAGATGCCTCTTGTAAATCATAGAACTACACCTGCCTTGTGCTATGCCAATAATACTGTTTTATTGACTCGTACCCCTACCAGCCATAGGAAGATTATCGATTAATTTGTCTCCCTCATTGTGGATTTAAACCTGGACACAAGTCCATTATTTTCCTTATTTGTTTTTTATTTTGTATTCTGTTGTTCGTGGTCTACTCGCACATGTGAGAGCAATTTGACTTTGCTAATACTTTTTTAGCCATGCTGTACAGCAAGGCAGATAGTGTGCAGCATGGTCGAAAAAAAATAAAAAACATTAGGTTTTTGGAGTGGTACAAAGGAGCCAACTGTGGGGCTGTACGTGTCCAGCTGGCTCCCAAGATCTATTTTCAGAGCTCTATGCTTTCCAAAGTACAAAGTAGAATAATATGTGGGGAATTCTCTTTGCAGCCATATGGCTTTGACCTCGTATTTCTGATGGATATTTTCCTATATCGGCGCATTGGTGGTTCATAGAAGACTGGGTGTATTTTACAATTTGATGACAGTTTCAGTTTGGCAGTTACACTGTTGATTATATAGAGGATTGGAACTGATCCAATATACCGGAATTCTAATTTACAAGGGCCTGCTAGTCAAAGCTTTTTGGTTGCTAACCAGATTTGCCCAATGTGTGATATGCATGTTCTTGACTCCTGTGTTTATTAGGTTGCTTTTAATGGACGTTATTTGCCTCTTACAAGTGTTTCTTTGCTTTCACGAGGACTTTTATGCAATTGTTTGTGATGTTCGTTTTCTGACGGCATATGGTCACAGTTCTTTTTCAAGACTTAATGGTATGGACATTGGGTGGATTAAAGGAGCCAGTTGCTGAGTACGTATTACTAATACAGGCAAACTCTTCCTAATTTAAGGCTTCTACCCAATCAGCTGTACAAATGGATAAAAATCACCTTCATTATTGTTCCAGGGACTGATTTATCCGTTCCATCTGTCCATTGGTTTGTCGGTGAAAAGCTAAGGACACACAGGCATCAACATCCAGAGAAGCTCACAATGTTTACCACAACTTTGACATGAATTGTAAGCCACAATCGATGAATATAACTGTCGGTAATCCATGTGGGTGCAAAATGTGCTCAATAAAGAATCTGGCAGTAGCTTTTTCACAGGGCCTTTTATTAATGACATAAACGTTTTGTTAACATATTCACTACTACTAATACTGTGGTAGAACCTCATAGCAGTGGCAGGTGGGTCATAAAATCCATATGAATGATATGGCATGGTGCTTGCTGATGGTGTAAGTATTGATTGTAGTGATCCTACTGGATGTGTATGTGAGTACTTGTCACATGAACAAATTGTGCAGGATTGAACAAATGTGTTTGCACCTCTGGAAAAAGTATCCGACCAAAACTATCTTTGGCAAGGTGTTTGTCCCCCGGGATACGCAGTTAAAGGTGAAGAGTGCCATGATTCCAAAAAGTTTCTACCTTTTTGCAGAGGTGTTAGTGCTCTTGTAGAACGCAGAAATAGCTAATTTTGATAGTCATATTAAGTGATTATGGTGTGGCGAGCACCAACAAGAACATTTCTCTACTCTTGAAGCACTAGTTTAATAGTAAGAAGAAGTCTTTCAGCTATTGTGTGGTTTTACTTAGCTGTTGGAAGTTTTTCTAAAACAGACCACCTGTAGTACGGAGTGCGTATATCCGATTTAATGATTCTTCTTACATAGCAACCATACTACTTCATTTTGAGGAGCATCCGCTTCTACAATGTGGTGTAATTCTGGATGTTGTAGGAGAGGGCAGTAGTGGAACTTTTCTTTAATGTATAGAAAGCCTTTTCTGCTTCAGATGTTCAATCAAAGGGTATAGCTTTATGCAAGAGCTGAGAAATTGGATAGTTTTGGGAAAATGTGGCAAGTGAAATTTCACAAGCATATCCAAAGGCTGCATAGCACTGTTCAGTCAAGACCCACTACAACAACAAGAAAGTTCACTAGAAATAGATAAGCATTAGGGGCCTCATTTATGAAAAGTGACGCATCGCTGCGTGAAAACAGCGATGCGGCACTTTTCACTGTGCCCTCCTTGCACCACCAATGATGCGTCATATTTACAGTATGACGCATCATTGCGCAAGGAGTTACAGATACGTCAGTATTTCTGACGTATCTGTATGGCGCAAAAGTGAGGCATTGCTGGAGTGTGTCACAAAAGTGACGCAACTCCAGCAATGTGTCCTTTCACATGGGGCAAGCCCCATGTGAAAGGGCCTGCGTCAGTCTTACGCCTGCTGTGAGGTAGGCGCAAGAAATTGACGCATTTGAGTCCTAGGAGTGGCGCAGTGAAATCTCATAGATTTCACTGCGTCACTTCTACGACCCTTTCTTGCGTTAATACGCCCCCTTGCATACATTATACCTGGCGCAGGTATAATGTGGCGCAGGGGTTTACAAAGTGATGCATCTACCTAGATGCGTCACTTTGTAAATATGGCGCAACAAGGCTAATTTTTTACGCCACTGGTGCGTCACAAAAAGTGACGCACCAGCGGCGTAAAAGTGATGCACAGCCTCATAAATGACGCCCTAGATATTTTAGAAGTCTATGCATTTGTCTTGCACCTGAAGATGAGCAGGTAAAGAACTGCATAGGTAGACAGCTTGTACCATGAAGGACTGGCCCCCAGTCCAAACTTTATAGAATGACTGGACTTGGAGTAGTCTTTTGTTTGCCAAGTGGAGGTGATGCACAAGAATATAGGTTTAAAATGTGTTTGTCAGGATTGTAGGCTTATTCCACAAGAAGCATTGTGGACTGCACAGTGTCTGGAATTTTATCTGATGTTGCACGAGAATCCAGAGTAGCAGGACCGGAAAGGAATTAATGAGGCCTCGCCTGCCGTCATTCAGCTACAGGCTAGTAAAACTATACTGAAGTCGCTGAAAGTTTCCAATAAAATAGTTAGTCCCCTATATAGGCCATTAAGATAGATTTAATTAATGGCTCACATTTATAGAGCAAATGCTAAGGTGTCATCTAAACGAGATGTCCCCAATTTTTCTGTTCAAACGTTTGTCAAATGTTTTCTTGACAAAAACAAGGGCCTTCTGTTTTGTAGGAAATCAATTAGAAAAATGCAACAAATACAGCCTATTGTAGCTACCTAGGAGGACTAAATCAGCCCTAATGCATTTGGAAAGGACTGATCAATGCAAAGAAAAATCCTTGAATTGTCAGCATAGGTATAGAAAAAAGTACAGCTTTGAGATTAATGTAGCCGTGGGGGATGACATATATGTTAAACAAAAGAGAATGCAGGCGTTTAATTTCAGAATATTGTTACTCAGAAGCACCACTCTTTTGTGGAGAACAATGAACCATCTAAGTTAATCTCTACCAGACAGGGGTAGGCACAGCAGGAGTACAGAGTAAGTGCTGCTGGTTTCTACCCTTTAGCTTTTCCATTCAGCTGATTTGGGAGGAGTCACAGGTGCCAATTTAGTCCCATGGGATACATTTTATACCATCAACCATGATGTGCTATTGAACAAGCTGCTCCTGCTGGGACTCTGTTGTACCTGCTGCTCAGCAAGTGTTAGTGTGGTGTGGAATGTTGGAGTGGATGATGCTGCAGAATGTTGGATGAGTTAGGCTGGCAGTTGGAGAATGGCTGAGCAGCAGAAAGGCTGCTCCTGGTGGGGCTCTCTGTACCTTTTATCTTGAACCATCTACTTGAATAAATACTACCTTAAGTTTACCTGGAACTGGATCCTCGTTTGTTTACAACAGACTCTGAGGACAGGTGTTGATACTGAGGGGGAGATTTACTAAGATTTTGCACTGTGTTTGCATCACAAAAGTGACGCAAATCGGCGCAAAATCTTTTTTTCCCCTACTTTCCAGCGCTAAACATGAAGCAGGGCATAGCACTGCTTCGCATTACTTTGAATCATGAGGACGTACCAAGGGTGGAGCATGAGCGTTCCCATGCAAACACCCAAGTTTTCTCAAGCTTAACCCAATTTCCAAAATAAAATAGATTAGGTTTAGAGTGAGAAAATTGTGCCCTTTTCAAGTAGGCACACGGAAGGAGAAATGCTTTTGTTTCTCCTTCTTTTTCCGACTTTGAATGAGTGCTGCACTGTGCAGCACACATACAAAGTGGGAAAACTTTGCATTGTGTCAGGGCATCGTATTTTGTACAGGAAGGGTACCCAGCATTCTTTGAGCACCTAAAAGACACACGCCTGCCTGCGGTGTGGTGTAGAGCAACAATGAACTTGTTTCCCAGGAGTGGGGAGACTGCGAGCTACGCCTGCTCTTCTCCCCAGGAGGGGTGACCTCAACGGCAAGCCCGCACTAGTGCACAGACTACAATTCTCAGCATTCTTTGCGCACCTACACGCATAAAAGACACACAACAGCCGGCAGAGCGGGACGTGCGCGGGGACTCGCCCGGGATGAAGCCCAGGGCAAGGGCGAGCCTGTCCATGCCAATCGGAGCCCGGAGGAGGCTGGGATGTACCCTCCCTAAAATTTGTTTACTGAGACAGAGAAGCTAAAAGGTACTGTTGACCCCCTTATTTCCTGTAGGCTCCTGTTGTAGCTAGTTTTCGATTGCTTGCTTACCATATCTGAAAATTTCACATTTAGTATTAAAATGAGTCAAAGGAAGGGTTATAAGGAAAAGCAAGGAGGTGGGGCTACTGGGACCCTGGACGCCTTCCTAACAAGGGCTGAATCTGTCCTTGCTCATGAAATTGAGATAACAGGGAGAAGGATCTCCCTGGATTCACTTATTGCTAAGAAATACTCCTCCTTGGAGGGCTAACCCTGGGTGCTGATCCCCCGATTTCTGGGCAAGCTACAAGTGAGCCCGGCACAGCTATAGCTCCAGTGACGTCCTCACCCATTGATATTACATCTGGATGTCGCATAGTTACACGGGGCAGGTAGCGTCTTTTCAATCGGAGAATAGTAACCCAGAGTCTCCGATTAAGAAGAGAAGGGGAGGTGGACCTTTAAAGCAAAAAACATTGAAAAGGATCTACACGGAGAAAAGTACTGGGAACAAGGTATTGGATTCAGAGCTTCCTCCAGCCCCAAGATCTACAAGAACTACAAGGACTAAGGACACTATTATGCAACCCCATTTGGTGAATGATCATGTTCATGATTCTGATCTTTTTGAAGAGAATAGAAACTATGGTGACTGTGCTTTTAACTCCCATATTATACAAATTAACCCAAATTGAGGAAAAGCTAAATTGTATGGAGGCCTTGCGTTCACTGAACCAAACCCCCCCAAATACTACCTAGTTAAATAAGGAAGTAAGCATGTCTTCTCAGCCAGGTGGTGTACCCTCTGTGGTAACTGATAATACGGGAAGTTATGTCCCTCAACAGGTAATAGGGTTGTCCACTCATTCGGCAGGTCCTGCCCGAGAATCTGCTAAAATGGCGAGACCCACTGTCTATAATTACGATCAGAATTTGATCCAAACCACCTTAGGTGCACCCATTCATAATCATGGTTCTACCCTGTTACATGGCGAACCTCAAGGAAATCCTAGAGGTTTAATTAATTTGCTCAGCTTATTAACTAATGATACCTCCAACACACACTTCCCTTCATCTCATCCCTCAGGTTTACTTCCCACGGCTCTGCCGACAACTGATATTCTTTATGCCCAACCCTCTATAAATTCTGGATAGAGCTTTAGCTTCCAGTTCTGGAAGAGAGGTTTCTCAGCACTCAGCTGAGGTTGTGATTCCTGGAGAAAGGTTAGATCTGCCACCAGCAGCCTGCCCTCATGTTATAGTGCTAGCAATTGTACCAGAACTGAAAGCGAATCCACGAGAATCAACGGAGCAGTTAATACATAAAGCTCAGCTCTTTTTAATCATACAGGGACTAATTTCTATGTATATAGACATATTATTATGGCCAGAAGGGTTAACTGGGTAGGTAGGGCGTTTAATGCTCACTCTTGTGATAAGTCCAATACATCAGTGTGGGGGCTTGTGGACGACTATGGGGATTATGTTCCCCATTTTAGCCATAATGACTATGGTAATGGTTTAAATAGATTACTAATTATAAAACATATTATGTTTCTAAATACTTCTGAAACTTTAACTGGTCAGTTAGGATTCACTTTTCGTATTCCTTCTTTCTCCTCCACGCTTGATTATGTCTTGGTCTCTGATTCCATAAGGAAGCTTTTTTCCCAATTTGGGATTAACTTTTATGTTTTTAGTGACCATGCTGCAATCACTTTTCTTATCCCCCTCTTTAATGAAAAGGGAATGCTCTCTTAAACTTCATATTAAACCAGCAATTGCAAGGGAGAATGGGATTGTTTGAAGTGGGAGAGAGTTGATCCTGTGAGGTTTCTAGGCAACATAGGGCCATATGTATGAAATTTTGGTTTTGCAATTCTCAAATGGCGATTTTTTTGGGAATCGCTATTTGAGAATCGCAAAACGCTATGTATGTAGGAATTGCAAATAATTTTGCGAATCCTACATATTCCTTAATGGCAAATTGCAAATTGTGATTCGCATTTAAGGAATACCTCCCCATTCATTCTTCTTGGCCGAGAGGCCCATAGGAATGAATGGGAAGACATTCTCAATTTGCGATTCTCAATTAGAGAATCACAAATTGAGAATGCAGTTTCAAGGGTGCCAGGCTGTCAAAAGGACACCCTGTTGCATCCCTGAAATGTGCATGTGTGCACATGTGGCGCACATACATGCCCTAAGGGCATGTATGGGCGCCACATGGCACTTTGAAAATTGCAAAAAAGTGCATTTTTCAAAGAAATTGCAAATTACCACCAACTTGAAGTTGGTGGTAATTTGCGATTCCTTTTGGCCAAATTGCACTTTGTCTGGGCCTCTCACATTGCATTTAAGGAATTACAATTTGCGATTCCTTAAATGCAATCGCAAAATAGGGAATCACAAATTTGCGATTCCCTATTTTGAGAGACTGTTTTCCATTCATTCATCCCACTTAGCTAAATTACGAATGCCAGAATTATGCGAATTTTGGCTTTTGTGATCACAATTTTGAATGATACATATGGCCCATAGTCTCTAATCGAGCATCAGAGATAATGGTATGCCTAGATCCTATATTTGATGATGGCATGGTTACTGCATTCAAGCTGATTTTATTGGAAGTTAAGAACAATCTAAAACATTTTGTACGCAATGGGCACCGCAAGAAGTCTAATTGGTTTGATGAGGATTGTGAAAAATCACTTAAGAATCTTCATACGGCCCTAAAGTCTAAACCACACAACCAACTTTTGGTCAAGTCTTTGCGACAGGTTTATAAGAATGTAAGGATATTAAGGCTAAAAGAAGATTGGTGGGGAAACCTGCAAAAGGCTGCATTATTAAATAGCTCATAGGCATTATGGTCTGTGATTAGCCCACCTTTCTTAAGAGATGAGCAGTGCATGTCTCTAGATACCCATGGGTTACACATTTTGAAGGCCTATTCGGAACTAATGAGGAGGCGATTACTCAGTCCCCCTCAACAAGTCTAGTTGGCATAGGAGGCAGTGCCCGGTTTACAGGGTCAAAAATCTACCCTGAGACGTTGATATCCGACCTACGCTATAGCGCGGATATTGGTATAGTCATTAATTACCTTATTTTCTACTCCAGAAGAACTGCCTCCTGGCACAAAACCTTTGTGCACCTTTTTAATGTACGCTCAACCAGGAACATTCCATATGGCAACTAGCTCACAATAGCGCCCTCCTCAACCCTGCGAGCTGACCTCACCATCACCCTCTACAAAAACGGCATCGTACTGATCCAAGCCTCAAACAATAAACTTAATACATTCGCAGACCTTTTCACCCTCCTCTGAACCCATGTGTACGACACCAACAGGATAACTAACACACACACCAATGAACTACCAACCAGCCAGCCTAGCTTGCCTAGCCACCCACATACCCCCCTCCAGGGGCTTCCAACACAGTTTGTCCTAACCTTCCCAGCATGTCTCCTGGCCCTGACTGCAGAATTGCCCCTACACCTTTGATCTCCTCCCCCTAGCTCCTCCCACTGACTGGGAGACTAGTACGTTCCCAAAGACCTCTGAATCAAATCAAGCTACCCCTCTAAGGGTTTAAAACACTGATCACCCTATACTTTACAGCACGTCCCTTGGCACCTCTAACAGAGTCGTCCCTAAACCTCTGACCACCTCCCCGCCAGCCATCCACTTGAATCACGAGTTTAGTACGCCTCCAAAGACCTTTGATACAGCTCAAGCCATCCTTTCTCCCCTACCACCTATGCATGCCGATTGTACCGCTCCTGAACCACTGCCCCCACCCTCTAGCATCTCCCTCTTATATTGATTTCAAAACTCTGCACTCCAGAGCGGCCAAACTAACTCAGAGCATCCATATCTTAATTCTGGACCTAATGAACCTCCTTCACCTTGCCGAACTCTCCCTTGCTAACCTCAAACCCCCGATGATATCCACCCCCACATGTCACAGAGCTTCCCAAGCATCCACTACCGCTACCCTTGAGACACCTTCGCCCACGCAGGCAACCATGCCACCTTTCAGAGGAGGAAACACGAGCTCTCACCCTTTCTTACAACTCTACCACTGCCACCTCAATTCCACTGGACCTCACGGAAAACTAAATCCTAGCCATCCTGCAAGACTACAAGTCTGTCCAAGTCATCCCTTGTCCACTAGATGCGGATTCCAAACATGCCATCAGCACGGTCACCATCAACCCCAGCTACCCACCGTAACAGAAGTGTGGTTAAAAGTAACCTTGCGCCTGTACACCTGTCTGCCCTGACTCCTGACACTCACCCCGACCCCACCATCATGGCTCAACGAATACTCATCTCCTTGCCTGGACCTCATAGTCCCTCCCAACTACAACATTGCAAGACTGGACAAACAATCCAGCAGGAAAGGAGTAGGCATTGCCTGCATCTACCGATCTAACCTCCTTGTCACAGAACTCACAGCAGACACCACTGACTCCTGCGAATACCTCGCCCTCTCCATTTGCAGCAACTCAATACAACTGTGCAACTAGCACATCTTTTACCACCCTCCAGGCTTCAACGACTCTTTCACTGATCACCTCTTGGAAATCATCACAACTAAGATTTCCCCCAGCGCAAAAGAGATTTTCCTGGGTGATTTCAACCTGCACTGGAATGATCCCAAGGATCCTCACGTCAACGCCATCAAAGACCTCCTAACCGATCAAGCCTTGACTCAAGCCTGCTCACTGCCAATTCACTCAAAAGGGGCCACCCTGGACTGGATCATCTCTAAGGAATCATCAGTCAAACTTATCTCCATAGACCCATGTGACTGATCTGGCCACCACGCCATTGCCTTCCTTTTACCCAAGACCCACAAGACAAAGGCACCACAACCAGTGATTCCCAAACGCTGGGTCAGAGACACCAAGATCCTTGAACACAGGAAACTGGAGGCTTCCTGTTAATCTGACGTCCCCCCCTCGCATATAACAACGGTCAGTGACCTCAATGATCCCTACTCAGCGACTATATCGAACATTCTGGATGACCTAGCCCCACTAAAACTTAAAAGAACACAAATCAAAGACAGAAATCCCTTGTTCACTGGATCCCTCAACATGGAAAGGAGATCCCTCTGGCAATCTGAAAGTATATGGAGACAGCACCCCTCTGCTGTGCATCTAAAACTTTTCCGTCAGGCGAGAAACGCCTACAACAAGAATTCCCTCAATTCAAAAAAGAATTCTTCAGATTGGAACTGGGGAATGCCAAGAATAGACCCCGCAAACTCTTTGAACTAGTCAAACACCAATCCAACAAATTGGCTAAAACACCGAAAGAAACTCCCAAATCTCTAATATCATCTGTGGGATTCTCCTCTTTCTTCGCTGATAAAATCACAGCCTTAGGAAATGAACTCAGTGCCGCTAGATATTCTCAAACCCTTCCTGACCTGCCCCCTCTTTCTGTACTGCCGACACTGGCCTCACTTAAAAATGAAGCACGCTGGACCGACTTCAAGTACTATGACGAAGACTCCATCTCTAAAATCCTCTCTACCTTAAACCCGAATATTCACTTTAAAGACCCGCTACCATCCAACTGCCTCGCTGCTGCCACCCAATCCATTGTTCCTAGCTTGACTGCAATAATCGATTCCTGACTCGCTGAAAGCCGGCCAAGTCCTCCCTATTTTAAAAAAAGTGTCGCTGGATGCAGCCTCCCCTGACAACTTCAGACCTATCTCTCACATTTCTCTGTTAGCAAAAGTGATAAAGAAGTGTGTGCAACACATCAACAACTTCCACCTACTCGATGGCTTCCAATCTGGATTCAGACCTGGGCACAGCACTGAAACTACCATGCTCCACATTGTGGACGATACCCTCTAAGCCCTTGACCAAGGCAAAACCTGCCTTCTAATCCTCCTAGATCTGTCCTCGGCCTTTGACAAGGTCAAACATGAAAAACTACTCGAACGCCTCAAACTCAGGATGGGTTTGGATGGCTCAGTTTTAGAATGGTTTAGGTCCTTCCTTCACAACCGATCACAGAGACTCCTAATTAACGGCAACCTATCTGCTCCCTCCCCGGTCACGGTTTGAGTCCATCAAGGATCAATCCTGCCCCCACCCTCTTCAACCTTTACTTAGAGCCGCTTGCCGAAGTACTTTGCACTGCTAACATCTCTTACCATATGTACGCAGACGACACCCAAATATACATCAAAATGTCATCGCTTGAGGAGATTCTCTCCCTGAACGAGGCCCTGAAACTGACTGTCAAATGTCTCTCCTCCAACCAACTCAAACTCAACGCAAAGAAAACCGAATTTCTCCTAATCTCCCCTACAAAAGCCGACTCGGAGAATCAGATGTGGATGAAGGCCATCACAGCCTTAGACTGCCCACCGACCATCGTGGACTCGGCCAAATCTCTGGGAATAATCCTCAACTGCAACCTGAACATGCGGGACCACATCAACTCGATAGCCAAATCAGCCAGGTTCCACCTGAGCTACCTAAGGAAGCTGAAACCCTTCATCGATGCTCCCGAACTAAAAATGGCAGTCCAAGCACTAGTCATCTCTAGGCTGGAATATGGCTGTTCCACCCTCTCAGGTTTACCCAAGATCTCCCTGGCACCTTTAAAAGCCTGCCTCAATGTGGTCGCCAGGCTACTTACCGGCACAAGGAAATTCAACCACATCTCTCCACATTTGAAAGCTTTGAACTGGCTAACCCTCGAAGCCAGAATACAGCTGGCACTGGCATGCATCACACACAAGTCTCTATACGCAAACTTCCCTGCTTATCTAGCACAGTAACTAGTGATATCTGGAGGAAGCAGGAACTCCCGGTCCGCCAGAGACCTCTTTGCTCCAACCTGCCCGTTTTTGGAGAAAAAAAAACTACAATCGGGCTTTCTCTTGGGCCGCACCAAGAATTTGAAACTCTCTCCCACCCGCCATCAGAAGAATACCTTCTCTGGCATGCTTCAAAAAGGAAGCCAAAACTTTCCTCATGGGTAAGTTCCTCGCCTAATCTCTGCGTTCAACAACCACAGAGAGCCTGATTATTTTACGACTATCGCCTTTCCTTCAAATTACCTACTCACTCCACCAAGAAACTGTGGGGTCTTTTACTGATTAACTGTAATTGTAAGCCATACACACGTGTCCCTCTAGCCCTATGAGCCCAGCAGCCCTGCCCCTCTCCAATCGTTTGTATACATCTGTATTTCTAAGCCTTTTTTGTTCGCTTCTGTAAACCTTGTAAAGCGCTCTGATACCCTTACGGGTCAAGTTTGCGCTCTATAAAACACTAAAATAAATAAATAAATAAATAAATAAAACATGCTCTTAATCAGTGTACACATGCGAAGGCACCAGGACCTGATGGTGTACCAATTGATCTTTTTTTAGATAATCAAGACCTCTGGGCCCCGCTCTTAACAAATGTTTTTAATACAATTACCCAAATAGGTACTCCTCCTTCGTGGAAGACGACTGTAATCGTTCCTATTTATAAAAGAGGAGGATAGGACAATCCTGAAAAATTATAGGCCTTATCTTTGATAGACTCCACCGCAAAATTAATGGACCATTTGCTTTTAAATAGACTTGAAGAATGTGCTCTGGAAAAGAATATTATAATTCCTTGTCAGTATGGTTTTAGAAAAGGAAAAGGCACTGTGGATCAGTGTCTGAACCTGAAACTAATAATTGAAAAATATACTGCAGCTAAGAATGGCCATCTATATCTTGCCTTCATGGATCTGTCGGCAGCCTTTGACTGCGTGGCACAGCCAAGGTTGTGGCAGATCATGGAGGCAATGGGAATTGACACACAGATTATTAACATAATTTGTGATTTGTATACTGGAGCCACAGCTTGTGTTTGTTTTGGAAAGGGAGGAGAGTGAACTAGGCACTTTAAAATTACTAGAGGTATGAGGCAGGGGTGCGTCCTTGTGCCCTTCCTATTTACACTTTACACTAATGATGTTGAATCTGCTTTTATTGGGGTCTACTCCAGATGTTCCTTATATCAACTCTTTACAAGTACCAATACTCCTCTATGCGGATGATGCAGTGATTTTAGCTCGTACTAGCAATGCGCTGCGCTGACTCTTGATGGAGTATATGAAATTTATGAACAAGCTGGACATGAAAATTAACTATTCAAAGGTTCAAAGCAGCGGAAACAGCCACACATCGATATTGAAGAGGGCAAACTGGGAGTTTTGGATTCTTTTAATTACTTAGGGATTATGCTTGATCAACCGAACAATTGATAAAGTATGGTCATAAATAGGGGGTTGCAGATGGAAAAGAATATTGGGGCTCTTATTAAATTTATAAAAAATTTGGTTCCAAACCTGTTGAAGTGATAAAGAAAGTTTATGAAGCTAGAACGGTATCTACTGCCACTTATGGAACAGCTGTCTGGGGTACCTCAGATTGCTCTTAACTGCAAAGTATAGAAGTCACTTTTTTGAAAAATCTAGTTTCTATGCCAAAGTCATGCTTTAACTTTAATTGTCATATGGAGCTGAGAGTTCCTTATATTAGTGACAAAATTTGCATTGCGCCCATTTTAATGTGGCATTCGGTTTGCGGAAGGAGACTCTCTCATTGACTAGGGATATTATAAATGACGTTCTGAAGTTAGATGGTGTGAGTAATATCAGATGGTTACATTATGTTGAATCCACCCTCAAAGCAGCTGGGTTACATCTTGTTTTTCTAGATCCAACAACTTGTTGGTCTATTTCTAAGAAAGATTTGAAAAATCATTTATTATCCAGATTACAGACAAGGAGGCAGGATTCTAACGTCAGGTTGTCGACAGTTAGAGCATTCCTTGCAGTCCCGGCCATAACATCAATGGATGTGAACTCAACTTATTTATCTTTTGTCACTAACTTACAACATAGATATATTTTAGGGAGATTCTGACTAAACTATATCCCTTTGATGTTGGGTCTCCCTCCTAATATTTATGCAATTTCTGAACTGCCATTTTGCACATGTGATCATCGATCTATACAGAATGACTTACATTTCTTGTTTTTTTGTAAATTTTACTGTGAAGAAAAGAAAAGGTTTATTGTCCCCCTCATTCGCAAATTGAATTTTTGACAGTGTTCTGTGTCTTTTTATTACCTGTAGTTATTACCTGACCCTTTAACATGTTCTTCCTTGGCGTCATTTTTGCTATCTGCCCTAAAAAAGAGAAGATTAACTTGCCAATCCGATATTTAATCGGGGAATTAAGTCACTGAATTGTGTAAATAACTGTGTGTGTATCTGAACTATTTTTTTACTTGTATAATAGGAATATACAGTCATATGCATCAAAGTAATGTTTGCCTACAACTCACCAAGGGACTGCTACTGGTGGTCAGCTGAACTCAGATCCACACTCAGAACCAAAGCTAGGAGCCTTGGAAGAATCATCAACAGCAAACTGGACATGACTGTCCAAGTCAATGCTGTCACTGTATCCTGCTTCCATATCCTGAAGATGCTGAGGAAGATCTTCAAATGGCTCCCAAGCAGCACTGGAAAAACTGTGACTCACAACCTAGTCACCACCAAGTTGACTATGGGAACACCCTCCACACCAAGATCACCAAGCAATTCATTATAAGACTACAAACTGTCCAAAACTCAGCATCCAGACTCATCTTCAACATTCCACACAGAATTCACATCATGCTACACCTCACGTAGGTGACTACACTGGCTAACGATATACAAATTATCTCAATTCAAACTGCTCACACACACAAATGTTCAAGGCACTACGCAACTCAGGCCCTACATACTTGAACAGTTGCATCTCCTACCACCAACTACCCAGGCATCTCCACTCTGTAGGACTCCTACTCGCACAAATCCCACACAATCACAGAACCAATCAAGAGGCCAGGCATTCTCTTAGATCAAACGTGGAACAACCTCTCACCCCACATCAGAGACAAAGGCCTCTCTTTTTGAATTCCGCAAGACGCTGAAGACCATCCTTTTAAATTAACCAACCTGCCAAAGGCAGGCCTAGGCATACACTCCAACTCAGTGCCAGGATACCCTTGCTGGTGATAGTGCACTTTTCAAATGCACAAATTATAACATAACATTTGTGCATCACCAAGTACATTTTTTTGATTTGTTTTAATCCCATTAAAATATTTGTTTCCATCACAATTCAGAATCACAAAAAAATTGTGCTTCATTTGTGCTTTCCTAACTGATAAATGTGTACAGTTTATTTACAGGTATTTACAATTGGTTGTGTGTTGCCAAAAATTACATCCCACAGACTTTCCTTTCACACTCCCTGTACCAGAGCAGGATTGTCACATATTTCCCTTTACTTTTCTTTCTCTGACTGCAAAGCGAGAGGCATTTGTAAACAGAAAACCCCTTGTTAAAAGAAATAAGCAGCATCTTGTAAGAAGCCTGATATTTGACATTTGTCTCTGAAGTGCAGCAAATGTGACATGATAAAGAATGTATATGCATCTTTATTTATTGCTTGGACTTTTGCTGACCGGGGAAAAATTGGCTTGGGACTCCACCGTTTGGGGAACACTGCTTTAAATAGAACATATGTCTCTTGACACAGAAAGGCATCATGACCAGAAAGAAGAGCTCATGGGCCATAACAATTTCCTGAAATCCAATCATATCATATCCAATCTAATCCATATAACAAAATCTTCCCACAACAAGAGAAGGGTGGCCATGTCAGATAAAGTTGGCACTTGGAGAAATATGTTAAGACACAGTCTCTACCATTGTTTTGGTTCACCGGTGCCTTAAGTAGTTGAAGAGCTAAACCAGTGCTATTTTACAACCCTCAACAGTTGTAATGGTTGCTTGTCAAAGGAACATTCAAGGCATGTGCTCTTTTTGGTTGGAAATGTGGCAGAGTTTGTGGACATATCTAAAGTAAAAAACGAAAACGAACACAACATAAAAGCATGCATAACCATAAGGTACATCACAACAGAACAGTAAATGCAGAATGTAACACAACGGCAGTATAGCACAACAAACTCACATTGCAATACTGCTGTACAAATACGCAGCAGCGCAAAAAACAACAGAACACATCACCACCACAACAACAAAAAACACACAACAAATATGCAAAAGCGTTCTTGCCACACATAACATGGTGGTAAAAGGTGTTTGGAGTCAGCACTGTCTTAAGTTTCTACCAAGGACATGAAATAGCTCCTGATTGTGATTGGCCCAGGATGCATGTCAGGGCCTGTGTAGTGCGAACAGCTGAGAGGAAATCAAAGGAGCCAAATGGCTTAATGGTCAGCGGGTCAGCAAATTTCCTCCTGCGGTTGGAACATAAAGATCACATTTTGTTATTTTACTGCAACACAGAATTTTCTAGTTTATGATTTCTTTCGTGTCACTCAGGCTTTCAAAGCAATTCCATAGACCAAATGAAACTCTGACGGTTCCAGGAATAAATTACCCAATGAATTCCAAACAACACCCTGCAAATTAATTTCAGAGCAATTCATCATGTGTAAAAAACAGTTGGTGGGTTTTCTCACAGTTTTCTTGAAATTCTAATTTGTGGTCAGCATGCCAAATAAATAACAAGAGACAACAGCCTTTATGAACACTTCAAGCCCAAAGACATGAATGTAAGTCAAGCTGTGAGTATATTTAGCAAGACTATACTCTCTTCAAGGCCAGATTTGGGAGAGAAAAAAAACAAGTTAACGTTGACTCTTTCACAGCACACGTCCCGAACTGGTGCTGGAACTGTTTTGCTGTCTTGCTTTGCGTTAAGCTTTGCGGATCTTGTTGCTGCAAAAGAGTGTCGCTGCTCCCCTCTGTGATACGGAATGAGAAAGTGGAGACCCTCCATCAGTGTGTTCAAAGATTGAAATCCGGTCCCTAAATTCGGAATGTGCATCTTTATCAGTGAATCAAGGGTATCCAGTGCATATCACATCAACACATGCACCACGGGAAGAGGGTCAGGGCAGATTCTACACCACGTTGTGGCTGGTGGTGTACAATTCCCACTCTTGGGAACATTTTGCACTGGACTAGGAGGCCGTCTGCACAAACGTTTGGAGTAGTTACAGACTGCATTCTTCTGAGTGATGCTCTAACTTCTCTCCAAAGGCAGACTGGTGCTCCCTTGGCACAGATATTTATTTTGGGAACACATGGGCATATTTACAAGCCCCTTGCACCACTGGTGAGTCATGTTTTGTGTCATGCCGATGGCGCATTTAACTGCTCCATATTTACAAGGACAGGAAAAGCCACCTTACACGACTTTTCCTGTCCTTGTAAATAAGGCCACTTTGCACACAGCACTTTGCGTGAATGGGGCGTTCCATGGGTGTTGCTGTTTGTGTTCCCACGCAACACCCATGGTACCAGACACATTTCCAGATTTACAAGGAATCGTAAATCTGGAAATGCGTGTGAATGTTACGCCTTCCCAGGGGAGGCCTAGGGAGGCAAAACGAGTAGAAATGTATTAATTTCTCCTAGTTTTCTTTTCCTCTTTCTATGTGTGCTGCATTCTGCAGCACACATAGAAGAAGAAAATCACCTCTAATGATTGTTTTTATTTAGGAAGGGTTCCCTTCCTGCACATAAACAATAATTGAAACAATTACGTTTTTCAACTTCTATGTCTGCTAACGCAGCCTACATAGAAGTTGAAAAAAGCCCTGCATTTTCCAGATTGTTTTTGTGCAGGAAGGGAACCCTTCCTGAACAAAAACAATATCTCTATGACGCAGGTATCCTCGCACCGTGGTGGTGCAAGGGTGCCTGCGACGGTACATGGCCGCAATTTGTGCACCAGCGCAGGGGGAATCACAGAGATGCAACATATTGTTGCAAGGAACTCAGTGCGGCGCAGTCAAATGGCTTGTGGAACGCACAGAGTCACTTTCTTGTAAATCTGCCCCACAGTGCGCTGTTTGTTGCGGGTCAATCAAGCACTATACAATGTAAAGACAAGGGCCCCCTGCAAAAAGGTGAGAGTTCCTCTAGGCAGGGAAAAAATGAAGGGGGAGATTTACCATGTGTTTACGTAGCTCACTGCAGCAGCCACAAATGCTGCGCTGCATGAAAAGAAGAGAGGAGGCGAGGGTCCAATTTACTAAAATAAGGCACTCTCCTCCCCTCTTCCTTGTGCCGGTGCTGAAATCAGCTGTCGTGCGCCACTGAGACACCTTTGCGCCATGGTGTAAGGGTGTCTCTGTAAGTCTAGCATAGGTTTTATACAGGAAGGGAACCTTTGCAGTGCAAAATACTAGGCTTAGACTAACTTGAAGCCTTTTCCCACTTTGTATGTGTGCTCCACAGTGCAGCACACATGCAAAGTCAGAAAGGAAAGGAGAAATTAAAGCATTTCGCCTTCTTTGCGCCTACTTTGAAAGGGTGCAGTTTTCTCATGCTAAACTCTGTTTACTTTGTTTAGTAAATTGGGTTTAGTGTAAGAAACTGTGTAAAATCTTAGTAAATGTGCCTAAAAAAAAAGTGTATACAACTAGGGCTACTCACATATGTTCATAATTAACATGATGAGGACTTACATGGACATATGGGGGCACCAACAAATTATTATAAACTGATACTAAATATTTCTTTGTTTAAATCGTACAAAACATCTAAACAATACAAATAAATATAGAGCAATGTGATTCACATCCACACTCAAATCATATCTACATTCACTCTGAAATCATTCTACACAAAAAAAACAAGGTACAAGGTTCACAGAAAAGGACAATGACAACAAAGTTAGGCTAAACCAATGATATCTCGTGCTTCATACTTTTATGATGCACAATTGGTCAAGATGAAGCTACTGATAAATAATGTATGGAATTGTATAATCAAATAACATTTGGTAGCCTAACGATCAAATTTCTTTCTATGCGCGTTTCGGCATGGGGCGCCTTCTTCAGGGAAAGCCACAGAGGACACTTGTGTGGTGCCTATAAATATATAGAAAAATGTATATAGTCCCAACCAATGATATATTAGTAAAACGGGTGGATTTTTGTATGCAATTCTTTGTGTCTATAGGCTAACTATTGGTTAAAACAGGAAAAAAGGGTAACAAAAAGGAAGAAAAAGAAGAATTAAAACCCAAATGCACCAGAATTGTGATGAATCAAAGGTGCATGTAACTTATACTAATTCACTGTGCATGCATACCAAGACCCATATATTCAATAGTATATGTGTTCCACCAGAGCACCCAGAGTAGCATAACAGAATCTGAACCTGTAACAGAGTATTGGCTCCAAGAGACCTGAGAAAGGTTGTTCTAATTATGATGATTGAAATATGAAGATTCCTGCAATAAACAAGGACTTGGTAAATAAACAAGGATCATGTGTGAGTGCATATTGATGTAGACTGTTATCTAAAATATGCTTTATATGGTCACCAAAATGGAAAAAATGGTTCAAGCTAATGTAAAAGGCACTGATGCCCAGGATATGCTGACCTAATGGGCACATAAGTGCTTCTGAGTGGATAAATAGTAGCCGAGGTGTTACCTAAGTGTGCGGGGCACAATTGTTCGTTTTGACTGTGATGTCCATACAAAGGTGGATGAAAACCTCATACAACCACCCGCAGGACAGCCAGAGATATGGTCAAATTGAAGCAAATGCCATAGAAAGGTACACCTTTCATAAGGGTACCTGACAGGTGAAAATAGTAAAACCCTATAAGGTGTGGAATATGAAGAGACAGTTAAATACATACAGAGGGAAGTCTACTCACCTGACAAATATGTATAAAAAGATAATAGTGCAGCAGGTTGTGGCAAGGACCGATGAAAAAATTATAAATATACAATGTACGGAAAGTAAAAGTATCAGAATCTGAATACAGGCGTCCTAGAGCATTGAAATCTATACGGTAACAGCGCGCAGAGACAACTTACTGTGAATAGTGCTCGACCTCCTTGTATTAACTATGAACATATGTGAGTTGCCCTAGGTGTATACACTTCAATCAATCACTATATCCACAAAGTTCCAGGACTCTAAGCCAGTCTTGGCCGACATGACTCGCGTATGGGGGGAAGGGGTCATGCGGGGGTTCGGGGTAATAAAAATAATGTAAAAATAAACTTACGGTCATGCGCCGTCTCCGCTCCGTCCGGGTCCTGAATTTTGCTGAACAGGAAGCAGGCAGAGCAGGCAGCCTCCTACCCCTCTCTAATGCTGCAATGGAAGCGTTGTGATTGGCTGTGACGCCGACCCCACAGGCATCTATGGGGAGGCCATTTTCTCCCTGTAGGCTGCATGTAGCCTACATGGAGGAAATTCAGAGTGTATATGACTGATTTGGTCAGCCCTGGGGCCGACCAAACAGTCAGTGCACTCCGAGTGGGCAAGCCACTCCTCCCCTGGACTCCAGCAGACTCGCCCGCCCCCAAAATAAATTGGTAGTTTTTCCATTTTATTTTTCTGCTTCACTGCAGGAAAGCAGTGGGGTGACACTCCTCTGCCCTAATGAAGGAGCCGCCCCTGCTCTAAGCCCCCTTACAGGTGGGCGGATGTAGGAGTACCACGTTAGAGAAGCCGCCGAGACTGCTCCTCAGTGACTGTGCTGCCGACGTTTTTGAGATATCTATCTTTAAAAAAAAAGATTTCTGGGGATGTGAGTTCTTTCAGTAGACTTGTAAATCCTACTAAAATTTGATTGGCTGCCAACACGTATGATGGGAGAGTGCCTGAGGGGGTAAAAAGCATTTTTTTTAATTTTAGTGATTTCACGGCAAAAAGTTTTTAAAAACCAAGAGCGGGCCCCCGCTCTTGTATTAAAATAACCCCTGCATAGGCCAGGTCCCTGGGGCATATGCTACTTATAGGAGGGGGGACACAGTGTCCCACTCCTAGGGCTTATCAAAGCCCCAGGGACCACTACCTCCCCAGCGCACTTTTCATTATGAATGCGGGCGGGGCCACAGGACCCACCTGCAGCCCTAAGGACTGCCACCTCCCCAGGGCTATTTCAAATAATGTGGGAGGGGCCTCATGGACCCCCCTGCCCCAGGAACTGCCACCTCCCTGGGGCTAATTGAAACAATATGTGGGTCTTGCCGAACCCCCCTGCCCCAGGGACCACCACCTCCCCGGGCCTAATTTCAATAATAATGGGGGGTTGTCTCGCGGACCACCCTAAACTTGGAGACCGCCAACACACCAGGGCACTTTTTAAAAAAGTAATGCGGGGAAGGTCATAGGGCCTCCCCCGGGGACCGCCACCTCCCGGGGCACAAATTCAATAACAATTTTTTATTAATAAAGTGAAAAAAGGGTCAGGCCCCAGTGGATGGGCTCCCTGTGACGCAAAATGGTCCAGGGAAGGGGTGGCACACAGATCCCTTTCCTGAAAAAAACCCGAAAAAGCCATTAGCTCAACAGAGGCCCCGTCCCCTTTCTCCAGTACTCTGCAAACGTGCCTCCTGGCATGCTCCTGGTTGGGTGATAAAGTCGTCTTTGCTGCTCAGGGTCCTTAGTGTCCAACAAGATCTCCTGTTACCTCCAGTAAGCCCACACAGTGGGATTACCTAGAGATGATCAGAGGCTTCACCCCCATTCTCCACCACTCTGCAAACGTGCCTCTCAGTGCACTGCTGGTGGGGGGTGACGTCCCCTTGCCTCCTGAGGGTCTCAGGACTAAAGTGGGCTTCTTCCCCCAACGAGTAATGTGCCAGGAGGTGCGTTTGCAGAGTGGTGGAGAAAGGGGGCTTTGCCTCTGATGACCTCTCAGCAATCTAGGGGACGTGGCCAACAAAATCCTCTTACCAAACCCACTGTGTTCGACTTGCTGCTGGTAACAGGAGGGGCCCCCAAGGACTCTCAAGAGCCAAAGGGACTCCATCCCCCTTCTAGTAGTGAACCAGGAGGCACGTTTGCAGAGTGGCAGAGAAAGGGGGTGTGGCCTCCTATCAGGTCTCAGCAAGCCTGCTGTGTGGGACTAACTGGATGTAATAGGAGGGGTAGTTGGCCCCCAAGGACGTTCTTGGGGACCCACTACCCCTCTTGTTATCATCAATAAGTCCAACACAGAGGGATTGCTAAGTGGTTGTCGGAAGCTTTGCCCCTTTCTCCACTACTCTGCAAACGCTCCTTCTGGCATGCTCCTGGTTGTTGGATGAAGTCCCATTCGCTGCTGAGGGCCCTTAGGGGCCAACAAAACCTACTGTTACCTCCAGTAAGCCCCACACATTAGGATTGCTGAGAGTTAGTTGAAGGCCACGCCTCCTTTCTCCACCACTCTGTAAATGGGCCTCACAGTGCAGTGCTGGTGGGGGGATGAGGTCCCTTTGCCTCCTGAGGACCTCAGCACTAAAGGGGGCTTCATACCCCAACTAGTAGTGCAACAGGAGGCATGTTTGCAGACTGGTGGAGAAAGGGGGTGCAGCCACGGAAAGCCTCTAAGCAAACCCACTGTGTGGGACTTGCTGGAGGTACCAGGAGGGGTAGTTGGCCTCAATAGCCGAGGGGACTTCATTCACCTACTAGTAGTAAACCAGGAGGTGCGTTTGCAGAGTGGTGGAGAAAGGGTGCGTTGCCTCCTATCGGGTCTTAGCAATTCTGCTGTGTGGGACTTACACTAAATCATAGGAGTGGTAGTTGGCCCCCAAGGATGTCCTTGGGGGCCAACTACATGTCCTGTTATCTCCAATTAGACCCACACAGAGGAATTGTTAAGTGGTCTTTGAAGGTCATACCCCTTTCTGCACCCCTCTGTAAACACGGCTCGTGGTACACTACTGGTTGGGGGATGAAGTCCACTGTCCTCCTGAGGGTCCTTGGGGACCAAAAAACCCTCTTGGTACCTTCTGCAAGACCTACACAGTGGGACTCCTGAGAGCTGGTTGGAGGCCCAGCCCCCTTTCTCCACCACTCTGCAAAAGCAATTAATAGTTAAAAAACTATAAAAATCCACTGAAAAAAACAAAAGTTACAGGGACGTTATAGTTAGGAAATAGAATTTTTTTAAACTTTTGAAATTCACTGATAAAACCAAAAGTTACAGACACGTTAAAGTTAGGCTCAGGTTTCACTCATACAAAATCAGAGAAATTAAACAGTTATACTTAACTAACCTAACCATAACTCGTGCCCCCAATGCACTGCTTATGACCTCTCATATTACATTTCTCTGGTTTTGTATGAGTAAAACCTGAGCCTAACTATGACGTCCCTGCAACCTTTGTTTTTTTCAGTGCTATATACGTTTGAAGTCCCTACTTAGTCCACTCCACACTATGAGGAGGGCCTAGCAAGGCCACGCGGGAGCTGGGAAATTTGCCCATGAAAACAAGGTTGATTAAGAGAGCCCTATGTGATTGGGGGATATTGCTAGGCATGAGGAACTTTATAATGTTGTTTGATATATATATATATATATTCCGCTCCAACTCCATCAAGGGCAATCCTCGCACTCTTGTGGACGGGTGCAGTTAATGCGGTGGTGGCCCGCACTCAATATAACAGCTCCAGTTTCTAGCAAAAGAAACACTGCACTCAGGGCCCCATCAGAGATGCTTTATTAGACAAGAAACGTTTTCGGCGTGCTGCCTTCTTCAGCTTGTCATTGCTTGCACATTCTGTCCTGCTAGCGTTTAAAAACAGGAAAGTTCATGAGGTTCTGAAAATCTGGATTCGTATAATTATTCTGGACTCGAGAATTAAAACTTCGTCGAAGCATGACGAATTTGGTATCAAATGACCGAGAATGACGAGTACATCATGTACATATATTTTCAGCATAGTCGAGTGACGATTTCACCTCGAAATCGTCATTTACATTCTGAACCCTTGGCTCCCATTTATATGTTGCCCTTTACATAGGCCTTAATCCAGTTGAATTCAACTCCACAAGGACACATACTCCTTAATCGACTTTTCCATGACCTGTACAAGTTGGAACCATTGCCCCAGGCCGAACTCGTTAGGTCAGTTCCCCTCCCAGTGGCCGAGCAAGATAGCATCTAGGCTCAACAAACCATAAAACCATTTCAGCGCGCACACCTGCCATATCTCGCTCACATCTATCTCCACTCCTTTGCTTCACTTACTTTATGGTGGGGAGGTGCCCGTTTTTATTAGGGGTCCAGTGATATCTGATGAAATGTTGGGCCTTGCCAAATGATTTGTTGTAGGCAGCACGAAGTGAAATATGGACATGTCATCATGACTCTGCTTTCTCTTTTGTACTAAAAGTATGCTAACAATTTACTTTACAACCAAGAATGTTTTGCCTGGAGCCCAAAATTGTGTATAAGAAGAGAAGCCTGACTTTGTAAAAGTGTGCAGTCTCCTGAGAATATACCCGTATTGTACTTCTAGGACACTTGTTACCTTGGTTGCAGCCAATAAACTAATCTTTGACTTCACCTAGAAGACTCTGAGTTTCTGTAGGTCTGGATCAGGAAGAACCCGAGGTCTCTGGGTGTTGATTCCCTGGCACCGCTGGGTTACCGGTTCTGTGCCGGTTCTTAAAAACCCAGTACCTCAGTTGGCGCCCAACGTTTGGGGCGATTCCCGTGGTACCAGTTAGCCAGAAGATCGTGAGGAGCTTCGTGTGGAAATTCCGGAGGACGGCCAACCACCTCATCGACCCCTGCATGTCGACGTGGTCCGAAGGTCTTTGCTGCGAGGTTCCCCGCTTCCCGACGGCTACAAGGACTGCTGCCCTGGCTATCACCCTGATTTGGACCCTTGAAGTTTGGTAGAGCGAAACACTGAGACGAGTCTTCTGGTGACGTCATCGATATTTCAGTTAAGTATAAGTGGAGCGTCTCCCAGTCCTTAGTTGGACTTAGTTTTGGGTATCTTTTGGATACAAAGTTTTGTATTGGTACTTGCAAGCATCAAAACCGAAGGACTCGTGTATTCACGAGAAATATCGTAATCCATAATCCTTTGAAGTTTGGAACTAGACTCGAGAGCGAAGATGCCTAGTCTTAGACTTGGGAATTTGTTTTGTCTTGGTGGTAATAATAGGGACTCCCGATTGGAGGACTCATGTCCGGTTCCTCCAGTTGGAACTCCAACTTACGAGCTATATGTAAAACATGGGGTAGGCCCCATCACCTACAACGAAGTATGGATTAAATACACCAGGAAAGATGGTGTTCTAAAATGGCCCCAATATGGTAGCTTTGATTCTGAAATCTTAGACAACCTTGAAGTAAAACTCTTTAAAAAGAAAGCCCGGCCGTCGATGTTTGACTCTTTCCGCTTATGGCGTAAAGAAGCCAAACAAAAAGAAATTAAATTAGCTAAGAAAAATAAGAGAGAAGGAGGACTTTCAGTAATGCAAGCTGCTGTGCAGTTTAAGGATAATGAAGAAGAGCAGATGAATGAGCAGTTGCACAGGCAACGTAAACTGGCAATAGATAAGTGTGATCCAGTTTTGCCGTCTCTTCAGCAAGAGGCAGCAAAAGAGCGTGAAAAAGACCCATTAATGTCGCATTTGCTAAATTCACCACCCCCCTATGCGCAAAAAGCCACAGCACCCCCTCAACCTTTAGTTGCGCAAATTACGCCTCCTGCTCCTCCACAGCACCCACCAGCTGTTATTCAGCTGGCTCCTACTTCTTCGGTGCAGCCTCCCCCAGGCCCACCGACCACCTCTGTTTCACCTGTGTTTTCTACGATTTTGCCTACTGTACTTTTTACGTCTCCTAATGCTCCCTCTACGATTTTGCCTAGTGCCCCCTCTATTTCCCCTGATACCTCTTCTGCTATCTCTGCCCCTGCCCTATGTCACCCCGTCTTTCCATCTGTTTGTCCTTCAGTTTCACCTTCCATTCGGCAGAAAATGGCCAGCACTGTTACTAACCTTCTTTTACCTCTTTTCGGGTCGCCTACTACGACCCCTAACATGGGAAGAAGACAGTTGCGAAGTCAACTACCTGATTATCAAGAGAGAGATTCACTAAATAGTTTAGCACGGAAATGGGTCATGGACACTGTAAAATATGATGTACAGTCTGTCATGGAAGTCTTCCATCAATGGGAAGCAGCGACACAGAGATATGTTTTCGAACAGATGTGTGTTTTCCTTTGCGAGGATTTAGAAGACAATGATCAGGAATGCATCCCACGAGAGATGTGTCATGTACGATTTAGGTTCGGAGAGGGTATGATTGTTGGTCCAGATGTGGAAAAAGCAGTTGAAATGTTGTTATCATATCGGAGTAAGGGAAGCAGTTCTGGGTCACCATCTGAATCTAATACATCCAGTAGGAAAAAGGCACGACAATACCCTATGAGAGAAGTTCCCCCACAATGGAGAGAGGGTGACACGACTGCTGTCCCACCTATTCTGCCACACTTTCAGCGTGTATGGGTACATGTCCCATGGAAGCGAGCTGAAGTTTTAGCGCTCTTATGTGAGGAGCGATCCATTCTGCGGTCTAGTCCTCATCCAGGAGGCTCGACCTACATAAATTGCAGGTAAACCCAAGGCGCGTCCTTACACCAGCTCTGACGCATCCCCGTGCAGCGCTTGACCAGTGTGCAGCTACTGCTGTTTTAAAAGCCTCGTTTTGCGCAATTACTGCTGTTTTAAATGCCCCGTTTTTTGTCTTTTGGTTCGTTTTGGTTTTAACATTTTTCCCTGCTTTTAAGATTTGGCCTCGCCTACCTGCACTGCTGTCCTCTCAACTTGCACACTAATTGGATTACTTCACCGCATTTTCGCGGGTCCCTCGCCCTTGTCACGACGGCGGCCATCTTATGTGAGGAGCGATCCATTCTGCGGTCTAGTCCTCATCCAGGAGGCTCGACCTATATAAATTGCAGTCATGCATACGCGCAGCGTCATCGCGCAGCGGGATCGCCGGTCTTCCGCCGGAGTTACGCCAGAGTTCAGCCCGTCTGCGCCCGTCCGCGCTGAGGACGGGCTGCAGGCTGGGCTGGACCTGGTCTCTACACCTTCTCTATCCGGTAAGGCAACTAGGCGTTATGTTCCATCTGCGCTTTTGGCTCTCAGACCTCCCGTATGCCCCTCTGGGCATTGTTTTACCCCCCTAGGGATACTACAGTCTCGCCGCTGTATGGCCTGTTCATCTTCCTTCCATCCTCTCGTCCCCTGTCCTACTAGTCCTACTCCCTCCCCCCCTATGTCCACCATTTCTCTCAGAACTGGGTTTCTATTAAATGTGCGCTCGCTCATCAAACATAACCTTGCCTTCCACGACTTTGTTGATGAAAGACAGCCGGACTGGGTCTTCATTACGGAGACCTGGGCTACTGACTCCTCTGGACATGACCTTCTCTTAGCCATCCCAGAAGGCTATTCCCTACGTAGGCTCGATAGACCTATACGTAGAGGAGGAGGCATTGCCATCCTTTTTAAATCCTCCTTTACGTGTACGGTCAAACCTCTTTCCCCGCCTCAGGACCGTTTTGAAGCCCTATACTTCTGTATTACCTGTGCTCCATCGGTCTCTTTTATGGGGATATTGATCTACAGGCCACAGGTCACAGAGCTAATTTTCCCTCAGACCAACTCAGAATTCTTGAACCATATTTTGGAAAGCCCTCTCTTACCATCTTGGGCGACCTCAATTTCCATCTCGACGAGGTAGACTCTAATGATACTTTATCATTGGTCGAATCTCTCGGAGCATGTGATCTTGGTCAGCTTGTTACCAGTTCCACTCATAAGGCAGGTCACATCCTCAATGGGGTATTCTCTAATGATCTGAGACTTTCCAGTGGCTCACCTCTGCCGATGGTCTGGACCGATCATTTTGCTGTTCCGCTTCATCTAGCTTTCTCCACCTCTTACTCCACTAAGAAGGTGACTACCCCTTTTGTCTTTAGAAGAAATTTTAAAAACCTCACGGATAAGGCTCTTGCCTCTTTTGTCCCTTCCCCTGAGGCTCTTTTTCCAAAAGATGCGGATGAGGCAGCCCAAGACCTGAAGGATTCCATCACCAATGCTGTAGAAAAACTTGCTCCAGCATCCCTGCGTTATGTAGCCCGACGTAAACCATCAGCACCATGGTTTTCGGACCATCTTAGATTACTAAGACAGGGCTGCAGAAGCAGTGAGAGGAGGTGGAGGAAATCTTGGGATCCTATGGACCGGGAAACTCATAAGTCTGCTCTACGGGAGTATAAACAAAAAGTGATTTTGGAGAAGCAGGAGTACTTCTCCAACCTTACTAGCTCACTAACTTCCTCTAGGGAGCTTTTCAACATTGCGGACTCGTTATGCTCCCTACAACTCCCAGACCCTGTAGTCAGTTCTCAACGTCTCTGCGACGACATTGCAGACTTCTTTCACAAAAAAATCTTTGATATTCACACTTCACTAGAAGCTCAATGTCTCGCTCTGGATAAGAATATCCCCCCTGGTATAAGCACTCTTGAGTCACTGGATACAGCCCCTTCTAGTCTTCTTTCGGACTTTCCACCCTTGTCTCTGGAAGGATTGAATCTCCTACTTGATAGGATAAAATCCTCCTCTCCGCTTGATCCACTACTTCTTAAAAAGCTGAAAGAGTGTAGGAGCAGTCTTCTTCCCTCATTGTTGGCGGTGATGAATAAGGCGATTGCCCAAGGCTCTTTTCCATCGGCATGGAAGAAGGCTATTGTCAAGCCGCTTCTCAAGAAACCTTCACTTGACCCCGGCCTCCTTAAAAATTTTAGGCCCATTTCCCTGCTCCCTGCACCTGCGAAAATTCTAGAAGTACATCTGAACTGTCACTTATCTTCTTTTCTTGAGGCCTCTGAGTATCTTGATATCACCCAACATGGATTTCGTAAACATCACAGCACAGAATCTGCTCTCACCTTTGTAGTCGATAACATCCGACGCAAAGTTGATGCTGGACAAACTACTGTTCTTGTGCTATTGGATCTCACGGCCGCATTCGACACCCTGTCTCCTGCCATTTTAACATCTCGGCTTAGGGAGGCAGGTGTCACCGGGTCGGCCCTGGGCCTCCTCAACTCCTTTCTCCTTGATAGGGAACAGAGAGTGATGCTCGGAAACCACCTCTCCCCAGCTAAGTCTTTGCAATGTGGGGTGCCACAGGGGTCGGCATTAAGTCCGACCCTGTTTAACATCTACGTGGCCCCCCTTGCCAGGCTTGTAAGATCGCAGGGGATGGAGGTGGTATCATACGCCGATGACACCCAGATTATGGTGTCACTCACCCATTCCTCAGTCATAACATCTGCCTCTAGCTTCAGGTCCTGTATGCAACATGTTGCAGATTGGATGGTCATCAACTCCCTGAAGCTAAATGGCGACAATACTGAGGTACTGGTCTTTGGGAAGGACCAAGATGTCTGGTCGAGCGATTGGTGGCCTCCCTCTCTTGGTGCCTGTCCCACTCCTTCTCAGTCTGCCAGAAATCTGGGTGTGGTGTTTGACACTTCACTCTCGATGTCCCTTCAGGTGAATCGGACGGTTGCAACCTGCTGGGGAGTAATCAGAACACTCAATAGAATTTGCAGCTATCTGTCCCTTCAAGCACGTAAGCAGATTGCAGTCGCCCTTGTTGGTTCCAGGTTAGATTACTGCAACTCCCTCTACATGGAGTCCAACAAGGGCCTCATACATCGGCTGCAAATAGTGCAGAATGCTGCTGCACGCTTCGTCCTAGATCTCCCTAGGGCATCTTCTGCTACTACTGCAAGGAGAGACCTCCATTGGCTGCCTATTCATCACAGAATTTATTTTAAAATTCTTTGCATGACTTATGGAGCCCTCGAGGATGGACCGAAAGG
This sequence comes from Lissotriton helveticus, assembly GCF_964261635.1. Taxonomy (NCBI): domain Eukaryota; kingdom Metazoa; phylum Chordata; class Amphibia; order Caudata; family Salamandridae; genus Lissotriton; species Lissotriton helveticus. Next base: position 2,105,159,623 of record NC_136059.1, on the reverse strand, counting down.
CGCCATCAGCTCTCTGCTTACTCGCTACCATCCCACAAGGTGTCTTCGATCTTCGGGACTTTTCCAGCTTGTTGTCCCTCGTTTCAAGCTCACCAGATGGGGAGCCAGGGCTTTCTCTGTCGTTGCCCCCCAGCTCTGGAACATCGTGCCTATGGAGATCAAAACCCTACCTTCCCTGGATCTGTTCAAAAAGGCCTTAAAAACATGGTGCTTTTCAAGAGCCTACATAGGTTGAACTGCAGGGTTTTCGTTGTTATGAGCTGGTTTTCTGAATTAGGCGCCTTGACGCCCATTGGGCTAAGTTTGCGCACGATAAGATTCCTTAAAAAAAAAAAAAAACATTACCAGATCCGCGTAAAAATGCTGCAGAGTACTATAAAGAATTGTCACAAACTGCTGGGTCATGTATAATGAATTTAGCCGATATCGATATGTTATTTGGGAATGTTGTTCCACAGCCTTTATGGGGTAAAATTCGTCATATAAATCATGACCAGGAATTAGGTGACACATGGGCTAATATTACCGCTGCAGATGCCCGACAAGTTGGTGGTGCCAAGCCTGAGCCTTTGATAGCAGAACTCCCTGGTAAAATAGTAGATTACATGAAAACGATAATGCCTGCAATACGCGTAAATTGGGATAAGTTGTCTGCATGCAAGCAAAAGAAAGAAGAAACAGTTTCAGATTTCTTCACCTGGTTTGAAGAAACATTCGTTGACCACAGCGGTCAAGATATGACCACAGAAGGTGGTCAGAGATTGTTTGTCGATAAATTCGTGCACAATCTGCTTCCAGAATTGTGTAAAAATTTAAAAGATTCAGAAAGTTCTTGGGCAGTCTCATCTTCAGCCCAGATATTGGCCACTGCACAATATTACGAGAATAGAGACAAAGATGAGAAAGATAAAGTAGAAAAGAAAACTAGAGAACTAAAAACGAAGGTTTTGCTACAGCAAGCCTATCCGCCACGTGGTGGTGGTAATCAAAATAATAATGGTCAGAATCACTACCAAAATACTTTTCAGCAGCCTCAACAGTATCAGAGAAACTCGCAAAGATTCGAGTATACTCAACCCCGTGTATCTGTAGGCCCCAACCAGTGTTTATATTGCAAACAAGAGGGTCATTACAAGTATAATTGTCCTATTCTATTACAACATGCGAATGAAGTTTCTGGTGTTAGAGGTCGTGGCAGTCAGCAAGCACCTAGAGGTAGAGGGCGTGGAAACGCCCCTCAGGACACACGTCCCCTTCCACCACAAAACTCTATGAACAGGTTTGATCAGCAAAATAACGTATCTGATAGGACAGCTCAATACTACGTTGATGATTATTACACAGAAAATGAGCAGTTGGAGAATAATGATTGCTAGGACAGCCATGGACAAAGAGAGGGAGTTGTTTCAGTTCCAGTAGATCAGAGTGGACCTTACGTTGAGGTGATTACATCAGGTGTCTCAGAACCTTTTCTGTTGGATACTGGTGCTACAAAGAGTTCTATTATGCACTCCAAACTCCCTGGTGCACCTTTGTCTGGCAAAATGAACGTTTCTGTAGGTTTTTCTGGCGCCCCAGTTAGAAATCCAATTTCTGACCCTTTATCTCTTTCTGTTGGTCCTTGTGAATTCGAAGCACCCCTTATTCTGACAACAGGTTGTGGTGAAAATTTGCTAGGATTGGATTTGTTAAAAAGATTGTATGCGACTTTGTACAGTTCTCCTTCAGGAGTACAACTTACTTTAGGTAAGAAAGTGGTTTCTCCCATGTATTTGTCGAGAGATGCACTTCCAGCAGAATTGTCATTTCTCCCGGATATTCTTTGGGCTACTGGTCCTAATGATGTAGGTCTTTTAGAAATTCCACCATATGTTGTAACATTGAAGTCCAATGTCAAAATGCCACGAATTCCCCAATACAAAATATATAATGAGGGTGAAAAAGCTTTACTAGCGATTGTTTACGAATTGATTGAAAAGGATGTGATTGAAGAAACACGAGGCAATGTTTGCAATAGTCCTGTTCTACCTGTTTTAAAACGAACTGACCCTTCTCAGCCACCTGTGTACAGATTTGTGATTGATCTTCGAGAAGTAGATAAGATAGTTGTGCCACAATTCCCAGTTGTCCCCGACATTACCACATTATTGACTATGATTCCAGCTTCTGCTTCATGGTTTTCGGTGATTGACCTAAAGAATGCTTTCTTCAGCATCCCAATTGCTGAGGAGACCAGGGATATCTTTTCCTTCAGTTTAGGAGGTCGAAGCTTCCGCTTTAAACGCGCTCCTCAAGGCTACTGTGAAAGCCCATCAATATACAGCCAAGCTCTGAAAACACAGCTTGACACGATTATTTTGCCTAAAGCTGCCACTCTTGTACAGTATGTGGACGATTTGCTCATTGCTGCAAACACTGAGAAAATTTGTAAAAAGGCCACATTGACATTATTGCGTCATCTGTGTGATCTGCATCACAAGGTGTCACTTTCCAAGCTTCAATATTGCCGACAAGAAGTGACCTACTTAGGTCACCTCTTATCAAAGGAGGGAAGGAAACTGACCCCAGAAAGAATTCAGGCAATAGCAAAATTGAGTGTGCCAAGAACACAGAGAGAAGTGCGTGCTTTCTTGGGCATTACATCGTACTGTAGACAGTGGATTCCAAATTTTTCGTTAGTGGCCAAACCCTTGGTGGCATTAACGTGTAAAAATACACCAAATCCCATTCCTTGGTCTGAAGAGTGTCAGAAAAGTTTTCTCGAATTACGCACAGCATTATGTTCGGCTCCTGTGTTAGGTACCCCCAACTACAGTAAGCCTTTCACATTGTATGTCCACGAGAAGGAAGGCTGTGCATTGTCTGTGCTGACTCAGTTATTCGGAGGTAGACAGCGGCCATGTGCCTACTTTTCGTCAACTTTGGATCCGGTAGCTAAAGCATTGCCAAGTTGTTTAAGGGCCACAGCAGCAGCAGCTGTTTCTATTTGACAGTCTGCAGGTCTAGTAATGAATAATACACTAATCGTGATGGTCCCGCATGCAGTAGACACATTGTTAAATAGGACCAAGACACAGCACTTAACTAGTGCTCGACTGTCCAGTTACGAATTAACGCTGCTAGCGAGCCATGTGCACATAAAACGATGCAGTACCTTAAATCTAGCCACGTTGTTACCAATTGCAGAGGAATCAGATGCTTTAGAACAGCACGATTGTTTCTTAACAACAGAGGAAGAGACGAAAGGGAGAGTGGATTTATTTGACACTCCTCTTGCTGAATGTGATGGTACATTATGGGTAGATGGTTCATGCTTTAAGCTTCCAAATGGTAACGTGACTGCAGCATATGCTGTCACGACTTTGCACACAGTTGTTGAAACTGCACGAATACCACATGGTTCAGCTCAAGCCGCTGAATTAGTCGCACTGACGAGAGCATGTGTATTGTCTAAAGGAATGAGAGTGACTGTCTACACTGATAGTCAGTATGCGTTTGGAGTGGCTCACAGCTTTGGACGATTGTAGAGAGAACGTGGATTCCTGACTTCGCATGGAGCTAAGATTCAGCATGGTCAGTTGGTGAATGAGCTTCTTGAATCACTGACCTTGCCTCTGCAAATGGCGATTGTGAAATGTAGTGCTCACAAGAAGGTGACTGATGATGTTGGTCGTGGAAATGCATTTGCTGATGAGACCGCTAAAGAAACGGCAAAGAATGTGATGAGCCGAATGTATGTTGCAGGCCCTGAAAGATGGACTGGTGAGGTTGGAATATGTGAGGATACGATAGAGAGTGTGAAGTCCATCCAAGCTGAGGCCACAGAGAAAGAGTTGAGCACGTGGAGAGAGAGTACAGGGAGAATGGATGCAAATGGTTGTTGGGTTGAATTGGCAGAGCATCAGAGATGGTTGTTACCCGATGCATATGTGCTTGCAGTGGTTACAATGGCTCATGGAATGGCTCATATCAGCGTGAAAGGGATTTGCGAGTTGTTGGCCCCAGTATGGAAGAATTCAGGGATTCCCAAGTGTGCAGAGAATGTTGTCAAAAATTGCATGGTATGTCTGAAACACAATCCTGGTAGGGGAACCCCAACTCCAGCTGGTCATTTTGCACCTCCTACGTATCCGTTTGAGGTTTTGCAGCTAGATTTCATACACATGGAGAGGTGCAACAACTTAAAATATGTGCTCGTTGTTGTTTGTGCTTTCTCAAGATGGGTGGAAGCCTATCCCCTAAAAGACAATACTGCCTTGTCCACAGCAAAAGCCCTTGTGAAAGAGTACTTCCCCAGGTTCGGAATGCCTCGAATGGTCTGGTCTGACAACGGAAGTGAATTTGTGGGTCGTGTGATGAAAAGAGTGTGTGAAGGGCTAGGCATTAGGCAGAAGTTCCACGCTGCAAATCACCCCCAATCAGCTGGATTAGTAGAATGTTACAATGGCACTTTAAAACTTAAATTGGCCAAAATCCAAGCGAGCACAGGTCTTAAATGGCCTGACGCTCTACCCCTAGCACTCCTATCCACCAGAATGACTGTGCATTCGCGAGAGAAACTCAGCCCTTACGAAATTGTCTTTGGCCGGCCAGCCAATATATGGGGAGTGCCTAGGCCCACGAAGTTCAGCGAGCTGCAACACCCTATTTTGCTTGATTACTTGTATGAATTGACGGCTAAATTGCGTGTTTTGCATCAACAGGTCCACAACACCCTGCCTCCGGTCTCTGAGACTCCAGGTCACTCCATTGTCCCTGGATCCTGGATTCTCGTGCAAAACTTTCAAAGGACAAAGAACGACCAGCCCAGGTGGACCGGGCCGCACCTCGTCCTTCTTTCCACGAGGTCAGCTGTTCGAGTGGAGGGGAAGGCCAACTGGATCCACGGGGTCCATTGCAAAAGAATCCCTTCACCTCCGTCACATGACCAGTGGGTCCAGAAGGGTGTCACTGACTCAGAGCTTACAACTGTGCCACGTAACATACCTGTCAGCGATGACCGTATAAAAGGAACTAACCCTGAATGCGAAAGCGAGAACATTTTTCAAGAGACTGTGCCACCACCAGAACAATTGAACTCTTTGGAGCCTGAACTGCTGTTTCAGGACCAGACAGTACCAGGAAAAAGACGCTACAATTTGCGACCGAGAAAAACAGACTAATAAAAGTGATTCCTTTTTATGATTTGAGACCAAGACCTATGGACAAATAAAATTATCCTTTTTTCCTCCCAAGTACTATTTTTGAAAGTGCAGATCTCCCATCTAGGTAACTTGCTTATTTTTGTTTTTCGAACCGCCATCCGGGTTCCGCTGCTAGGGCCGCGGTTGATTAAAAGTCTTTTGGGTGCAGCTGACGACGTTAGGTCGGTAGTTCTGGTCAGTCCAAGGGAGTTGCCCTAGACTGACGGAAGCATCCTTTAGCAGAATCAACCTCCCACCGCGGGCAGCACTTTAGAGAGGATGGAGTTTCCTGATGTGGAGAGACCTGCCAAACCAATGAACTTTAAGCAGAGACTGTGTAACACGATGACAAAGAAAAGTTTTATAATATTGTGTATTTTTATGCTATCCAGCATAATGACCTTTTTGATAAGTTATGCTTTATTCTCTTTCCATGTAACATTTGCGCCCACTGCATCACCCATACCCCCTCCTACTGTTTCCTCTCATTCTTTCCACCCTCTGCCTGACCACGAATCAAATAGGAGATTAGAGTTCGTTAATAACTCCTTTGTTCAGTTATTACACCAACACCAACTTGTAATGAACACAACTAACTGTTGGGTGTGCGGTCTCATGCCTCACACAACGGATAAAGGTATCCCCTATTTGGTCCTGCCATTTAGTCACAATGGTTCAGTATGGGCATATAGGACAATGTTCATATATGCACGAGAAATCCAACCCCTACGTTCTGTAAAAGACAACCTCAAGACTAGAGCCCTAGTCAAAGGTATAGTTGACATGATCAAGGAAGTAACTTCTTATGAAGATACTCCGGATGATGAGATACTTGCATATGTAGGTTGGAACGTGACCGGATATGGCACTACGTTAAGTGAGAAACAGCAAGCTAAAAGATCGTCCCCTATCTGGATCGTACCCCATCAAGGTCACCTGTGTCTGCAAGGTGTTGGCAAGAATCCCAGAGCTCAGCTAGGGAAGAGTATCTGTACAGAAACGTATGTTTTTGGATCTCAGACTTCCCCGGCGTTTTTAGCCGCTAAGGGTACTTATTTCATCTGCCATGATAGAGCCTATACATGGTTGCCCCCTGACTTCTCGGGCTCATGTTTTGTTTCATTACTGTTACCTCCCACCTACACAGCAGCGGCGGATTACCACCGGACAAGGGTAGTTAGAGGTGTTTTGAGTAAAGAAGACACTGCAGGTCAAGAATTTGGGGACTTTGCAAAGGGTTTTCTGCCGTTCTCGGGATCCATGGCTAACAGTAGAAACATAAGGCAATTAACAAGGGTAGTTGAGTCCACCGTGACTGAAACTGCTGGTGCCCTTAGTAACTTGACTCCTGAGCTCCAGTCAGATCGACTTATGACCCTTCAGAACCGGGTCGCTTTGGATGTTATACTTGCAGACCGAGGTGGAGTATGCAAATTGATCCAGTCTAGTTGTTGCATTTTCATCCCAGATAATGCTCCAACCGTGTACAGGGCCATCTCCAAACTACATAAGATTTCTGAATCTATCCATGTGGATAAAGGAGATTGGTCGTTAATGGGATGGTTCTGGGAACTGATATCTGCCTGGGGATGGAAAATTCTGATGGTCATTGGGATGGTCTTAGCCATTCTTTTCCTGTTCTGTCTGTGCATACAGTGTGCTCCTGCAATATGTGGCCTCTGTGTTACATCATGTGTAAGGAAGCCTGTGTCAAGAGATGAACTAAGTACTAGAATGATGTTACAGCAACATCTCAATGACTTTACGAATATCGATCTGGACTCAGACTAACATGAGGATAGATTAATTGCCTATGTAAGGGCAAAAGGAGGGATTGAGGTTCTGAAAATCTGGATTCGTATAATTATTCTGGACTCGAGAATTAAAACTTCGTCAAAGCATGACGAATTTGGTATCAAAAGACCGAGAATGACGAGTACATCATGTACATATATTTTCAGCATATTCGAGTGACGATTTCACCTCGAAATCGTCATTTACATTCTGAACCCTTGGCTCCCATTTATATGTTGCCCTTTACATAGGCCTTAATCCAGTTGAATTCAACTCCACAAGGACACATACTCCTTAATCGACTTTTCCATGACCTGTACAAGTTGGAACCATTGCCCCAGGCCGAACTCGTTAGGTCAGTTCCCCTCCCAGTGGCCGAGCAAGATAGCATCTAGGCTCAACAAACCATAAAACCATTTCAGCGCGCACACCTGCCATATCTCGCTCACATCTATCTCCACTCCTTTGCTTCACTTACTTTATGGTGGGGAGGTGCCCGTTTTTATTAAGGGTCCAGTGATATCTGATGAAATGTTGGGCCTTGCCAAATGATTTGTTGTAGGCAGCACGAAGTGAAATATGGACATGTCATCATGACTCTGCTTTCTCTTTTGTACTAAAAGTATGCTAACGATTTACTTTACAACCAAGAATGTTTTGCCTGGAGCCCAAAATTGTGTATAAGAAGAGAAGCCTGACTTTGTAAAAGTGTGCAGTCTCCTGAGAATATACCCATATTGTACTTCTAGGACACTTGTTACCTTGGTTGCAGCCAATAAACTAATCTTTGACTTCACCTAGAAGACCCTGAGTTTCTGTAGGTCTGGATCAGGAAGAACCCGAGGTCTCTGGGTGTTGATTCCCTGGCACCGCTGGGTTACCGGTTCTGTGCCGGTTCTTAAAAACCCAGTACCTCATTCATTTTCATTAGACATGGCCGTTCGGCAACGAAAGAGGACTTACAATTCACTCGAAAACCCAATGATGCATTCTGGGATTCCGAGTTCAGCTGGTGGGTATTTCGCCAAGTTCCTCTTCTTATTCAGGCTCAATTGCGCTGTGATGTCCTTCCCATAGGTGTTTGCACCAACTGCTCAGATCTTCCATATTGTAGGTAATCCGTGTCCTTTAAAATCACCGACAGTCATGTCACCGAAGTGCTGGAAATGCCATCTCATCAGGGGGCCCAACGTCCAACCCCAGGACCCTTGTTGCACTCGACGCTGGAAACAGTCATATAGACTGTGTCACCAACAGTATGTATTACTGTCGACTTCGTCGGCGGCGAGGCTCTGGATTCCTGAAGGGCGGTGCCATTGCCTGTGTACATTCCGCTCCAACTTCACCAAGGGCAATCCTCGCACTCTTGTGGACGGGTGCAGTTAATGCGGTGGTGGCCCGCACTCAATATAACAGCTCCAGTTTCTAGCAAAAGAAACACTGCACTCAGGGCCCCATCAGAGATGCTTTATTAGACAAGAAACGTTTTCGGCGTGCTGCCTTCTTCAGCTTGTCATTGCTTGCACATTCTGTCCTGCTAGCGTTTAAAAACAGGTAAGTTCATTTTCATTGGACATGGCCGTTCGGCAACGAAAGAGGACTTACAATTCACTCGAAAATCCCAATGATGCATTCTGGGATTCCGAGTTCAGCTGGTGGGTATTTCGCCAAGCTCCTGTTGAGGAATGTACTTATTTATCAATGCGCAGCTGTTCTACTATGTTATGGTCACGTCACATAACGTCATCCTCCGAATGTTCGGGAATGATTTATGTGACGTCACTACGGTCTCACGGCAGACTCTGTCACTGTTTTGCCGAGAGTGCCCGCATTCTTCTGGGCTCCTTGTGGGCCTTCGATATAGTGAGTAATAAACTCAGTTAAATCAACTTCTTTGTGCCATCGCCTTATTGATACGCAACAATTGGCGACGAGGGTCAAGGAGAACGGAGGCTCACGGGAATAAAAATAAATACAGAAGTACATCTGTGAGTAACTTTTAATCGGAAGCTTAAGCGCAGAAGATATCGAAGCCTACTGCAGGACTCAGACGCAAAGTAAGTTCCGGCGAACTGAGCGCTATTGTAGGCAGAACCTGCAAGCAGTAAGGGCAGGGAGGAGTGTCGATGTCAGTCAGCTGGTACGTGTCAAAGTCAGTCAGCTGGTACGCGTGAGGCATGCCGGGAGCAGTGCTGAGGGAAACTGACTTACAATTGGGTCAGTGAGGAAAACGTCATTGCGCGACGTAACGGCGGCCATTTTACAGGCAAATGACTTTCCTTGAAATCCTGTCAGGAAACATAGCGTTTAGTAAAAGCGACTTTGAAATTGACCCGCATTTGCGAGATTGATTTTACGAACTGAAAGCGAAGCGAAGGCTTAGCTATAAGCATAAATAAAAGCTAATGACTTTTTATGAGAAAGAAATAAGAAGCTTAAAGTAAGAAATAATAAGGCTTGGTGCAAGCTCGTAAGGGATACAAGTAAAGAGAGTGTTTTAAAGTTGGCTGTGAGACAAGTAGCAACTGGAGAAAGATGGCACAAAGTAATAATATATGTGTACCACCACTTTTTCATGATGAGCCAGGAAGACCTGTGATGAAATGGAAAAAATGGTTAAGAGCTTTTGAAAATTATATTATCTCAATTGATGGAAAGAAATATGATGCAGAAAGGAAAACATCACTGCTGTTTGGGTTATTAGGAAAAGCAGGACAAGATGTTTTTGATAGTTTACCAGAGTACGAAAATCCCCCCGGAATTTTCATACCAAGGAATGAATATGATGAGGCAATAAAAAGACTTGAGAAACAATTGGATGAGGAACCGAACATAATGGTGGGGAGGCATAAAATTTGCATTGAGAAAGCAGGAGGAAGGAGAGACAATTGAGGAGTACATAGCTTGTTTGAGAATTCTTGCAAGGGAGTGTGAATATGAAGACATGACTGACACGTACATTAGAGATCAAGTAGTGTTTTATTGTTATTCAAAAAAGGTGCAGGAAAGGTTACTTGCATGTAAAAAACCAACTCTACAAGAGGTTGTGGATATCGCTAAAGGAATAGAGAGATCATTAATATCCACAAAAGAATTGTCATGTACCAATAGTAATGCTAATGTATTTTACTTGCAGGAAAAAAGAAAAGGCGACAGCAAAGGCAATGACAAGGGTGGGAGCAACAGAAAGGTAGGAGTTAGAAATCTAATTTGTTTTAGATGTGGCGCTTAGGACCATTTAGCCGATTGCAAGTCATGCCCTGCTCTAAACAAAAAATGTGCAAAGTGCAAGAAAATAGGTCATTACACTACATTGTGCAAGTCAAAAGTAACTTATAGTAATGTAAAAGTGAATGCTATTGGTGAGTACGACGAGGAAATGTACACTGATATTGTACTGTATATTGAAATGATAGATGGTAAAATTAAAGGACCAGTAGGAGAAGTCAAAATTGGTGATGTCGAATTGCAGTTTACTGCCGATTCAGGGTCACCAATCACCATCATATCTGATAAGTTATATCAAGGAAAATGGAAGGATGTAACGTTGCAAGAAACTGACATAAACCCAAAGGAATTTGGGGAACAGGACATTGACATGGTAGGGTATTTTTGGGATACTGTTACCTTTAAGGAAAGAGTGATTACAACTAAAATATATGTAGCAGAGAGAGGAAGGATTTTAGTCGGATGGAAGGATTTGGCAAAGCTAGGAGTAATCTTGCAACCAGGTGCTAATGATCCTATAATCTTAAAAGAAGATTTTGTAAACAGCATAAGTATGGAGGATGAAAACAAGAGTTTAAGAAATGTGCTGGAAAAGTATAGAAACATATTCAGAAATGAGATAGGGTGCGTAAAAGGATTTACTCATGACATAAAATTGAAAGGAAATGCAGTGCCTATAAAGCACAAGGTAAGAACAGTACCTTTGTCAATAAAAGCAGATTTAAAGAAAGTACTGGAAAAACGGATACAGGAGGGCGTGATTGAGGAAACAGATGAATCCGAATGGGTGTCAGCAATTGTAGTTTCCAAAAAAAAAAGAACAGGAGACTTAAGGCTATGTGTTGATCTAAGATCTTTAAATAAAAACATTTTAGTGAACTGTCACCCACTCCCCAAGATTCAGGAGATACTCCAATCTGTCACTGGTTCAACATTTTTCACTTTAATAGATTTAAAGGCAGCATACCATCAGGTAGTTTTGACTGATAATAGCAGAAAACTAACCACATTCATAACACCGTTTGGGGCTTACAGATACATCTGCCTACCATTCGGGCTAGCTTCGTCATCAGGTGTCTTCCAAAAACGAATGGACATACTGTTCAGCGATATGAAAGGTGTAGAGGCTTTCCAGGACGACATCCTGGTACACTCAAAAACAGAAAAAGAACACCTAGAGGTCCTGGAGAAGGTTCTAAATGTGCTCAAGAACAGGGGAATGACAGTCTCAAAAGAAAAATGCAAATTCATGGTGAATAAACTTGAGTACCTGGGTCATGTCTTAACCTCTGAAGGAATCACACCCAAGGACGATTTAGTAAAAGCCATCAGAGAAGCACCAGAGCCCTGTGACAAGGAAACATTGAAATCATTCTTGGGCCTCAGCGAATACTATTCCAAGTTCATAAAAGGATATGCGGACATAGTTGAACCTTTGAGGAAGTTGTTGAGAAAAAATGTGAGCTACACATGGTCAGAGGAACAGAGTCAAGCCTTCAAAGAGATTAAGATAGATATTGCAAAAGCTCCTGCACTTAAACCGTATGACCCAGAACTTAATAATGTGGTCACTGTAGATGCCAGTGCCAAAGGGATAGGGCTGTATTCTGCCAACTTCAAGGAGAAAATGAGAATACGATCGCTTTTATATCCAGAAGGTTAAATGAGACCGAAAAGAGTTATAGCATAATAGAACGTGAGACACTTGCATGTGTTTGGGCTGTGCATAAATTGAAAGATTACCTGTGGGGTAAAAGATTTACAATAATAAGTGACCACAAGCCTTTGATCTACCTGATTGAAGGTTCAGGAAGAGGTAATGGTAGAGCAAGTTCTAGACTGTTGAGGTTACTATCCAAGCTGCAAGAGTACAACTTCAGCATTCACCATATAAAAGGTGGAAAGAATTGCAGAGCTGATTTCCTATCACGGTTGCCGGTGAATGATCAGCAAGATGATTCACTTGATGATACGGAATGTGTAGTGGCATGGGTGGACGCAACTGCCATGTGCTGTGGATCTATCACAGAGAGGGAATGGCTAGAGAGTCAGGAGAATGACAAAATAATGGGAAAAGTTATGTCTCATATAAAAACGAAATGGCCACCAATCCGAAATCTACAAAATGAATTAAAAAGCTATCAGCAGGTGGAAGAAGAACTGACCATAGAAAGTGGTTTCCTTAAAAGAGGAAATTTGTTTATACCACCTACAGGACTCAGACGCAAATTAATAAAACTAGCCCACAAAGGTCATCCAGGTAGTACAGCCACAAGGAATATTCTGAAAATGCACTACTGGTGGCCGGGAGTAGACAAAGAAGTGAGAGAGCATATAGATAGATGTGAGGAATGTCTCAAAGCAGACAAACACTGGAGGATCAGCAGAGGAGAACTGCAAATGGTTGAGATACCAAATGGACCATGGTCAAAGGACGCTATAGATTTTGCGGGACCGTTTGGGGTGTTGTCTGAGGAATGCAAAAACATAATTGTGTTAACCGATTATTACTCAAAGTGGGTGCACTACAAATTTGTGAGCACAGTGACCACGAATGTGGTCATTGAATTTCCAAAGAAAGTGTTTGCACTCGAAGGACAGCCCAAAATTATAGTATCAGACAATGGTACTCAGCTTGTGTCCAGTCAGATGACAGAGTTTTTGGAAAACGCAGGAATAAAACAAGAGAAAACACCATTGTATAGCCCCAAAAGTAACGGTCAAGTGGAAAGAATTAATACATTCATTAAAGAAGGGATCCAACTAGCGATTGCTTCAAAACTGAATGTCAAGGAGTATATACAGGAAAAAATAAACACATACAACAATACACCCAACGAAACTACCAAGCACACACCTTTTTTCCCTAGGGATTGTGTAGCATCGTTTTTTCACTTACACAATCCCTAGGGATTGTGTAGCATCGACTACGGTGCACAAGGACGCCCATAGAGGACCTGTACTCTTAACCTCTTTCGGAATCAGCCAGACAGGGACACTGCTTCCCTTGAGATTCGGTATTCTGGGCTCACGCATTTCCGTGAGCTACATTGTGTTTTTTGTCTACATTGTTTTTGTCCACAATTCGGTGTGGGCTAGAGTTATTATACTGTTTCTTTCGGCATATATTACTGTCCTGAGGATGAAGCTTTGATTATATATGGTTCGAAACGTCGTCGACCTAACACACTAAGGGGCCGATTAGGATGGCGGACGGACTTGCGTCCGTCCGCCATCCCAGAGGTGGAGGGACCGTCCGCATGGGCTGCGGCGGTCCCTCCGTGCAAATTAGGATGTGACCGCCACCCTGGCGGTCACATCCTGGATATTTAACATTGCGGCGGGTGCTGCTCCAAGCAGCACCCGCCGCAATGTTAAAAGTGCATGTGTAACATTTACATGCACAAAGCGGCAGGCACCGCGCGGTGCCTGCCGCTTTGTGCATGTAAATACTGGGGGGTACCATAGGTACCCCCCATGTGCACCCCCCACCCGCCTACACCCTGGGGGCCCGCAACGGGCCCCCAAAATCAAAAGTACACATGCTTTTCCACGGCGGAAAAACCGCCGCGGAAAAGCATGTTTACTAATGCTTCCTAATTTGGCTGGCGGTGTCTGATAGACACTGCCAGCCAAATGAGAGCATTTCCGCCGTGGTTGTTATCTGCCCGCGGCGGAAAAGCAGCGGACAGAAACCAAGACCCACCAGCCATCGTAATGCTGCGGTGGGTCTTTGTTGACTCCGCAGAGGATTTTCCGCCTCCTCCGGGCCGGAGGTGGCTTCCGCCGGCGAGGCGGAAAATCCTCCATCCTAATCGGCCCCTTAATGCATAATTGCACAGTGAATCTCTGTATGCATATGTGGTTGTTGTGGATTGTCTGCATATGATTTATGATACTCAGATGACCCCACTTTGCCTATAACCCTGTTTTGTTCCTGTCTTCCCAGTGTGTGAGTTGGACATCGGCTGGTGTCCCACTTGTATTACAGCATGCACTACCTTTATTTTTCTATTATGTGAAATTAAACTGTCCGGCTGGACATTTGGAATATAGCACTATCTAGTCTATATTTATTTAGCTCTCAAACTTTCTTGTCTAGGGATCATTGTCTCTGTTAGCAAGTATCTACCCAAGGTCCCTAGTTTATTGCGCCCTGGGTTCCCTTGTATTGTTTAAATAATCCTTCCGTGCTACCCCATTGGCCTTTGCATGCGACTTATTCTAAAAGACTGCACGCAATTGGCAAGAGGCGGGAGCATTGCTCCGCCTATGGCCTATTGGTGTCTATTACACGCTTGCTGCGTCTAATAGACACCAATAGGACATGGGGGTTCAATTATCTTGCCCAGACAGGGGCGTGATAATTGAAACCACGTGTGTGGCTGTGCACCAATTGTTTTCTATAACCGAATGGAAAACATTACTACTTCTAGTAATTGTTAATAAATCAAAGTCCATTAAAATAGTTGGGACCATGCAGATGGTTGTATTTTTAATGGGGGAGGGAGGGGTGTGAGAGGACGTTGTTATTATACTCCACATTAAGATAGTGCCAATTACCAGTCATAACATCTTCCTTCGTGGTATTCCTGTTAAAGAATCTGTGTCTTACATAATGGTTTCTGCAATATCACTTTAAGTTCAACTCTATCATAGAACAAGCATTTGCAATGCAATAGATCTCGCATGATTAAAGTTTGAGCTATTGGTGTTGCAATATTTAGCAATGCCAATAGCTCAAACGTTAATAATGTGAGACCTATTGCATTGCAAATGCTTGTTTTTAAGTAGGTATGGTGTGCTGCGAGAGGGGTGGGATGCATCAGGCAGACTGTGCACGTGCGATAAGCAATATTGCCATATGTTATGTTGTGATCTCTGACCTCATTCAGTCACATTGGTCTAATTTTAAGGACCTACTGGACTGTACTATAGACCTGAGCCAGCAGGCAGCGCTGCCCTACAGACACATGGCGTTGGCTTTTAGGACACTGTAGTTAGCTCCTTACTGAGTGTACATGCACACAGGCTCCCCCCACTGTATGAAATACGAACATTAAGCTTCTAGCATGCTCTCTATTCCTTTCTATGTAAACTTTACCATAACATATTATTATTTAGCCTTGTGTATTCTCGTGCACTCCAACTCCTCTTTGAACCACGATTACCACTAACGATTGATCGTACGAAGTATGCACTCAACTCCTGTTTTCTATCAAGCTTAAAATAAACTTTCATTTACCTCCAGACATTTCCACCATTCAATTATTTCTCCCTTTACAGAAATTCATTGATTGGCGTTAAAGGGGCTGAGCGGGAACTCTCTCCTGCAATGATGCCCTGAGCATTCAAACACCTTCCATGGCAGTATCAAGACACTGTTCCATTTTGGGGACATGGTCTTAGATACAAATGTACCCCGGACTGGGAGCTTGCACCAGCACATTGTGGGACACACCCGTGGTGGCAGGTGAGCTGTGAAGCCTCAGTGTGGAAGACCTACAATTGAGCACATTGCGGGGGAAGGGACGGGGTGCAGCACCCTGGGTGCACAGGTACATGCAAGCGATTTTCCCGTAGTTAATACTGTAGGACTATATTATCAAAGAACAGCGATAACATTATTACCACTTTACCGACAGGAAACTGCCGCTAAAGCGACGATATGGGGTTGATAATATATGCCCTTATGAATTCCCGTATAATCCCAGGTTCACACCAAAACCTGTGCTTCTAAGGGAATTCACAACAGCATATTATGAACCCTTTATCGCCTCTTTAGCGGCGGTTTCCTGCCGCTAAAACGGCAATAATGTTATTGCCCTTCCTTCATATTATGGCCCATAATCTCTGGCTTCATGTATTTAATTTTAAGGACTTCTTAAACCTCAGTCTATCTTGCAGATCCCTGCTTCCTAGACAAACGGGTGACAGAGGGTAAACACTAAGGGCTGAGTGCAATATTCCGACGCTCGGTCTCCTCCTCCCTCTTTTCTTTTAACTCTCCCTCCCTTTCTCACTTCCACCCACTGCCCCTCCCTTCCATTTTTACTATGGTCCTTTCATTCAAACTAGCCTTCTTTACCTCTTCCACATAGCACTCATACTTATGTTTCAATTTTGTCTTGCAAGTTACCTACGCCGCTTCCACTGGAGTCCAACCCACGTTTTTTTATTATACTGTTCTTTTAAAGTTACACTTCTATTTATATCTGTTTTAAAAAAGGTTACTTTTAAAAATAAATAAATAACTGAGTGTATAGGCCTTCTTTTACTGACAACACTTGACTGTTATTTATTGTGATAATCATCTGTTTATAGAAGATTTTAAAGTCAATACTATTTAACACCTACAAAAAATAATGTAACGAACTGTTAGGCACATGAACCCTGTGTAATTATACAACAGCAAGAGTTCTATGAGTGTATCACTTCATAACACCATAAGTACTGCCCGTGTGATTACAGGACAAATAAGGCACAGCCTAGGACCTCCGAGGCTTCAGGGACTGCCGAGGCCCACCCTGCAAATTTAAATAAAGATTCTGAGTATGACGATCCCCGGACTTAAGTTGACCTCGAAGTCTTTGAACAATTAGTAAACAATACCCGGGAAGGAGGCGCTCTCTTAGACTGCAAAACATCTCTGTACCCTTCCGCGCCCAATTCACATGTGACATTAACACAGTACTTAATTTGTAAAAGAATAAGAGCCGTGGCTCAAAGTTTTACTAAGAAAAGAATGGTGTTCATAACTGGAAGTGTAAAACCCGGGCTGTCTCTTTACCAGCTCTTCTACCTTTTCAGAGGTCCTGGCTGTAGGTAAGCCGTCATATTTCCCCAGGGGCCTCTACATGACAGAGGGGAAAGCAAACAGAGACGACGGAGTGCTGTATACATTAGGAGCAAAAGAAGTACACAACTCTTCGAATTAACCTCAAGAGAGGGCGCGAGCAGCAGCCACTGGCGTTACAAAACCCCATGTACAATTTGCGTACTCTATGCTGGCCAGTGGGCAATTCTTTATCAATCCCACTCAAACACTGTTGTTTCACATTTTGTGAAACACTTCACAGTGTGGGCTTCACTAACTACTTTGTGGCTATTTAAGTGGGAGATGGGATTGTCGACATTCCAAAATTTAGAGACTCCTAATTTTACCGTTAAACAAAATTACCACCTACCACAAATTTTTTATTCTTCCCCGAGGACCCCATCCCCCGAGGCCTATATACAACGTTGGGGACCATGGGTGGAGTCCCAATGTCCCCACGGTCCCAGCCAGTTCACCGCGTCGATCGGGAGCCGCCATTGCTTTCACGCACGGGGAGTTGCTAATATGCAGCTCCCCGTGTGGAAAAGCAATCTGCTTTGCATTTTGAAAGAAAGAGCAGGTTTCCCTGCTCTCTCTTTAAAAATCCAAAACAAGTTTGCTATACCACAGCAAATAGCAGTGTCCCGAGGGTTGGCACCCGGAGACACTGCAGGAGCTGCCCCTGCGGGGTGGCAGTCCCCAGGGCCCTTGATGGCTCCAAGAGGGGGGCCACGTGGTCCCCCTTCCACAATCTAAAAAGCCTTGGGGTGTTGATCCCCGGGGCTTGGGAGGGCCTTTGAGCCCCCCCACCCATTTTTTTTAAAGCCCTGGGAAGTAGCGGTCCCCGGGGCTGGGGGGGCCTTTGAGCCCCCCACCAATGTATTTTACTGGGGGAGTGGCCTTTGAGCCCCCCATCCATTTATTTTGTAGCCCAAGGGGTACAGTCCCTGGGGCTAGGGGCCCCCTCTGGGTCCCCCATCAAATTTATTATTTTAGCTCCTGGGATTGGGCCCCCCCCAGGGGCTAATGTTTAAACAAGCGCAGGAGGCTGCGCTTCGTTTTTATTTTTTTTATGGCGGATCCATGCACCCTGCGCACATTATCCCCCCCCAAAAAAAATTGGGGGGTCCTGGGGGTCCTTGTGGGACCCCCTAAGCAGGTCTAGAGGGACAGGATATTTCTACCCTGCCCCCTTTATACGTTTTGCACACTTGTTCCACTGATTTCTTGAGCCTCGCTTCTACCGAGGCACAAAATGGCTGCCAACAGGTTTGGAGTGTTGACAGACAGTTGACAACCAATTAGGATGCAGCTCGTGATCGTAAGGGTGCGCTCAGGATGTGCGGATCCACTGCGGCCATAGATATATCTATGATTTTACTTTTGATTTTCTCAGCAACTACTGAACAGATTTACACCATTTAACCCAAAGGCACAAGTCTGAAACAAGGTCTACCTCTTTGCCAAATTTGATGTCATTCCGTTCAGCAGTTCGGGCTGTTGCTGCGATTAACGGTCCCTATGGAAAATTGCATGGGGGAAAACACGTTTTGGAACCTCCCTTTTTTCTCAGCCACCGCTTGACAAATCACCTCAAGACTTTCAGGATAGGAGCGGACCGGGCCACCAGTTTTGAACATTTCGCGAAGATTCGTCAACCGGCGCCAAAGTTATTCCAAATAGAATGTTGCGGATTTCCTATGGATAATAGGTCCTAACAATAACTACCTATTGGCGACTGCCAGTAGGTAATAATATATATATATATATGGAGAGAGAGAGAGAGAGAGAGAGAGAAGGAGAGAGTGAGTGAAATGTTTTTCCAGTGAATATATATATTCGCTGGTTATACATATATTTATATGTATACATATATAAAAAACCTACTTTCAGTTATCAATAGGTAGCTATAGTTGGGGCTTAGTTCCACAGACGAAGCGTTTTTTTGTTTTGCTACTAACTTTTACTCCGTTTGACACATTTGTATGTACCCTGACCCATGAAGGTCAAGAAATTGTCTTAGAATGTTTCCCCCCACTTTTGCAAAACTTTGCGGATCCATAATGGCGCTCAGTGTGAGCCCCCATGTACATACTCAACAGATCTGCGAATCTTGCCACAATTTATTTAGATGCACATACAATTACATACCCACTCTCAGGGCAGCAAAGGCACCCACTCACAGACCCACACAGGTATTCACAGACCCATAGTGTAACTCACACACCCACACAGACAGTCACACACCCTTTCTAAGACCTACACAGTAATTTCTATACCCACTTACAGACCCTCACACACACACACTCACAAACCCACTCTCAGGCCCACTCAGGCATTCACATGCCCAATGACAGACACATATATGCATTCACACACCCACTCACAGACCCATATTGCTACTCACACACCCACTCACAAACTTACACAGACAGTGACCCTGAGGAACTCAGCTTTGACCCCCCGCAAACAAAGCGGTACACTCAACAGGGCCACCGCCAAAGTCTAACCCGGAAGTGATAAACTCGGTCTAGATGTCTGAATACGTCGTAGAAGTGTCACAGATCAAGAGGACGGAAGAAAGACGACGGAGCACATCTTCTCATCAGCAGACATGGGAGAGTGGGAGCATCACAAGAGGAATGGACCTGGGGACAACACGAGGAAGGAAGTTTTTGAGAAAACAGGAGAAGAGCTAATGGAGGTCAGAGACGTGCCACGAGAGGAGGAAGACCCAGGAGCAAAGGCACACTCGCAGGGCACCGCTGTAGATACCAGTACTCCCAGGCGGGAGGAGGAGGCTGGATCTCCCATCACCATGGCCCAGGAGGGTTGTGGGCTCAGGCAAGTGCTCCCTGAATGTTATTTTCCTTTAAAGGGTTGGTGGGCAGGGCTGAGGGCTACGCCGTCTTGAGCACCATATCCCCTGCACCTAGGCATCTCACAAGTAGGGCACTGGTGGAAGACCAAACATTCCACCCCCTATTTAATGTAGAAGGGCAACAGCATGTACTCTTTTTGTTTCTTTCTTTTCGGTTTCTGCATCCCTCCTAGATGGAAGAAGACCACTGGAAGAAGAGACCAAGGAAAGGACATTTTGTTTGATAGTTCAAGACCACCCATACCCCCTTAAAGGATTATCAAACATACTGAAAGACCCCTGTGTGTATGACAAAAATATACACAAAAAAAAGAATAAATACCTAAAAGACCGGATACTATCTTGTCATCTTGTCTGAGGGTGGATTTTGGATACCCTACGGGCCCACCCCATCACACTGACACATCCACTCACAGACCCATACACATACTCACACACCCACTCAAAGATCCATACAGGCATTTACACACCCAGTGATAGACCCACACACCCACTCACATACCCACTCACTTACCCATAAGCCACTCACACGGCTACTCATTTACCCATACAGCCAATTGCACAGCCACTTACTCACTCATAGAGTTACTCACACAGCCACTCTCTCGCCCATACAGCCATTCACATAGCTACTCAACCACCCATATAGCCATTGACACCCCCAAACACTCACCCATATAACCACTCACTCACACACCCACTCACTCTCTCATACAGATACTCTTACACCCACTCACCCATACATCCAGTGGCACACCCACTCACTCACTCACTCATACAACCAATCAGAAAACAATTCAAATACAGACACAGTTAAATACCCACTCAAACAGCCATACACTCACTCACAGCTACCAATACACTGAAACAGCCACTGAAACACCCAGCCGCACATTGATACATCCATTGACAGACCTGCTGCAAACCCAGAAAGATGCTTAGACTTACAGAAGCATTCATACAACCATATAGTCACTAACACATACATGCAGTCACTTGCACATGTATTTCTATTTAAGCATTACAGATGTAATTGCTAAATATTTGCTATTGTCTTCTTTGATACTTTGTAGGTTCATTACCCTTGAGGAATATTAAACCTGTACTATTTTAATTACTGGTATGCGGGGTATATCAGATACAAAAACTTACAAATTCTTAAACAGATGTAAGTACCGTTTTGGCTCCTATTTTATGTACCGTTTTGGCTCCTATTTTCTGACCCTGTTTTTGTTGGCCTTAGGATTCTGGGCACTTCACCATTGCTGATCAGTACTAAAGAGCATATGTTCTCTGTAAATTGTGGTTTTGATTGGTTATCCATCTGAATTACTGGTAATTCCCTAGTACACTGAACTGAGTGTGCCAGGTCCTGTAACTCAAATGCTAATCCTGGGATTCCAGCACTGCTTTTGCCACCCACTTGAGCAGCCCCGTAAATATGTCTCAGTACTGCCACTGCAGTGTCTGTGCGCAGTTTTGAACTGCCATGTCGACCTGGCAAATGCACCCACTTGCCAGGCCCTAACCTTCCCTTTTCTTACATGTAAGGCACCCCTAATGTAGGCCCAATGTACCCCCCTGGGCAGGGTACAGTTTATGTGAAAGGTAGGACATGTACTGATGTGTGTGACATGTCCTGATTGTGAAATACTGAGTATTTCATTTTTCACTGTAAATAGGCTGTCTGTCCCTAGCCAATCATTGGAGCTGCACTATAACAGTTTACATGTGTAACTTTCAATGAGGAAAAGATAGAGAAATAGAGTGTAGGCTCTCTGGTCTCATAATTCAATAACACACCTTTTAGTGAAGGTGGTTTTTAGGTCGAACCTAGCGTTGCAGTGCACGCACTGCTCACTTTGCGAGGCATGCAGTATTCAGTATAGCGTGGGAGCTCCGCCCACTCTCTGTCCATCTTTTTCATTGGCTTAGGTCCTAAATGCTGGCTTCCGATTGGTTTTAGGCTTGTTAGTCCCTCCTCATGACAAGAATGTTGTCATTTGAATCCTTTCATGGTTACTGGCCCCTTTACTTCGAGTGCTGCACAGTATATTTTTTTTATATTGTGAGCACTATTTTCTTTCCATGCCATCCCCCTCCCGCAGTCTGTGCCTTCTCGCCCCCTCCCATTGTTTGTGCCTTCTCATCCGCCCGTTTGCAATACAATAGGTCTTGTGTAAATGCGAGTCCTATTGCGTTGCAAATGCTTGTTTGTCTTGGACCGGATTGACCACAAGTGTGAGAATTACAACAGCCTTGTTTGCCCGAGTCTGGCCTGAATCCAAGACTGCAGGTGTCCGTCTGGTGAAGCCATCACACAGGTCCTCGCTCCCAGCACATCGTAGCTGGTAAATCACCAATAGAATCGTTAGGGGGTTGAGGGGTTATGCGGACTAGCACATAGTAGCACCATATCTTCTTAACAACAGTGGGCACTGCCCTAATCCCATACCGGCCGCTGGTGGTGCTACGTATGATCGGTAACTATGGCAAGTAATTGCCCAGTGTACAGAGCAGAGTAAGGATGGTCTGCGCGGATGAAGATATGGCGAGCAGTTATGCCCAGCTTAGAGTGCAGAATACTGAGACTGCGCATGGGGGCTGCAGACTGGAGTGATGTAATGAGCATTTACCCATTCAGAGTGGAGCAGAGTCCCTATCAATCCGCCTCTTCCGTGTTTCTGCCTCAAATGCTGCTATTTGCTGGTTAGTTGTTTCAACCCCACTTCTGGCGCTGCCCGCGTCCCCCACAGGGGGACATCAGCTGGACAGCCCTCTCAGTCCTCGTGGAGGGGGAGGCTCCGTCAGTCCTCATGGAGGGGGAGGCTCGGGCAGTGCACCTGCCCCTCCCCCGGCCGGGTGCACCAGTGACGTGCATCTGGGGGAGGGCGCGTTGGGGGGCGGGCCGGGTACATAGGCCCCTGCAGCCCTGCATGCGACCTCTTTTACGGTCGTCTGCCCTCCCGGCTGCCCCTGTCCGTCCTCGGTGCTGGTCGTCCTGCGCCTGCCTGCCTCGCTGCACCGCAGCACCATCTAGGACAAAGGTTAGTTCACTGCTATTCCCCCCCTCGTGCCCGCTCCCCCCCACTTTTTGGGGGTGGTAGCAGGGTCGGGCGGCCTGCTTAGCGCGGGCCGCTGGGGTGGGGGTGAACTGGTGCACAAGTCTTGCGATTGCCCGGTGCTCCCTCGCGCCCGCTCCCCCCTTTATGAGGGTCGCAGCAGGGCCGGGCGGCCCGCATAGTGCGCTGCTCAGGTGAGGCCTACCATCCCCGGTATGGGATGGGAGGTGAGGGCAGGTTGGCACTATTGCTGGGGGGGCTGCTAAAGGCACGCCCGTGGAATGGCGGGGGGTTTTTAGACGTGGTTACCCCCTCCGCGCCCCCACCAGCTCCGGGGCACAATTTGGGGCTGTGAGCGGCCTCGGGCTTCAGGTGCCGACCGGGGCGGGCTTTTGTTGGCTCCCGTCCGCGGTATGGCTTCCACGCGTTGCGGTGTTAGCTGCCCTTTGTTGCCCCCCACATTGTTCCCCCACGTGCATGGTCTTGTTCCCTCGGCACATGCCCCCAGTAGGGGAATAAGAGTAGGCATAGCGGGTAGGATGCGCGACCTTTAGTCCGGGGGCAGGTGCCCTTTTTGCCCCGCATGTGCGCTCCCGATAGACTTATAGGGAGTGACCTGGTCCGTGTCTCGGGAATTCATGGTTTATGCCCCCCCGAGGATGAGAAGCGTCGGCTGGCTTCTTTTCCTGGCATGGCCCTCAGCGCCCCCTCCCCCCCCCTCACATTCTCAATTCGCACGGGCGATTATTGCGGGGGGAGCGGAGTTGCAGGTGCGCCCTTCTTGAGTGCTGGAAATGTTGTGGAGCCATCGGAGGCACCCTCCCCCCCCGTAACCCCGCCAGCTCCGTGGCCCGCATTGGTGGCCCCACGGGTTTCCTATAGCGTTCGGGGCGGGCTGGTGCGGGTTCCCGTCCACCCTTGCATCTTACAGTCCATGAAATCCTTTGCTTATGTGACCGATCACCCCCTTACACTTGGCCTCTTTCAGCACAATGCATAACATGCTTAAAGTTGAAGCGCCCACGTTCCTGATTTCGGTATGATGCGCTCGAATAGTCTGCTCAGGCTTTTAGTAGGGGGATAGGAGTTGTCCTGGCAGCTAGGTGCTCACCCCGCGTCCCGGCGTCGACGCAAAACAACATCCTGTGATTCGGGGCAAATCACTCATCTCCCCGTGGCTAACAATAAGGGAGGTGTATCCGCAGGTACCGTAGCTGGTGCTAGGTTGAGCTCGGGCGCCCGGCAATACCTTTACACTTGCGAGGTAGTGAGGGGGGGTGTTGCGGGCGCGCCCCTGTGTAGCGCCGGGGGAATTGGGATCGAGGAGGTGTACCCCCTTCACGCCCTCGCCAGCTTTGGGGGCCTAATTTGGTGGCTGCGTGCGGCCCCGTGCCCCTAGGGCCGCTCTGGGTGGGCCTTGCGGGCTCGCTTCGGCAGTACATACACTTAAATTGGGGCGAGAAGGATAAGACTAGCATGGCCCCCTCACAGGTATGGCACACAAGTGCGGAAGAGTTCCTTGGTTAGGGGGTCCCGCTGGCGGCTGGGCATGGATGCGCATGCGGTGAATCACGTCTCTTGCGACTTTTTCCTCCTTGCCCCCGCCCGCATGGACCTTAGGAGGGCCGGGGCAGATAGAGCAAGCAGGTGGGGGGCAGGCCCGGCTCCAGGAATTTTTAATTGGGTGGGCCAAGGACGCATTTGGGTGGGCCACTGCGGGCTCGATTTGTCTCATATATGTCTAGGCAGGCCTGCTTCAGGGCCCTCCTTTACCTCTTCTTAGTCTTACAAGGCCCTGTAAAACTCACTCTATTCCAAATCTCTTTTTAATGTTATCACTCACAAAAAGTGTTTTTTCTATGTAATGTTCCTTTGATGGGAAGAGGAGGTTTCTGAGGTGGGAGTATCAGGCAAGTGATACTTCTCGGGCTCCCTCTGTGTGAGCCTTCAGGGAGAATCCCTCTTCATTACTACCTCCACCTGACCACGGACTCTTGAACGCACTCCCTTACAAGCTTGATTAGCCACTATTCCTCTCCAGTGCACCTTATCTCACAGATGACCTTGGGCCCCGCCCCATGTCAGGCACCATCTCCCGGTAAAAACATTAGTAAAATCACCTTCATACTTAAAACATTGAATAGAGCAATAAATATAATTAAAATCTTGAAGTTTTCCTCTCCTCCAGCCCTCGCTAAGCTTGTTTCCTCCTATGTTCCTACGCGGTCTCTTAGATCGGAACTTCTCCATCTGGCGGTCAATACACGGTTTAGACTGAGTAGGATGGGAGGTCGCTCCTTTCGAGTATTAGCGGCAGGATTATGGAATTCTCTCCCTGTCCATATTCGAGCCTTGAATAGCCTTACTTCCTTTAGGCGCGCCATAAAAACTTTTTTGTTCCCAATCGCTGACTGATTCCTTCCTCTTCTTCCCAGCATCGATTTGTTGTGTTGTGGTACCTGATCAGGCGCCGGGACGCCCCTTGGCTGGGGCAGCTGCGCGCCTTATAAAAACTACTAACATAACAACATAACATAGCACGCACTTTAAAGTATGTTCCACAGTGGCCCTTATGGCCCGACTGCTAATTAAATAAACAAAAACAGAAAGGCCATGACAGCGCTGATGCAAAAGTCTTTTTTGGCGCTGCACCAAAAACCTCTTTCTCCATAAATACCTTTACTACCACCTTCCAACAGTATACCTCATCCATCCATGCCCCCCCCTATTGACCTCTTCCTCGGATTCCCTCACTGCCACACGCCACAAGTGCCCCTCATCTCCCCATAGCCCCTCCCCTTTGTGACCTCCTCCTCGGATTCCCTCACTGCCACCCTCCCCCAGTGCCCCTCGTCTCTCTGTAGCCCCTCCCCCTCATGACCTCCTCATCAGACTCCCTCAATACTACCATCCACCGGTGCCCCTCATCTCTCCCTAGCTTCCCCCTCTATCCCATGACCTCTTCCTCGGATTCCCTCACTGTCATCCTCCAACAGTGCCCCTCATCGCTCCATAGCCCCTCCCACTACCTCCTCCTCGGATTCCCTCACTGGCACCCTCCACCAGCGCCCCTCATGTTTACGTATCCCCTCTCTCATATGCATTTAATTTGTTGTATAACGCTGCTCATATCAATGTAGTGTGTGTCAGTACTTTACACCACTCACACACTTACAGAGACAATGAATCATGCAAGTATGTAAATCAGTCTACAGGGAATGTCACATAAGCCAATGAAGATTACAAGGTGTAGGAATCATAGGTCATCCATTCTGGTGGGTAGTATATTTTAAGAGTGTTTGGTCTGGGGAAACACAACCTTAGGATTTAAAGAGTATTCCATGGGGGTCAGCTTTACTGATAAAAATGTATATCTGCCCAAACACTCATTTTAGCAACATTAGAATAATGAAAAGACTAGGGAAGTTATAACTATATCACAAAACAAAAAAAGCGAAGTTCTAATTATACCATTCATCTTTGTTTGCAGCTCTTTGGTGGCAGTTCATTGTTCACTGCCTTTTGTTAGGATTGTATCTTCTGAAGTAACAAAAGGATCTCTGTGACAAAGGCAGTAACCCACTGAGCTATCCACATAAAATACAGTGCGTCTGCATTTAAAAAATACTAACAGACAAATGATTGCTCTAAAGCAGGATCATTAATCACCAACTTTATCTGGGCATTGCCATTTTGTATTGTTTTATTGGTGACCAGCATCGGCTATGATGAAATGATAAAAACTGTTTAAATGAAGCACATACGAAGTATGTGTCCTGCTGGGCCTGTGCAGATTTTAAAAAGAATTTTTTTTGTAACACATTCTCTTACCTACTCCATTAGTCATACTTTGTGTGTCAGCCTTATGTGATAAGCAGCTGCAGGGGTCAGGGGGTGACTAGGAATAAACAGACCACTTTTCCCCTGCCTGCAAAGAAAAAGAAATATCAATGCAGCAGGACAGTAGGCAAAGGTTACCAAAGGTTACCGTTGTCAAAGAAAGGATTTGTCCCCTTTCACCATGCAGAGATGAAGGGGTGAAAAAAGTAAACAAAGCCTAGTTAACATGTTAATGGTCTTTTAAAGACCTGTTAAGTACTTTGGTGCGGCTGCGATAATCTTAAACTGTCTGTCTGTGTGTGTGCGCCCGGGAAGCTGTCTCCCCGGCCTGACACACACGACCTGTGCGTTGCACGCCTGCCTTCAAGCCCTCACTGCGAGGGCCAAGGCTCCTATTTGGGTGGGCCAGGCTCATCTTTGGGTGGGCCGGGCCCACCCGGCCCACCCGCTAGAACCGGGCCTGGTGGGGGGTCGGGAGGTGAGGCCTTTCTGGGGATGATTGAGGCAAGTTAGAGTTGAGGCACGTTAGAGGTCCGTTTTGTATACTAGCGCGGCCCCTTCGCCCTGGGCTCGAGAGCGCTTCGCAGTAGGAACGTAGCTGGTGCGTGGGCGCCATGTCGATGAACCTATGTTAGAAGTGGTCGTGGTATGTGTGTTGAAAGAAGCTTTTCATCGGCGCGAGCTTTACCCGAATGCCAGAACGCTTTACATGAGAACCAGTTGCCAAGCATAGGACCGAGGATTACAGCGTTACAGGAAGGACAGAATGAGTTGCGAAGGTACGTGAGGTTAAGTCCCGCAACAAAAAGAGACAAAGAGTAATTGCGAAGTACAAGCAGTATTAGCTATACCCTGAAGGCAGGGATACGAAGTGATATGCTCTAGGGTAACATGGAAATGGTAGATGGTGCAAAATATAATGCCTATACCAGCGACTAGAGTTGTCCCTATGTACAAGGGAATAGTGGGTAGTACAGAATCACTGCATAGATAAACAGGGAGGGGGCTGGATGCTTGGCTTTTTGGCCATTTCTCTAACGTCTGCTCCGCATTTGCTGACCGAGCGAACTGGATGCTGCCCGAGATTGGGCAGCCTGTTAAAACCATTCTCTGTCTTGCTCTTCCTGCGGTTTTCGGGGTACTGAGCCACCCCCCGCCCCTGCTGTATGCCTGTTGCGTGTGAGCAGCACGACGGTGAGTCCTACAAACGGACGAGATGGATGGACTTGTTGGGGAAGCTTAGTCGGTTATAAATGTAAGCGTGTAAAAAGGGATTTGGAAACAGCCTCTAAATTTGTTTCCATCAAAAAATCAAAACATGCTCGACAAGGCTTCGTTGTGAACACCAATAATGGCTCAATATCGCCATCCTCTGGCTATCCGCCAGATGGTTCAAATCGGGCTAATGGGAGTTTATTTCAATAGAATATAGCTTCCTATAGGCGGGAATTAAACTATTCCTCCCCCCCCCTTAACAGCACAAGATACCGACAAGTATGGTGATCCGAATATCAATTCCAGTAATAGATTCGCTTTTGTACACTTTTCCTTCATGCGGGGTCCATTATTCGGTTCGACGCTGTTACCTCGGACCTGGGGATCTGGTACCGAGTCTCGCCAACGACGCGAAACACCTGTGCTGCTGGGCAAATCACTTAATTTCACCAGGCCTAAGGGGAGGAGAAAGTCTTCATGTAACATAACTGGTGCTACATAAAGCACCCTGATCCCGGATTCGGCAACCTCTGTTGTAAGTTTAGGAACACAACACAGATGGGGGGCACTTCATAGCAAGGAGTATAGGAGTGTCACTATTTGCCTTCAGCAGATGGCGTATATCAGTGCTGTCGGCGCTGCCGCTGCTGGCCAGACTGGTTGCCCATCCTCTCCGTTAGTCTTATGAGGGCGAGAAGTGCTTACACTTATGTGTGTGCACATGAGTGCCGCTGCAAGCTTGTTGTCTGGTTTAGAGCCTGCAGCACGGTGGTGCAGGTTGCATTGTGAAACTACAGCTTAGATGTTTGTGACCTCACGTTACTTAACTGGTGCTAATTTTTTGTAGTTCTCTGTTACCCTATTCAGTCCGGGCTTAAGATAACCTTAATGTTCTCTTAGGTTGCCAGGCGGTGCGGGGTAGGTTGTCATGCTATGATTACGTATGGTAATCCCCATTACTCTTAGTCCTACTCGTCCTCGACCCAGTCATCACACATGAGGTATTCCACACGACAGGAAACAAAACAGGAAACGCTTTTAGACTCCACCCACCCTCCTGTCAGGTGCTATAACACACCTCACCACCAGAAGCAAATCCTGATGTACCAAGCACCAAAGGCCTGGAAAGGGAGGGCGGGCGGGTAGTATGACTGGGTCGAGGACGAGTAGGACTAAGAGTAATGGGGATTACCATACGTAATCATAGCATTACCTCTACGTCCCTCGTCCTCGACCCAGTCATCACACATGAGGCATACCAAAGCAACGCCCAAACAGGCCTTTGGCAACCCACACACAACAAGGCACAGACCAGACACAAAGGAGTGCAGCAAGACAAAGTTGCAAGAAACAACAGAATCACAGCGGAGGGGAAAACCCCCACAGCCAGCAACACCCCACGACCAAAAACAAGTCCGGTCAGACAAGGCACAACCCCACCAACAGGGTCGCACGAATGCGGACTCGGAGGCCCAGGACCCAGCCCGACAAATCCACTAAGAGACACACCCAGGTAAACAGCCCAGGAGGCAGACACGCCCCGAGCGGAACGCGCCAGGACACCCGACGGACTGGGCAAACCAGCACCAAGATAGGCAAGAGCAAAGACCGCCAGAAACCAGCGATCCAAAGTGAGCCAGGAAGCAGCCGTAGCCAAACCAGCCAAGCCAAATGACACGGAGAGAGAGTCAGAAGAGCGAAACACCCCAGAACGAGCCACAGAAAGTACAAGGCACGGACGAGGCCAAAGGAAAGAACAGAAAGCCACCAGGCACGACAGAAATTCAAGGCCCACAGACTCCAAAGGGTCAAAAGGGGAAGACTGTAAAACCCCCAAGACCAAGGAGACACCCCAAGGGGGCGCCAAAGAGCGACCAGAAGGAGAAGAGAGAAATTCCGAAAAAGGCAAGAAAACCAACAAGCCATCAGAAGGAAGAAAGGAATCCGGGACCCGGAAGGCACGGAAAGCAGCCCAAAGGCCCAGCAAGACAACCAGAGGAGGAACACCACCTCAAAAAAGAAGACCAGCTCTCCGAAGAGGAAGACAAAGTAGACTACCCACGAGAAGCCCGCAGCACCAAAGCAAGTGGTCGGGCAGACCACGGGTCCCAAGAGACATCCGTCCAACCCCCAAACCGCCAAGGAGAGGGGAACCAGAAAGAGGGACGGAGATCACAGAGGAGAGGGGTGATGGGGCAGAAGCCAAGGAGGCCCCATCGCCAGGCCCAGCAGAAGAGGAAACCAGGACCACCTCGGCCAGCGAGGCAGCACTGCCACCACCTGAGCCCCCTCCCGCAGAACCGTCAGCAGAAAAGCAGGAAACAAAGGAAAGGGAGTAAAGGCACAGAAAAACCAGGGAGGCCAAAGGAGAGACATGGTATCCACCCCCCATGTGCACACCACTGGAGACCTGGAGTAGAACAGGGGCACCAGGGCATTGGACCCCGAGGCAAACAAGACCAGAGCCGGAGTCCCGAACCCCAGGCAAAGCATCCGAAAGGGCCCGGGAGCCAAACACAGGGACAGAGATGAGGGAAACCACCGACTCAGGGAGCCCGCCACCACATTGACCACACCCCCAATGAGTGGAGCAGACAGGGCCAGAAGAAGAAGCTCCGCCCAAGCCGAGATGGAACAAGCCACCAGATTCAGGGAAGAACCGCGGGGCCTCCCCGCGAGATTCAGAGATGCCACAGTCACTGTGTAGTCCGATCGCACCATGACATGGCAACCTTCCAGACGAAGACGAAAATAACGAAGCGCCCTCTCCACTGAAAACAACTCCCTCCAGTTGGATGACCTGCGAGACTCCGACGGGAGCCAACGCGCCAGCACCACCCAACGGGCCAGAGTCGCGCCCCAGCCCGAGGTGCAGGCATCCGTGGTCACAACCAGAGGAGGAGGGAGACGAAACAACATCCCCACGGAAAGGCGGGAGGGGTCCAGCCACCACGGAGAGCAGACACAACATCCAGAGACCCAGGAACAGGAACCGCAAAGTCCAGGACAGTAAAGGGGACCCACCGCTGCACATGCCACAGCAGAGGCCGCAGAGGAACCCAGGCCTAACAAAAATTACCAGGTCCGTGGAAATTTGAGCCCAAGACCCGCCGAGGCGGGGAATTGAACCCTGGTCCCGGGCTAGACCCCCGCATCAGGGTCTGACGCTCCAACCATGGAGTCCACTGAAAACAGAAGCAGCCATGTGACCACGAACCTCCAGCCACTGAAGGATGGGAGCCGAGGCTCGGGACAACAAGCACCACAGCAAGGAATGGAGGCGACGAATCCGGGCGTCCGGCAGGAACACCCCGCCCAACACAGAATCGAACACTGTACCGATGAAGGTCCTCCGGGTCGCAGGCTCCAGGCGACATACAGGCAAGATGAACAAAAACCCGTGGTCCCTGAGCACAGACACGGACAAGAGAAGGTGGCGAGACACAACCTCCAGGGACGGAGCCTGAACCATCCAGACACCCAAAAACGGGAACACAGACACCCCCAGGAGATGTAGATGGGCCACCAAGGGAGCCACCACCATGGTGAACACCCGGGGGGCGGACCGAAGACCAAAGGGGAGGACGCAGAATGGCCAGCGCTGATCCTCCAGGCAGAATCGCAGGAAATGCCGAACCGTCACAGCCACCGGGACGTGCAGACACGCATCCCTGAGGTCGAGCGTGGAGAACACCCAACCCGACAGGACAAACGGAAGAACCATCAGGAGGGCCTCCATCAAGAACGGGAGCATCCGTACGAACAAGTCCAGACCCCGTGCAACAAGGCCAGGTGGCGGGATCAGCGAGAACGTCCCAAAGGGCGGTCCAGTCAGGAACGCCGCGGACCAGACCCGGCACCCCTCAGGGACCATGTGTATACTTTAAAGGAACGCTCCACGAATTAGCGAGTCATCCTTGCGCAGGGGCCAAGCAAATCTTCTCTGTATCGTTCCAATTATAGTATATGTGCTGCCGAAGCGAGCACTGCAGAAACACCTCCAGCGAGACACCAAACAGACGGGCACCAGAGAAAGGCAGCCGCAAAGCCAAGGAACGCGGGGCCGTGTCCGACATCCAATCCCGCAGTAATAGGACACGGTGGGCAGCAACAGAGGAACCACAGGACACAGCAGAAGCCCACCATACAGGAACAAAGGTGACGGCCGACAGAAACACCACCAGGCGCTCCATAGACTCCAGCAACTCCGGACAACTGGCACCCTTCTGCATGGACGAAAACAGGGACTCGAAATCGGCCAGCAAAGACTGGGCAACGTACCCCCAATAAATGCCAGAACGAACAGCCAGATGAGAAGCGGCAGAAGACATCCACAGGGCAGAAACTACCCACTCGTCCACACCGTCCCACAGAATGTGAACAGCAGCCATGGAAGGACGACCCACAAGACTGGCCACCACAGAGTCCACAGGAACGGAAATAGGCAAAGTGTCTGCCAAATCCCATAACGGAGAAAGCAAGGACACAAACCAGGGCATGGAGAAAGATCCGTGTCCTTGTACACCCGCAACAGAACCCAGGACACAAAAGAGGCACCAGCAGAGAAGAGGCAACAGGCCACCAGTGCAAGAGAACATCCAGAGAAGCGATGGGCACAGATTCTCAGGAAACCCCACGGCAATCCAAACATGGGAAAGGAAGACAGTCAAGAGCTCCCTGGAAATGGACAAGCCCCGCAGCGCAATTGCAGGCAGCGAAGACCCCCCAGATGCAACAGAGGAAGAAATTCCGAAGAAAGGCAGAAACCCCAACAGATTCCAAAAGGGCGACATGAAGCCGGTCCCAGTACATGAAAGGAAAAGAAATCCAGAATGAGCAATAGGCGTCAAGGCGCTGGTGGGCGTCAGGAAGAGTAATCAAGCAATAGCCCAGAGTCACATGGCGCTGGAGCAACCCGCGGCCAGCGCCGGGGATCGAACCATGAACCTCGTGGACCGGAGTCAGGCGCCCAGGCCACTGCGCCACACCCCTCCCTCAAGCAACAGAAGAGCCCCAACAACAGAAAGAGACTCCAGAAGAAGGCGCCCAATCCAGGCATCGGCACACCTCCAGGCACGCACCACAGGAGAGGGGAGGGACCCCACCGGAAAAAAAAAAAAAGGGAAGATGCAGGTACAGGAGAGGAATACCTACCCTCATGACGGAGATTGCACACGACCAGCGCTCCAAGCTGAACCAAAAGAAAAAACAGTGGCCAAACATCCGGTGCAACTGCCCCTGGAAAAACATTAGAGGGCAGGACGTAGCACAGTGTACAAATGTCAAATGCATACATTCCAGTAAAAAAGGCACCATCAAGGGACAATGCGGATGTGGGGCAGGCGAGCCACGAACCGTGAATCCCAGCACCAAAGTCGGCAGCGCCAACAGCATGGCCACATCCACATCCACGGAAGAGCGCAGGCTTCGCATGGAAGAGGCCCCGGATGCAATCCCCGGCAGCTCCAGGAGTCTCCGCACAGGCACAAGGCTGAGGCTCAGGCTTCTGCAATGTCAAATCTTCAGAGCCACACAACCGAGAACAGGAACAGGCATGGCACCGCCCATCGAGGAAATGGCCCAAAGAACCGGAGCGCCCGGAGCCCACCCGGGCGCCCGCCCACACCAGCACCCGGCACACCGAACACTACCGACGGGCGGAAAAGAGGGCAATGCGCATGCGTGCAAACCCAGGAGGACGCCGCCAAGACAGCCGGCAAAGCACCGCCGCCGGCCGCCCCAGTGCAGCAGGGAGAACAACTCGTCCTTCTTCGCAGGCACACTCAGGAGCCAACGCCAGGGCCCCCGCAAAACAAAGAGGCACTGGCGAGAACGGGGAATCCAAAGGGGAGGAGCGCGCCCCACAACAGCCCAGCGCTCACAGCCCCAAACCGCTACCTGCACTCCAGGAACCAGGCAGGAAAGGACAACGAGTAGCAGGATATCCGGACGATCCACAGCACATCCAGCAGCGGGAACAGAGACCAGGGCAGGAAACGAAACAGGAAGACCCATGAAGCCAAGCAGCACAGGTCACCTGAGCCCAGGAGGAGAAAGGGAAGCCCAGCAGCCCCACTCCAAGGAATCCCACGACGGTCCATGGGAGTCCCCCCAGAGCCCAGCAGTGGAGGATCCACAGGACAAACGAAGCAGGTAAGCGCCCGGCACTCACCCCAGCGTCTCCCATCAAGTAAACCACCGACAGGAAACAAAACAGGATTTGCTTCTGGTGGTGAGGTGTGTTATAGCACCTGACAGGAGGGTGGGTGGAGTCTAAAAGCGTTTCCTGTTTTGTTTCCTGTCGTGTGGAATACCTCATGTGTGATGACTGGGTCGAGGACGAGGGACGTAGAGGTAATGTAACTATCCCCGGCAGGCGGTTCTTACGCCCCTCATTCACTCAAAGAAAGCGTTGCGTCTGTAGTGGGTAGTTCTTTTTCCGAAAATACTAGTCACTCCATATATTTAATACAAGGTCAAGAAGGAAGTGTCAAAGGCTAGATAATAATTTCACATTCCAGAGTGAGCACAACATCCGGTGGCGCACATGGATGATGAAAGTATAATTCCATTCCCATGCATTTATATTCCTGGGACACAGGAGACAGCAAAAACCCGTATTTATGTTCACAAAACTCGCTTAGTATCATTTTATTTAAAGTAAACAAGCAGTCTATGAAGCTGAACTGTGAATACAGCCAAAAGAAACAAGTTTAAAGTATTTAGTTCTCAAATGTTACGCTTACAGACTTCATGTGTATATAACCCTGACATGACTTATGTCACACAAAGGGTGCCGAAAATAGAGTCACTTGATCTCAGACTACACTTAAAAATTCCCCTGTTTTTGAGCCATGCTTTGAAACTGAGTTTGGAGCACACAAAGATTCACACAGTTTTTCCATTTTTAGAGGTGCATAACTCCAGGAGATTCAGGAGGAAGTCAGAAGTCAAGTGTTGTCACACTTGGAAACTAAATTGTTTTTGAACTGGTACCACAGTCCCTGGTTCCATATCTCACCTGATTACATGAGCTTGCCCCAGTGCTCTATGTTTCAGGAAAGTAAACGCTTCAGGGGTGAGGCTGGGAATGCATGTACATGTTCGGACTTGTATGTTTCAAAGAATCAGAACTGCAACCCCATTATGTTAATGGTTTATGCATGGACACACAGACAGGCAGGCTCATGCTCTGACATCATAAGAGGGGGCAAGGGCAGTGCAGGTCTTACGTTTCGTTTTTAACAAGAGGTGTAGTGTAGGGTTAGACGGAGTAATGGGTGCGTTACTGTTAAAGGAGTGTTATGAAAGGGTAGAAAGTCTAGAGTGTTTGGCCATGGCATCCTGTATTTTCATGATGAACAAAGGTGCTCGCGTGTCATGTGCAGTGAAATCACGTCATAGATTATTACTGTAGATTTTTAGAAACGATTGCTGCAGGATTGGCTAATCCCCATCACAGAAGTTGGTGCAAGAACAGAGGATACTTGAATGCACTCTCAGGACCCAGACACGGTGAGCGAGTGTGGGGTGGAATAGCTTGCCGAATGGTTCCTATGAAGAACTAGTCATAATGCCAGCAAGCACTTGCCAAACGTAAGATCGCCAGGCCTGTGACAGTCATGGACACGCTAGGCACAGCCTGGAATGCAACTGGCTCTACCCCATATCTACCAGGTCAGTCAGCATGTTGGGCAATCTCCCCTGTACAGGCCAATCCAACCCCTACCCAGTGGCTTGTCTGGGCCATCCCTCCCATGCATATCTGTAGTTATTACCTATTGTTTAGCGAAGTGCTAACTTGTCGTTCTATGTTAGGTTAATTCTTGCGTGTTGGCGCATAGGGCATAGGGTCACTTTAGCAAGTTTATGTATAGCACAGCACAGTGGGAAGCACATTTTAGGACGATAGACTTCGCAAACACCTTTAACGAATCAGCACTGAATGTATCCGCGATGGTAAATTGGAACGGATGGCTGACATGTCGGTACACCAGTAATCAAAGTGATCACGAACCAAGGTCAGTGGGCCTACCCTCTCTTCAAACATGAAGCAGAGGACTATAGGTGTACCGTAGGTCATACTACTAAGGGTATTTCTCAACCCTCTACATGGGTCTGTCAACAGAGGTATTGGCATTGAAATGTTGCTTCAAGCTGTTTCAAGGCTTTGCTTTGTCCTAAGTTATTGACCAGAAGTGTGTGAATAATATTGGACGCGGCAGGTACTTTGCAGTAATTCCTGGCTTGTCGTGCTTCTTTCAGTTTAATGAAGTGGTTAGAATAGGATGATTATTCCTTGAGGCAGGTTTAATTTGGTCTACTGCCATATTACAATTGCACGACTACTAACACTTTAAAAGACCCTGCAGATCAGTAGACAACATAGCGCAGGGTCGCTTTCAGGATGTGGGGGATCTGGCACGTTCTTACGCTGCAATTTGTAAGATTTGAGGGTATGGATGCATTCGCGCATCACAGCACAGGCAGTATGACTATCAGTTGCCCTAGGTAAAAGCTTAGTTGGCCCCCCCACCCCTCTCCCCTGGGTGGAGCAGCTTTGGTTTGATACAGGCCACCCCTCTCATGCTCACGCTTTCAAGAGTTATGACACGCACAATTCTAAATAGGTTTGCATTCAATTAGGGGATGGTGATGTGTTTGTGTGCGGCGACACAGCAGCAGCTCACTAATGGTACGGAAATTAGTAAGTGACCCACCAGCTAGAATATAGGAGGTTTTTCCTGATCTAAAGAGACCCTTCAGTGATGTTGGGGGAACATAGGGCACAAGGTGAAGTGTCGCAGGGAGCACAATCCAAGAGTGGGTTACCTCACAAAGGCTGCCTCAAACCATGGCTTCTGAGAGCCTTTTGCTGGTCAAATGGGAGTGATGAATGAAAGGGGTCTCCCGCACCCTGATTGTTTTGGGCACTATTGGAGCTCATTTATTTTATGCAACTAAGAAGCATGCAGTAGGCAAACAGTTGGCCTGGTTGAAGATGTGTGCTTCGGGTCTAGACGTGGGTAGGTAACAACAACGGTCTTAATGCGAACTGCAGGGTTCTCACGCAGTGGAGGGTCCTGGGCTAGGTGCATCAGCATGCGCGCAGCCAGAGTCAGATTAGGTTTGGTTATTCAGGTCAAAGTGGGGAGATCTCAGGCGGTATTTACATGATCGAAGGGGCATAGGGAGTAAGTAATAGTGTCCCTAGTTGCCCAACTGTTTTTTTCATCTGAACAGGGTGCTTGTCAAACAGCCACCTGGGATCCAACGAATGCCCATTAGGGGTGACGGGTCACGTGACGGACATACCAGTCACTCTGCACGGGGAACGTGAAGGGAGATTGGCTGAGTAGTTCCCATATGAGGCTTCAACGCAGAATGGGGACAATTAGTGACATGCCTGGAGTGGCAAGCCTGGTAGCTAGGGGCAGGACGCCTAGGGAAATAGCTGGACTAGCGTGCACAGGCAGGTGATTTCAATTGGGGCCTTAGCCAAGCTTGCTGCCAGGCTGGGGGGCCCACACAACTGAGGTGATTACATAAGGTTGCAAGCATGCACCAGGAAATGGATGCTCAAGCCCAACGCCAGAATGGCGAGATAGTCCCCAAGGTGGGAGATGGACATTGTGCGCCTCACTAGGTCAGGGACAACCACTACTTAGGGCTGATAGCAGGGACATGACGGGTCCCCAGCGAATCCTGGAAGCCTATAGCTAGACATGTGACCTACTCTAGTAGTCGATACCAGCACTGGTATAAGTATCCAGGGTCACAGGTGTATAACAGGGTCCGGCCATCGGTAGGTTTGCACCCCACGAAATGTGCAACGACTTAGGTGGGACACCGTGCTTTATTCCTTCATTCCTGTGGTGACCCCATTGTCACGGCGCCAAGGATAACGTGAACATAACTATGAAAGTGTCTCGTCAAGGTGGCAAAGTCAGGAAGGATATGTTTCTCCTTGATGTGCGGGAGGCACTAGAAGCTGCGAGATGTTACTAGGGAACTCTGAGGTGGGGGGCTCTGTCATCGACGGTAGCCTCCGCCAGAGCTGTGGCGGAGTTACAAGGCGATCTGGAGGCAGACTGGTACAGTAAGGGTACCTCTGCGGCAGACGGGTACAGTAAGGGTACCTCTGCCTGGCACAGTAAGGGTGCCTGAGCCAAAGACCTGGAGCCGCAGGGAGGTTCCGGGAAAACCGCGACGGCGCCCAGTTAGTCCTTCGGGCGGTTGGGGGGCCTTACCAACTGGGGGTGTGTCACACCACGCTCCGCCCTGAAAGGGGGGGCGGGAGTATAAGACATGATCACGTGATCTGTAAGGGGATCAGCAAAGGCTGCACTGTCCGGACGTCGACCGACCGTGCCGGCTGGCTCAGAAGACGGGTGGGGAAGCGAGGGGCTGCCTGCCCTGGATCGCCCGTAAGATAACCCACAAAAACGCCATACTTTTTGTTGTATGAAAATAAACCTGCAGCAGTTCTTTACCCATAATAATGTGTCCGGTGTAATCATTATATGGGCAAGTGTATAAAATGCAGGGGGGGGAGCGGATGACAGTGTGGGCACCATAATCCGTGCATTTCCTCACATTCATACCAGATGGATCTGTGTGTTGTGTGCTTGTGTGTGTGACATCCTTAGTGTGTCCTTGATAATAAAAGTGAAACAGCTGCAATACTTCACTGGGATTCACCTGGCTGTGGCCCAAATATGCTTGTAACGCAATGGTTCTTTAATTTCAGATTGGTAGGGGCTGTGCAGTACATGTTTTGCATCGCTGCTGAATGGCGGTGTGTGTGTCGTGGGTCATAATTTCAGCCAAGCCTCACTTGGTAGCCAGCAGTACTGTGTAATTGTGAGCAAATATTTGCATTGCTGTTGAAAGTTAAGCATGCAAGCTGTGGGCATCTGTGAGTGTGCACAGATAGTCCGTAATGTGCAAGGGCCGTGATCTGGGCGTTCTGCTCAATATCATGTGATTATGGGCAAATCACTTAATTTCCCTGTGACTACCAAATAATGAATGTGTCCTTGTGTAACGTAACTGGTGCTCGTGTAAAGCGAACCAATACCCAGGTCGAATTTGCGCTATATAAATCTTCAACAATAAAAATACACTGAGTGACCTGCGCACTAGCCGTGTAATCTTGGGTCGTTATTTGCATTCGCTCCTGTGGTAGTTTGCAACACTCATAAATGCAGTAACTGTTCCTTGTGCAGGTGGCTGGGAGAACACGTCTGCTGTTCGTCCAACTTCCGTAACACTGTAAAGACGTGCTGCCCCAATATTCTTTCTCCACAACAGTCTGTCGTGAGTAGGAGTGTTTGTTTGCTTTAATGTATGGCTGGCTGCATGCCTTGTCATCACATGGCGGTTGGCCGCATCAGGAGAGTGTATGAGGTCGTAGCTGACACGTTTTGAGGGTGCATATGTGTGATATTCCTAGATTTACAGGGTGCTGCTGGGTGATATTGGTCTGCCCCCCCATGATGCTTTAAGTGACAGTTTCTGCAAGCGATTCAATAATAAAACGGGTGTAATGCTAAGATTTTCAGAGAGATTCTTTTTCTTGCTTTGCCCCTAACGGTAGGCATTATGTAGATGCAATCCATAAGGGGGCTTGGCTTCGCTAGCCACGATGGCGGACGCGACTCGCTAGAGTTCCCTGCCAGGAGTCGGACAAGCGGCATCCATCGACGGCGGTGGGGGCCCCAAACCACACTGGAGGGTGGGCACCGCACTCCTGAACTTCAAGGGTGTCCGCAGTGGCGGACGTTCCGAGCATAAAAAGGAGAAAACAGAACATTTCTGGTGAACCACGTGGCGGGAACTGCCTGATCCCAAAATGGCTGCCACTTGTGGCCTCCCAGGGCCGATGGAGAAACCCTAAAGGACCGGGACTCCAGTAACTGTGAGGGGCAGATCAGCCCCAGGAGGGGATCAAGGGAGCACTGAGATATGCTGGGCAGTTGCGGAGGGATGGACACAGAGGTTTAAGCAAGCAGCACCACCGAGAAGTACTGCTGGAGGCCTAACCAAGCTGTAGACTGGGAGGGTCCCTGTGCAGGCCCCCCTTAAATCCAGTGACTATTGCGCACCTGCAGCGACCCCCGAACTCTGCCTGGCGGCCACATTGCCCAGGACAAAGCTATCTCGAGCCCCAGATACTTCCAAAGGATGGGCTGCAGCCCACCGGGTCGTAGCAAGCACCTCACAGTGTCGCTGTTGGGAGTGAGAGTACGGAGGATTGAACCTACAACCAAGAGGGTGGGGAAGGAGTCGAACCAGGAACCGCGAAGATGCAACCGTAAACCCCCCTCCCTGCTGTTACAGAACGGGCTCTGCCTAGTAGAAGGGCTCCCCTAATCTCCATCCCGGCAGGCTCTTGGGGCCTAGAGAAAGCCAGGAGCCATGGTGACACGGGCCTAGGAGGCACCACTGAGGGATTGTGTGAGCCCGGGAACAGAGGAGCGGACACGAAGGGCTCCATGTCACCTTATTCCCGAGATTAGTGAGCTGACTTTTGAGAGGCAGAAGATGTTCCTCCCTTGCCAAGGCTCATGGATATGGCCATGAGGTGTGCTACAACAGAGATGGCATAAAGGGAGAGGAAGCAATATTTTTACAAATAACAATCCTGGGCAACTATGGGGTCCTTAAAGATATTAGGTACAATGGCACAAGAAAATGTAGGCACAACACAATAAGACTAATGCAGGTTAATTAGTAATCTTAACCCACTTGTCTGTTTTTTATGACTGTATTTGCTTTTTATCTATACGTGATTATTGATTTAGAATATGAATGCATATGTAAACTTTTTATGATTAATTGTGATATACTTGTGATTTTTAATCTCTTTTTCATGTTATGTATATTTTATATTAAATGAATAATACCTATCTTCATGCTGTTTTTGTTAATTTCTCCTGTACACTGTATTAGTCTTATTGTGTTGTGCCTACATTTTCTTGTGCCATTGTACCTAATATCTTTAAGGACCCCATAGTTGCCTAGGATTGTTATTTGTAAAAATATTGTGCCCTGACCGAGGAACTTCTTAATAGTCTCAGGGGGTCCCTTTCTTATATATTCATAAAGGGAGAGGAAGGGCAGTGATGAAAGAGGCACAGAATGGGGCGGAAGGCCCAAGCAACTAAACCTGGGAACGGTGACGAAAGAGCCGGGGGCTCCCCTTCCCCACCCCCTCCCATCCACAAACCGCAGCTGCATTGCGACACAGCCCCTCAAGGAGCCCAACAGCAGCAGACATCACCCGCCTCTCCCACGAGGTGATCGTAAGCAGAGCCATAGCCCAACCCAGATCAGCAAAGAGGGGGCCTTAACAAGCTAGGCCAGAGTCAGACAATATTCAGAGGCCGGGTTAGAGAACCTACGGAAACACGGAGAAGGAAGAAAGGCCGGTCCTGCCACGAATCACTGCGGCACATTACCCGCAGGCCCACCACCCCTCCAGGAGGGTGTTGTGAGCACGACGAGGCTAGGCGGGGGATCTGCCTAGAACTAACCCAGAACCAGAGAGTCTTGGACAAACCCCCCGGCTGGTCAAACGAAAGGGGTGGTTGGGTGCTCGGTTCGCTGACCATGTCTATGTGACTCCTAAAGGCAGTGAGGGACCCCAGGCCCCTAACCAGACGAGACCGGAGTCCCCAGCCCCAGCAGGACAGAAGGCAAGCACAGACCCCAATGCCATCATGTCAGATAAACTTGACAAGATACTAGCGGCCATAGAGCACTCACTAGTTACCATGGAGTAGCGCTTCGGCACCCTGGCCACGGACCTCAATCTGTTATGAGATGACCACAGAAAGCTCGCGGACAAGGTGGAAGATGGGGGGAAATGCTGTTGGCAATGATACCCCAAACTAAAGCACAACAGGACTCCATAAAAGACTTAAAAGTGACTCTGGAGGACAGAACGGACGATCTGGAGGGGGATTCAGGTGAAGCAATTTGCGCATCCTCCATATCCTGAACCTACCGGAGGGAGTGGAGGGGAAGATCCCGTTGAAAATACAGAGGCCTGGCTCCGCTCCTTTACACCGCAAGAAGAACTCATCTCATATTTCTCAATCGAAAGGGCATGAGAGACAAGATGGCGGTCGCAACTGCGGGTGAGTGAGTGGCTTGCGGACGCTCCTCCGAGACCCCCCCTTCCCATTCCTTACCTGTGGAAATGGATACCTAGAGCGTGAGATGCTGTTGCAGTATTTGCTCTGGAACAAACCGAGCGCTGCAAACATCGGGTGTAGCAAATTGCGGTGTCCCACCCCAAACCTTCAGCGGTATCAGCTTCAGTGGAGGCTTCGGCGCCGGCGGCTGGATGAGCTCGCAGCACGGCTATCAAGTATTGTAATGGCCCCTAAGACAGTAAGCAAGGTTGCTAAGACCCGGGGCGCCGCAGCGGTAACGTCTGTGGGTACGCCCGCAATCCCGGCCTCTCCTGCTTCCTCCCCTGGGGTAAAAGGAATCAAGCTCATTGGCCGAGACGGGGTGCCGGAGCACGCCAAGATGGCAGAGACCTCTCTCCTGGCTCAGTGCAGAAGGGTGGCATCATGGTGCAAAAACCACGAACAGTACCTGGTATTTTCAAAAAACAAGTGGGCAAAGGTAAGGCTTCGGTGGATACTGAAACGAGAATATCCGCTGGGGCTGTGATAATGACTGCTCCTTGCAACAACGTATCTGCAGGTGTATCAGGGCAGAAAGAGTCTTTACTGGCGTTGCCTGGAGGTGAGGTATTTCTGACAATCAAAGGAATGTCTGGTAACACAGCATTTGGCAACACAAAAGAGTTGGCAGAGTTATTTGAGGAGCCGGAGTCACTTGAATAGCTTAAATTACACAATCCCCAACTAGTGGCAGGGTCTTTTGCTCAACCCTCCCTAGATGAAGGTTTGATTTAGGAGAACTTGAATCAAGGCACAGATGTCCAACATTCTGGCAGTAAACTCCAGGAGGGGGAGTCAATTAAAGATATAGATTCCGGGGACACAGGGGGGAAATTCTATTCAATGTCGGACCCCTCCAACTCTTCTGAGAATGAAAGTGAGGGAGGGGATTAGGCAGACGATAAGGGCGATGCGAGGAACTATCAGCGGGATGACAAGGAGCTGAATCCGGAGGTGTCTATTAATCAGGGGACAGTGCATAAATTAAGAAACACTACTAACCCTCTGTCAAAAGAGAAGTCTGGTACAGTTGGATCCTTAGTGTGGGATTACTAATTTACCCCTCAACTAGAGAAGAATGGTGCTTTGGGCAAAAATTCTGGAGATACATCTGATGCAGCTGTAGGGGGAGAAAGTGAAATTACCCTCAGCACAATTTACCAAATAATAATGGTGTATAGGGAAGCAGAGGAAAGGATTTCAGCAATGCAAGACAAAATAGTACAGCAGAAGGCTACAATAGCATCTTTGCAAGCTCTAAGAGATGACACCAATTGGAAGCTTATTGACTTGGAGAATCGTTCCAGAAGGAACAATTTACGTATTTTGGGTATTCCAGAGGGACGGGAGGGCAAAGATGTTAGGCAATTTGTTATTGATT
Source organism: Lissotriton helveticus (assembly GCF_964261635.1). NCBI lineage: Eukaryota > Metazoa > Chordata > Amphibia > Caudata > Salamandridae > Lissotriton > Lissotriton helveticus. The sequence continues at coordinate 2,105,116,021 of NC_136059.1, read as the reverse complement.
TGTTTTCCGAAGCTTTTTCCAAACTCAAGTACTGGAACTGGGAAGTTGAACTTCAGAGGGCACACAGGTTCCCATTTAATCAACGTGGTAGAGCAGGGGGACCAAATGAAAAGCCTAGGGCAATACTGATCAGTTTGAATCATTTTTTGCAGCGGGAAGCAATATATGATTTGGCAAGGCCTAACCAGAAGAAAGGTGGTAAGGGTTGTGAATTTTTTGTCCATTCAGATTTCTGCCAGGCCACTGTTCAAAAGAGATGGCAGTTGCATCAGATGATTCCACTACTTCAGGATAAAGGTGCGCAGGCCTTTCTGCTCAATCCTGCCAAGCTAAAAATCATATCTAGGAAAAAACACAACTTTTGTATCACATATATTAGCTAAGGATTTTTTGAGTATAATGTGAAATAATTTAAGAGATAATTATATAAATGTCCTCTTAGGCTGTTAGGGAAACTTTTGGATTCAGGGGGGATTATTTGGTTTTTGGTCTAACTTTTTTTTTAGGTCTCGGCCTATTCCATTCCGCAGGAATGAATAGGACGAGTCTATAGCAGTGAAACCAAGAGTTAAACTAAGCTCTCCCAAAGCGGATTTCCACGAGTGCATGTGCTCTCGTGCACGAGCTTTTGTCCGATCCGCCTGCCTCCAAGAGCTTCACATCCAAGCCATCTGTTACTTCCCCAGCGTGGTGCCACCAGCAGCTTCACTTCAAGGGGTTCAGCTCCGCCCCCTGCTGCATCAAAGGCTTTCATTTCACGGCCGCGCCATTACTTGACTCAGGCCACAGACTCCATTACTTGCGCACGTTCGTCTATTCCAACCCCCCTCCCTCTCATGCACGCTCTTCGCTCTCCAAACCCATTACTCATGCCACAGACTCCATTACTTGCGTGCTATTATTTTAGGTGATACAAGTTGTCATTGCATCATAAGTACAAAGTGTGGCGCCCGACTTGTATTTTGCTGTTTCCGGCATTGCATTTAAATATATGATACAATTTACATGCTTTTGGTAAAATGTATTTCTTTTCCTTTACTGCGCGCAAACACTCAGACGACAGCCTATCTCTCACTCAGCTGCACGTTCGTCCATTCCACCCCCTCCCTCTCATGCACGCTCTTCGCTCTCCAAACTCATTACTCAGGCCACAGTCTCCTCGCACTCCTTTTTTTTTATCGCAAACAATATTAATCAGGCCACAGACTTGCTCCATAATTTGCGTGATAATCATGCTAACACGCAGACCATAGCCTATCTCTCACTCAGCTGCACGTTCGTCCATTCCCCCCCTCTCCTTCTCATGCACGCTCTTTGCTCTCCAAACACAATACTCAGGCCACAGACTCCCCGCTCTCCTTTTTTTTATCGCAAACAATATTAATCAGGCCACAGACTTGCTCTATAAGTTGCGTGATAATCATGCTTTTTAAAAGTGACATAAGACCTACTCACTATGGCCTCTGCAACACAGAACATTTGTAACAAACAGTAACACAAAACTCGGCAATTCTGTGGACCATCATGGTTTTTTTCTTCAAGGGAGTGGTGGGGCCGTCTGGTGACGATACCACACCAGGATACTGGAGTGCTTTAAGCACAGCCATAAAGATTCTTATCTGTTGGCGGACATCCCCTGTGAAATGCAAATCTGAGCTAAAGGAAACAAAAAACACAACGGCCCATTCACAGTCACATCATAAGTAGGAAGTGTGGCGCCCGACTTGTACTTTGCTGTTTTCGTCATTGCATATAAATATATGATACAAGTTTCATGCTTTTGGTACATTTCATTTACTGCAAGCAAACATGCAGACCACAGCCTATCTCTCACTCAGCTGCACGTTCATTCGTCCATTCCACCCCCCCTCCCTCTCATGCACACTCTTCGCTCTGAGCTTTTTGGGGGAGTAGTGCATGCAATTCAATCATTAACATGTCTATAAGCATTTTTTAAAGAAATATAAATGACAGAAATTCGTCCATTGGCTTTTTTCGGGAAAGTTTTCTGAATAAAAGACGAGCCGCCTGCTTCTGAGAGCTTCACACAAAGCCATCTGTTACTTCCACAGCGCACTCGGCCTCACTTCTCCTCCCCCTAATTACACTTCTTTCACGGCCGCGAGGCCGTACTTCAAAAGGATCCTCATCCGCTCCTCTCTGCTCCCCACAATCGCCTCCACTTCTCATCTCTCATCATAGCTCCCCTTTCATTCATCCCCCCACCCCCCAAATCCGCTCTTGTTTTAGGACTTGTGCCCTGACTCTACGTCTCCGCTCACATTTGTGGAAGGGAATCTGCGTGGTGTTTAAAAACTGTTGAAATCATAATGTGTGACATCAATCTACTTCTAAAATAGCACTCTTGAACAGCAGGCCGCTGGAGCATGTGAAGGAATCCTGCGCATGTTTATGGCAGCTTTAGAACATGCAATCCATGTATGACATCGGCCCAGATCACGTTCACCAGTGATCTTTCCCTCATGCGCATACTTGTAAAATATTAATTCCTGGCACCTGCTTCACGTGCTAAATGTGTCAGTAAGGCCGCATGGCTGCACATTAAATCCCAGAAATGTTGTTTGTGACGGATGACACGTCCCAGATGTCAACGCGCGCGGGCAGCTATATTTTGTATTTGATGCATGGACTTTAAAGCTATCCCGAAATAACATGATTGCAGCATCATTTTTTCCTGTGATGCTGCTTTGGTGTCGAAGAGATAGTTTACACTTAGGAAGGCATGTGTGTTCATGAAATGTTATGTATTCAGGAGTAAACTCCGAGTGTACACACAACAGACCCTCTTGTTTTCCTCACAAGCTTGAAGGCAATCTGCTTCCCCGCCCCCCTGGTGTTTATGGCTTTTCTCGCTCGCTAATGCATTTTTTTCCCCTCCCACCCTTCCTTTGATGTCCACCGCGCGTGGCCTCTGCCTGTCACCTCTCCGTCCTTCACAGCCCCTCTCTGTCATGGAATCTCAAATTTGGGTACTACATCTTCAAAACAAGCCTGTTCATTTTGACACTTGCAATTAGAATCCTATCTTTCTTTCCATTCATCCTTTCTTTCCTTCTTTTAATTCCTTCCTTTCCTTCCTTCCTTTCCTTCCTTTCCATCCTTTCTTGCCTTCCTTTTCTTTCTTCCATTCCTTCCTTCCTTTCCTCCCTCCCTTTCATTCCTTTCTTTCTTTCCTTCCTCCCTTCTTCCTTCTTTCTTTCGTTTTTTCTTTCTTTCTTCCCTTCCTTTCCACATTATCACTCAGCATCACCACAGCATAACTCAGCACCACCACAGCATCACTCAGCGCCACCCCAGCATCACTCAGCGTCAATCCAGCATCACTCAGCGCCACCACAGCACCACTCAGCGCCACCCCAGCATCACTCAGCACCACCACAGCACCACTTAGCACCACCATAGCATCACTCAGCAAGACCACCACAGCATCACTCAGCACCAGCACAGCACCACTCACCGCCACCACAGCATCACTCAGCCCCACCCCAGCATCACTCAGCACCACCACATCATCACTCAGCGCTACCCCAGCATCACTCAGCACCACCACATTATCACTCAGCACCACCATATTATCACTCAGCACAAATCAGCACCACCACAGTACCACTCAGCACCACAGCAACACTCAACACCACAGCACCCCTCAACACCACAGCACCCCTTAACACCACAGCACCCCTCAACACCACAGAACCCCTCAACGCCACAGCACCACTCAACGCCACAGCACCCCTCAATGCCACAGCACCCCTCAATGCCACAGCACCACTCAACGCCACAGCACCACTCAACGCCACAGCACCACTCAATGCCACAGCACCCCTCAACACCACAGGACCCCTCAATGCCACAGCACCCCTCAATGCCACAGAACCCCTCAACGCCACAGCACCCCTCAATGCCACAGCACCACTCAACGCCACAGCACCACTCAACGCCACAGCACCACTCAATGCCACAGCACCCCTCAACACCACAGGACCCCTCAATGCCACAGCACCCCTCAATGCCACAGAACCCCTCAATGCCACAGCACCCCTCAATGCCACAGCACCACTCAATGCCACAGCACCCCTCAATGCCACAGCACCACTCAATGCCACAGCACCCTTCAACACCACAACACCACTCAATGCCACAGCGCCACTCAGCGCCACAGCACCCCTCAACGCCACAGCAGAACTCAACGCCACAGCACCCCTCAATGCCACAGCACCCCTCAACACCACAGCACCACTCAACGCCACAGCACCACTCAACGCCACAGCATCACTCTGTGCAACCAATCAACAACTGGTTCTAATATGTTTTATTTATTTTTTTATTTTATTTATAGTGTTTTATATAGCGCGGACAAGACCCGTGGGTATCAGAGCGCTTAACATATGGATAACAGATTGACATTATAGTAACATTTATAGCAGCAAAACATATATAGAGGTAGAGGCAGTATGCTATCTAGGGAGATCAGAAAGGGGATTACATAATGACATAGAAGATTAAACAATTGACATTATAGTAGCAGTTATAGCAGCAAAAACAAATCTGAGGTGGGAGGTAATGTGCTATCTACGGTGATTAGGTAAAATATATTCCTAACGCCTGAGTAGTTAGCGTTAGGGGGTGCATATGTTTTAGGTAGTGTCGTAGTCATACAGTCAAGTTCTATGAGGTAGGATTGTATATTATTAACAGGTCAATATCAGCGTAATTAGCCATAAGAGTAGTATGGGTATAGCTAGATGCATCGATCATAAATATTAACAGGTTAAGGTATGGGTAATATCTTCAGGTGAAAGACATAGTGCAGATATCACCTAATAGTGAGGTAGCAATAGATTGTAAAGCCGAGGCTTGAGTGGCATCAGTCGTTTGTCTTATTGGTCTTCCAATAGTTCGTGGTGACTCCAGTCCTCTTTGGCAGAAATGTTCATATCACTAGTCTGTGGGCATCTCTATGTAGGGTATTTACTCATCATGTGGCTTTTCAGTTCCCTTTTAAATGCTGCGATATTTTGAATCCTCCTGATGTAAGGAGGGAGTGAATTCCAGACTCTGGGGGCGGCTCCCGAAAAAGCTCGGTCATAGGTCTTTTTTTTCTGGAAGAAGGCCGGCCGCAATAGCAGCTCTTTAGAGCTTCTTGTTGATCTGTTACCTCCCGATATCTTAATTTTCTTGGCTAGATATCTCGGCATGTTGTAGTGGACCGCTTTATGTGTGATGCAGGCCATCTTCATTTTAATTCTAGCATCATAAGGTAACCAGTTTAGTGCCTTCAGGTGAGGAGATATGTGGTCGAATTTCCTTGTTCCTGTGATGAGTCTTGCCGCTGCGTTGAGACAGGCTTTTAGTGGTGCAGTGGATGTTTTCGGTAGGCCAGCTAATGTGGTGCAGCCATATTCGATCCTCGAGATAACTAGCGATTGGATAGCAAGTTTTAGGTCTGCTTCAGAGATAAAGGGCTTCAGTTTCCTTAGATAGTTCAAGTGGAAGCGGGCGCCCTTGGCCATCGAGTTGATGTGTTCTTTCATGTCTAGGTTCTTGTCTAGTGTAATTCCTAGTGATTTGGCTGAATTAACTAGGGTCGGGGTGCAGTTAAGCGCAGTCACCAATTTCGCCCATTCCTTTGCCTCTGTGTAACTCCTTGTCGGTGAGATTAACAGGAATTCAGTTTTATTGGCATTCAGTTTCAGGTGATTGGCTGTTAGCCACTGCAATGCTCTCTTTAGAGTTTCATTCATAAGGTCAATGTCTTCACTGCAGGCAATCTTCATATATATTTGCGTGTCATCTGCGTACATGTGGTAGGATATCTGTGAGTTCCGAAGAATCTCTGTGAGAGGTTCTACATACAAGTTGAATAGATCTGGGGATAGCGTTGAGCCTTGAGGGACCCCTATTGTGTTAGGGCAAGGAGAAGAGATTGCTTCGTTGACCAGGAATAGCTGAGTCCTGTTCTGTAGGAAGGAGTTAAACCACTTCAGTACGTTACCAGATAAACCCATCCTGTCTTGTAGTCTGGTCATCAGTATCGCATGATTTACCGTGTCAAATGCCGATGACAAGTCCAGTAGAATCAGTAGGCACGCATGATTTTGGTCAAGGGCTTGTAAAGCGTCATCAACAATATGTAATATCGCAGTTTCAGTGCTGTGTCCTGTTCTGAAACCTGTTTGGCAGTCATCTAGTAGTGAGAACTTAGCGATATGTTGACTCAGTTGGCCTTGTACGCATTTCTCAATAAGTTTGGCCAGTAGAGGGATGTTGGTCACTGGACGATAGTTATTCGGGTCTGTCGCATCAGCTGTCGGTTTTTTGATAATGGGAGCTACCTGCCCCGTTTTTAGGCAGTCAGGAAGGGTCCCTTGTGCTAGTGAGGCATTTATTATCTCAGTCCAGATTGGAACTAGAGTATGGCTGATTTCTCTTACACATTTTGCCGGTAGCGGGTCTTGGTAGTGGTTGTTTGGTTTAAGTTTCGCTAGCGTTTTGGCGATCTTTTCCTGGTTGTATAGTTCAAATGTGTCCCAGCTTGCCTTATTTTTTGTGAGAAGATCCATCGTTGTCGCATTTGCCTCCTTTTTAGAAGGGGGAAGGGTCGTGAGGTTAGCCGCTGATTTTGTGAGCTCAGCTTCTAGCAGTTTAGTTTAGTCCGTGAAAAATGAGGAGAATTTCTCACAGCTTATGGGATTTTTTGGGTTCTCTTGGGCCGTTTTAGTTAGTTTATTTGACTGTTGTTTTAGGATCTCGAAGAGTTTTCGAGGTCTGTTTGTGGCATTGTCCAGTTCAGCCCTTATAAATTCTTTTTTGGCGTTGGTTATCTTTAAGTTATATTGTTTCCTTGTTTTTCTGAGGTCCTTCAGTTCGGGGGAGGAGGGATGTTGTCTCCATTTCCTTTCAGCCATTCTCAGTTTTCGCCTGTCCTCGTTCAAAGCCTCATTAAACCAAGGATTTTTGGGTTTTTCCGAGACTCTTTTCAGTTTTTGAGGCAAGGTGTCATTGACTATATTACCGATTGAGGTTATGTAGTGATCAGTCAGCTCATTTACATTCTGCCAGTTGTTAGGAGGCTTGAGGTCTTTCTCACATCTTTCAACCAATATTTCAATATTAGCTTCTTTTGTATCTCGTATCAGTTTTTTGACCTTGCGCGGTTGCATGTTCCTGCCTTTTTTCATTGTAGGTATTATGAAAGTTATAGCGTGATGATCAGACCAGTCACACGGGTCTATACCGGTAATTGAGATTTCTTTGTTTCTAGAAATTATCCAATCTAAAGTCGCTCCTTGTGAGTGAGTGGGCTGGGTGCATATTTGAGTGAGGTTTAGCTCCTTGAGGAAGTCTTTGATCGATTTAACCATTTTGTCATTGCCGTCGTCCCAGTGGAGGTTAAAGTCACCTAGGAATATGTTGTTGGCGTCTGGGTTAGAATTAGCAGTTATGATTTCCATGAGATGCTCTGTGAACTTTGCATTATCTCCAGGTGGGTGGTAGAACACATGTAGGTTGTAGTTTTGATTATTTGGCGATCTTATGTTAAGGCCAATGTATTCACAAGATTCTATAGGATCGGATTGGAATTGGTTAACCTCTATCTCTGAGCGGTGAATGCACGCTATACCTCCTCCCACTTTCCTTGGTCTGTCTAACCTGACAATGTTATATTGTGGTGGTACTAGAAGATCCATGGTTGGGGAAGATGATTCATTGAGCCATGTTTCCGTGAGGATGGCCAGGTCGATTTCTTTGTTGAGGATTAGGGCGGCTATGTCTGATGCATGTTTATTTGCCGAACGACAGTTAAGTAGTAGGCAATTCAATGTTTTCTGTGAGTTGACGTTGTTTCCGTTTTCAATTTCGGTTGTATTTATCTGGATAGGTTGTAGGTTGTGGTGGATTGCTTTCCTATCATTCGTTCGGGCCGTTCTATTAGGGTCAATAGGTACAACTTCGATAATCTCTCCCTTTTTCGAGGCCTGTTGTTCGTAAGATCGAAGTAGGGCATGAGCTTCTTCGTTTGGAATGGGGTTGGTCCTGTTTGGTCGGTTGGGTCGGAGTATTATATTCTGGATTTGTGTGATCTTGGAGTTCGTGTTTATCGTCATCTCCCAGATTTTCTCAATTGTCTGTGAGACTTTTATCGAGTCTTGTGCCATGTTGCTTATTAGTTTCCTTAACTCCTTCATTTCTTTCTGTGTTCGGGGTAGTTTCTTAAGTGAGATAGATCTGGCAGTTTGCATTCTGTATCTAGCTCTCCTCCGTGAGTGGTCTGTTCTCAATGCCACATAACTTATCGTTGTATCCTTAATTTGGTTGTGATTCCGGATTCTATTAAGGGTGACATCATTATTTCCTATGTTGTTAAATTTGGGGGGTGTTTTTGTGGGTGAGGATCCGTGGGCCTCTGGTCTCGTATTCGAAGGATGTAGGGGAAGGTGTATAGTCTCTACTATGTTCCTTTCGTAGTTCTCATCATAGGGGGGCTCGCTCTGATCTGAGTTGTCCTCTTCCGTTGGAGTGGCCACGTGTGATGGTGGCAAAGGTTCTTCTAGTACTGTCAGGTTCTTCTCTTCGTTTTCAATGATATTATCTACCGCTATCCTTTCATTCTCATTCTCCGGTATTGTCATCGCAATTACAGGTAGATCTCCGGAGTTGGGTGTTTGATTGTCGGTTAAATTGACATCTCTAGTGACAGGGTAGTTGTTGTCGGGTGTGGTCTCAGGTGGGGTCAAGTTTAGTTGGTGATTTGGTCTAACTGTATTTTGCTGGTGATTTGGTCCTACTATGGATTCCTTTAAGGCTTGGAAAGTTATCTCAAATTTCTCGAGTTCTTTGTTAGTTCCTTGTATCAGCACTATTCCCGTTTTGTATATAGTAACGCATACTTCTGTATTACCTCTTTTAGTTATTGAGGTCGTTATTTTTGTGCCATGTGGTATATTTTTTACCGTTTTTAAGAACAGTCTTTTTGTAATGATATTACGCCATTTAGCTGTTTTGTCTGTGTAGAATATCAGGTAATTCATCATGATACCTTTAACTCTATCAAAATATGGGTCCACGAACAAAGTGTCCGGATTTTTTCTCAGTGTAGCATGTTTGAATTTTTTGGCTGCATTTTTAGATAAAGTGGAAGGATATTCTATATTTTTTGCAAGAGACCCGGGCGACACTCGGTATCTACCCTCCATTTCCGCTTCTCCTTCACGTTGTGGGTCTACAGCAACCCTTTGACTATTTTGGGTTGTGTAGTTCACTGCTGGAACTCACTCCACACTGTATATTGACTTTGGTTATTTCAATATGTCAATATAATTAACTTTAGTTATTTCAATATGTCAATGATGATGCTTTCACTTCCAATTCATTATTTCAATATGTCAATATAATTAACTTTAGTTATTTCAATATGTCAATGATGATACTTCCACTTCCAATAAATTTCTTGAGCCTTGTATGTTGTAGTTTCTGGAACACTGATTATATCTAGTCTTTATTGAGGTGTAGTGGTCAAGAAACTAGATATTCCAAGATGTCCGCCGTTTTGGTATTTGTTATAATCAGGGGACTTTTTCTCTTTCTGCTTATTTATTTAGTCCCTTTTCTCTTTCTAGTCTCACATTCTGTCTGTTGCAGGTTGCTTTCTCTGTGTTCTTTGGTGTTTCTTTGTCCTTTTTCAGTTTCTTGCTTTCTGATTGTTTACTTCCTTCTGTGTAGGAGGGGTTCGATGTCTCAAGCGGCCGCCATTTTAAGGTCAGGCGCGCCGCTTTGAATGCTCCCGCGTTAGTTTTCTTAAGTACAGTTCTTTCCTTTTATCCTCCCGTTGTGCCTCTCACCCGCTGGCTCTCTCCGCTTCCTGTCCTCGTTCTTCCTCCTCTTCCGCTCCCGGCTCCCGCTCCTCTCCCAAGCCTCCAGCCGCGCCGGCAGTGTTCTCTCGTCACCGCTCCTCACCGCATCGCTCCTCGGCCAGCCCCCGGTCCCGGGCCTCCGATCCCAATGGTGCTCTGCAGTCAGCGTCAGCGTCAGGGATTCTCATCTCCCGAACACCTCCAGGGACATCCAGCCGCTAGGGCGCCCTGGGCGCTGCCTCCTTCGTGACTACCGTTCCAGCGTGGGGGTCGGTCGGTGCCCCTCTGTCCACTTCCCCTCACGTGTCACCGGGCATGAAAGCGCCGCATTCGGTCCTCCAGGCCGTCGATCCTCCGTCCAGGCAGTCCGGTCGATCGTCCCGGCAGTCGAGTCTCAGCCCTGGCGGTCCGGTCCAGCAGGGGTCAATCGTGGTGGACTCTCGTCTCTCCACACCAGTTAACTCGAGTTAACAGTTGTTCTCTCAATGTTTTCAAACTTTATTGCAAATGTCACAAAAAAATGTTAATATTTCACTTCTGTTCTTGGATTTTCATCACAATAAAATACACTGAACATAATCTTCCAAAAAGTTATTTGCAAAAGTTTAAGCTATTGCCATTATAAATTACAATAACTATTATTTAAGTATTAATTATTCAAAAAATACAACCCATTGTTATTTTTAATATTAATACATCTAAGTCATGTAAATACAACACATATTGCATTAAAAATGATATAGGTGTCACGTTTGCAAAAGTTACCACTATTGGCATTGTAAATGACAAAGTTATTAATTTCGCTATTTTTAAAACAAAAACATAAATAAAAAATGTGTCATTTACAATACTAATACCTCTAAATTTCCTAATGCGAGACCTATTGCATTGCAAATGCTTGTTTCTTGGCGGGGTCCGGGGGAGGGTCATTAATCCACTACCCATCACAGAGGACTTAGTCCTTATGCCTTATTTGGTTGGGGGAGGGAAGGGGGAGGGTAGCTGTGGGGTGGCAGGGTGGGGGGCGAAGGTGGTGGGGGCCGGGGGAAGGCACGTTTGGCATTTGGTGTTCACTTGGTATAAAGGTTATGGTACTCATGCTTTTGAGGGAGACAATGTTTTTCTTATGTTTTTTGAAGCGTAGTTCAGGCTGTGGGCAGGGGAGACAAGGTTTGATTGATTTAACTGCATAACAATATGGGTAAATTATCCATATGTTCATGGAATATATGTGGTTTAAATGATAAAAAGAAAAGCGGGTGATGGCTTAAATTCTGCAGATGTTCCGTTTTGATTTGGTTTGTGTGCAAGAAACACATATTGCGTGGAATAATCAAAAGTGGTTGAATGATTTGGGCATGGATATACTTGGGTGTACCAAACAGAGTTCAACTACACGAGGGGTAGCGATTCTGATGAAATATGACCTGGTGTTCGCAATCGGGTAAAGGAGGATGTTTTGGGGCGCTGGGTCATTGTAGAACTAACTGTTAATGGTTCGCCATTGACGATATGTTCTATTTATGGTTCTAACCTGGATGACCCGGAGGTGCTGCATTACTTAAGTATCGAATTAGCGGCATGGCCAGCCCCCTTAATCCTCTGTGGGGATTTTAATCTTCATTTAGAGGGTGGTTTTGATATTACCAGCGATGGCCATATTTGGGGAAAAAAACTAAAGTTTGTAAAGCTACCCAAGGCCTAGTTAAAGAGTTTGGGCTAGTTAATATATGGTATGCTCATAAGAGAAATGTTCCGGTAAACACTTTTTACTCGGCTCCTCATAGGAAGCATGTGCGCTTAGATTATTTTTTTATTCCAGCGGCAAAAGCAACAAGTGCCATGGTAGAGATTATACCGAGGATAATCTCAGACCATAACCCGGTTGTATTAGAACTTGATATTAGTGCTAAGGCTCAGCCACAGGCATGGACTTTTGAACGTAAACTTTTATTAGATCCTGAATTCTGTAGACACATGTGAGATTGGATTACTGAATTCATTAAAATTAATCGGGGAACTGCTTCAGATTCTATTGTTTGGGATACATTCAAGGCCAGGGTGCGGGGGGAAACACTAAGGGCCAGATGTAGGTAATCCCCGATTACCGATTTTTAAATACCGATTCATACCGATTCGGTATTTAAGAACTGGCAATCGGGATGTAGGTATATTTACCGAATTAATTACCAAATCGGTATGATTTGGTAATTAATGAATCGGTATTTACCGAGTCTGTAACTGCCATTGTTTCCTATGGGCCTTGAGGCCCTTAGGAATCAATGTCAATTACCGAATCGGTAAATACCGATTCGGTAATTGGGGGAAATATTGAAGGGTGGCAGGGTGTCACTTTGACACCCTGTTGCACCCCTCAATTGTGCATGGGTGCACATGTTGCTGATATACATGCCCTTAGGGCATGTATGTCTGCAACATGGCACTGTTTAAAAAGCAAAAAAATATGCTTTTTAAATGGTTTTCTTAATTTACCACCAACTACTAGTTGGTGGTAAATTAAGAATTCTTAAACCCTGGTAGCACTGAAAACAGTGCTACCTACATCTGAAATTACAGAATCGGTAATTTTACCAATTCGGTATTTTACCGAATCAGTAAAATTACAGAATCGGTAAAATTACCGATTCTGTAATTTTACATGCCCCTACATACCAATGTCCAAATAGCGGTCGGAAACGGCCAAAAATCGGTATTTTCCGCCGTTTCTGACCGGTATTTGGACACCTACATCTGGCCCTAAGTTACTCTATAGCTAAACAACATAAAACTCTGACAGAAATCAAGGATGGGATGAAGCAGTTAAGGCTATTATAAATAGAACTTTTGGGGGACGTAATTTGGCAACATAACGTGGAAAAAACTTTAAAGGCCATCACAATATTAAAAATGAAAATCCATCAGCATTTTGCTACGAAAATTGCAACGAAATTGGCTATGTATAAGGATCAAATTTATGAAGCGGCGGAAAACTCTGGCCGGATCCTAGCGAAGAGATTACAGCAGAAGGGAATATGTAGTAGAATATATAGGATATTAGATACAGGAAGCTCCGGGCGAAGTTTTAAATGTTTTTCGAAAATTTTATGGCAACTTATATACAGAGGTTGAAATAGTAGATACAGAAGAGAAAATTATGGAATTTAGTTCTGTTATTGAAACTAATAAAGTTGCACAAGACCAAAATGAGGAATTAGCAGCAGACATAACTTGGGAGGAAGTGGAGGGAGCAATGCTGTCGCTAGCCATGGGAAAAGCTGTAGGTCCGGATGGCATCCTGTTAGAATTTTATAAAACATTTTGTCAGGTTCGAAGACCGGAACTTACGACATTGTTCCTCGCTGCTCAACGTGGAATAGCACCAGATTTGTGGCGTATAACCACCATTATTGGTTTTTTTTTAAATGACAAACCTGAATTGTATCCATCCTCGTATAGAACAATCTCATTGATCAACTCAGATAGTAAAATCTTCTCAAAAATTATTGCTCAGGGTTTAGGGGCAGTTATCACTCCTCTAGTATCCAGCATTCAGCATGGGTTTATCCCAGGTAGGGATACCTCAGATCACGTGAGACGGGTGATAGCTCTCCTGGACTGGGCTCAGGCAAATGAATCTGTATTGGTGGTGATCCCGTTGGACGCCGAGAAGGCGTTCGACAGGGTCTCCTGGCAATATATGTGGGAGGTCTTGCGATGGAAAGGTTTTTGTTCTCAGTTTATACAAGCAGTTAAGACCCTTTACATACGTCAGGTAGTCACTATACGTATATCCGGACAAGAGTCCAACTTAATTAATATCAGAAGGGACACGGGGCGTGGCTTGGCCGCATAGCGGAATGGCTGACTGAGACCGCAGCTCTGCCGGCCGAGCACAGAAATGCACCATAAATCCGGTTAAACTGTGCTACTGATCGGGCCCATCTGTTGAGAAGAGCTGCGGGGGCACTTCGGTCCCGTCTGGTGTGACGATTGGCGCTGAGGGGTGCCAGCCGTGGGGGAAGAGATCGCGGCTGTCCCAACACCGAGGTGAGGCCTGCGGACCTTGCAAAAGCCGGGGACTTGCGTGGCGGGCTGACAGTAGGTCGGCGTGAAGAGTGCCCGGGCAAAGACGGAGTAGCGCCCGCTGAAAACGACGTCGGCTGCGGTAGACTCGCTACGAGTCTCGTGGGCCATCTGGCCATGCCCTGACTGTGGAGTGGGGAACGATCGGGCTGAGTTGGAGCCTACGGTGGGGACATAGAGTGACGCTGGCTGTGTGGTGCGAGAGCACATCGACTGGCCTCGAGGTGGCCCTGTAATAACTGCCTGATCACTGGGAGAAGACAGAAAACAGCACTGTGGGTACGATCGAGGGGCTGATGGGTCCCAGTCTGCAGGAGTGAGTGTATGGTTACCAGCGTGTGCATTAAAAATTGCGCAGTGTCGATGAGCCAGAGACCAGTGGCCGCCATTTTGTGTGACTGTGAGGCACCTGCACTGGATATCTAAGGCGGTTAGGAGGAAGCTGATGGCAGGGATAAGCCAGCGAGCGGTGCTACCTGTGACACAGGCAGGCTTTTAATACGGCAGTTTTTGGATGGTGGCGAGACCGGGAGGTGCTGACAGAGCTGTTGGGGGTCGACGGGACGCCAATACATACTCCCCCGGTGCCATTTTGTACAGTCTATGAACTGAACTACTGTTGGGCTGTCTATTTGATGCTCCTATGGTTGCGAGTACGAGGGATCTTCATATAGCGCGAGGACTTGGCTCTGCGATTGGACAGGCTGGAACATTACATGCGATAGCGCGAACTGGCGCTACGAGTGGAACCTGTGAGAAGTCACGAGGAGTTTGATCATTTGGCACCTCCTTGGCGGAGGGAGAATACACACGCGAGCTGGTAGTGGAGGGCCTCTTCTTGATCTAAGGGCACGGCGAGATATTGGCCTGGAGTTGGTGGATTCCTGCGCATGGGCAGACGCGGGGACGCTGGCAGAGGGCGTGAGTGGCACGGACACGGCAAGGCGACATACAGGCGCTGACCCATTGCGGTGAGAATTGGAGAACTAGAAAATCTACAATTGATTGGTGCTTCGAGGGACGTGATGGCATATGACGCACACTGAAGGGCTAATAATACTGGGACTTGCATTATGCACGGCGCATCTTGAGTGGATCCGAATACTAGAGGCCTGTGGTGCTGGGTGTTCTGGTGGTTGGCAGCACCAGAGCATTGCAGATAGCGGTGGGACGACAGTGGAGAAGAGATCTGGGGAGAACTACGTGGGATATCGGTGGTTGAGGGGAGGACACGCACAGCCACGATGGGCAAGCCGGAAACGAGACAGCTGAAAATCACATATGACAAGAAAACAAACAAAGTACCTGACACAGAGGCTGCAGAACGTGAGCTGTCGAATGACGGCGCCCAGAGACAATTGCTGGCGGAGGACATAAGGTCCATGTTTCGAGAACTGAAAACGAGCCTGGAGGATATTGACACCAAAATGGACACCTTGGCAGACCGCATGGACCGCATCACGCAACGGATGGATAAGCAAGAAGGCAGGGTCAGTTTGCTGGAAACAAGGGTGACTGATACGGAGGAAAGCCAAACTGACATAGAGAAGAAATCAATGGGATGGACAAGGTGCTGGCATTGATTCAGCAGAAGAATGAGGATTTGGAGGCGAGGTCGAGGCGCAACAACATACGCATAACAGGAATTGCGCAAACGGCGGACATTCAGAACATGGAAAAGTATGTTGAAGCTATGCTGACAGAGTTGTTTGGCCCTGATCTTTCTCCCATGTTCCTCATAGAAAGAGCTCACAGATCATTGGGCCCCATACCCAAATCTGGAGCGCCGGCACGACCAGTACTGGCCCGAGTACTCAACTATAGGGACCGAGACACGATACTATGCCTCGCCAGGGAGAAGGGAGCGATACAATATAGAGGCAATGATATTGCGCTATACCCGGACTTCACATTACAAGTGTAGGCTGCCCGCATGGAATTCATACCTGCGAAGAAGATTTTCCAAAAAACAAGTACAAAATATGCACTGATATACCCGGCAAAACTGAGGGTTCAGGGCCCGGGTAGACCCACCTTCTTTGTCGACGCAAAGGCGGCTCTCAACTATGCTAAACAATTGGGGAAAGATCAGCGACAGCAGAAGGCATCGGAGGAGGGTCAGGCGGAGGAGAGACTGAGCGACATTGAATGATATGCTGGACCTGTATCGAATGGTTGGACCATTGTGGGTGGCATGGCCACTTGCACGGGAGCAAGAGACACACAGATGGATAGCGCTTTGTGCGGTAATTTGTTGGAGTACCCAAATTGACTGGGGTCTCGAGGGGTGAACTGTGCCTACTTGAGATGAACTCTATGATGATGGGCCCTAGATGTGCATGCATGGCATGAGCAGCTCGGCCACCCTGTCAAAAGTACAGGGAAGGATGGAGGCCACCCTGCACGCCCAAAGGGATGAGTCCCACACTCTGGACATTGTTATGGTTATGTGTGTTGTTTGGAGCAGAGGGGGAAGGATAACACAACCTATTTGGCGGTTGGTGAGGGTGGGGGGGCACATGGGGAAGAAGTGGGAATTTTGGGGGAGGGAAGGATCAGGGCAGGAACTGCACAACCTGATTTGGAGGTTGGAGTGGGCGGGGGAAGTTATGGGGAGTTCTTATTGTTTGTTTACCTGCTATACCTTCAGAATACACTGATGCACCCTGATTGCCTAATTGGGTTAACAAGGACTGGGAATATCGTATGGAGGACAGTGATGTATATGCTGGAATCTACTGATGTATCTAGGTGTCCCTGGGGATCACTGTCCTGGGGAGGAGGGCTGTTGGTTGACACATCTATGAGTGGACAAGCTTAGCTGTGAAGGGCATTAACTGTCTCTCTTGGAATATACATGGTTTAAATGACCGCAGGAAGGCAAGACTGATTCACTCCTATTTAATGAGACACGAAGTAGATATCTGCCTATTGCAGGAAACACATTTGGCGGCTTCTAACACAAACATGCTCAAACACAATAGATGGGGGGAGATTGTGGAAGTCACATACTCCAATTATGCTAGAGGAGTAGCCATATTGATCCGGAGAGGATTTCAATGGACGACCAGCGCCTCATACACTGATACGGAGGGTAGATATATAAAGCTATTGCGAATGCTATGTAATGTGCCGGTGTTGATTGTGAATGTCTATGGGCCAAATGTGGATAGTCCTGCCTTTTTTCAACATATATGGCAGAAAATTCAGTCGTATGGGCAGATGGCGATATTATGGGGAGGAGACTTTAATGTGGCCCTATCTCCTTCTGCTGATAGACAAGGTGCGACTCGTGAACACCACCCCAGAGCGGCAGCTATATTGAAAGAAATAATAGCGGATGACTGCCTGGTTGACACGTGGAGGACTTTGCATCCAGAGGACAGGGAGAGTACATGTGCAACAACACATAGAAACGCATGGTCATGGATTGATTATTGGCTATTGTCTAGAGTTTTACAATCCCAAGTGATTAAAGCCAATCATTTACCGAGAACATTTTCCGACCATGCACCTGTGCAGATACAATTATTCATCCCACCGCAGTATGTGAGGCCCTATAGTTGGAGATTCCCTTGGAGAGTGCTGCTGGATCAGGTGTTTAAGGAGGACCTTAGAGAGAAACTAAATGAATACTTTGAGTTAAACGAGGGATCGGTGGAGTCACCGGGCACGTGATGGGAGGCATTTGAAGTGGTTACAAGGGGCAATTGTATGGCACTAAAATCGGGTGTGTTGAAGTCAATAAAAGACACGCTGGGAAGGCTAGAGGGAAAAATTGCTGGGTTGGAAAGAGATTGCAGGGAACAACCTACAAACTTAACTCAGGCAGCGCTTAGGACGAAGCTAACAGCATTCCAGGAGGAGGCGGTGAGGGAAACAGCATACCTTAAAAAATATGCGCAGGCCTGGCGTTATGGAGAGGGCGATAGAGCGGGGAAAACACTTGCATTCTTACTGCGCGCTCCAAGAGGTGCGGAGTATATTACTGAATTCCACAGGGCGGATGGTGAGGTAGTGAATACACCGAAAGATATATTCCGTACAATGACAGATTTCTATCAGTCACTCTACACTTCACGCATGAACCCGGAGGAGGAGGATATTACAGAATATCCAGACACCGTTACGTTAGCGAGGTTTAATAATGGGGCACGACAATATATGGATCTTCCCATTACTGTGGAGGATGTGAAGACTGTCATAGCTGGTATGCCGGCTGATAAGGCTCCGGGATCAGATGGTTTAACGACGGCTTTCTATAAAGAGTATGTGGATATAGTAGCACCTCGACTACATAAGGTATATTTGGAAGCCATGGAAATGGGAATGCTCCCGCCCACACTCAGAGAGGCCACGATCATAACCATATTGAAACCTGATAAAGATCCGACTAGCCCAGAATCTTATCGGCCCCTCTCGTTGATTAACTTGGATGACAAAATTTATGCCAAACTACTGGCTGATAGACTGAAGCCTATGCTGCCGCAGATTGCACTGTCGGATCAGTCTGGGTTCTTCCCTGGGTGACCTACCTCCCACAACCTCAGGGTTCTGTTTGGATTACTCCATTATTTGGACCCGAGAGTGCAAGCGGTCGCTGCCCTGTTGGGTGCAACAAAAGCATTTGACTCTCTCGAGTGGAAATTTTTATTTGCATTGTTCATTAGAATGGGTTTTAGCCCTTCATTTATACAGCAAATCCGGATTTTGTATACGGCCCCCACAGCGCGGATGAAAGTGAACGGCCAGATATCACTACCAATCACTATCATGAGAGGAACAAGACAATGCTGTCCGCTATCACCACTGCTATTTGCTATAGTGACTGAGCCGCTGGCGGCCCGTCTCAGACAGCACCAAACGCAGCGTAGCATTGGGTTCACGTCCAGAGGACTGCTTGTCTCCATGTTAGCAGACGACATGACTATTTGCGTGGTGAAGCCTGAGGAAAATGTTGACCCGGTTATGAGAGAATTTATACGGTATGGAGGTCTCACAGGAATACAGATAAACTGGGCAAAATCAGTGATGTTCCCGTTAACAGATGGTACTAAGCAGTGCGACACGGAGTTTCCTATTGAGTGGACGGATAGTGAGGTTAAATATTTATGTATTTGGTTTAGTAGATCCATATAGGAAATATGGCTCGCTAACTATGGTAGGGTGATGGACTGGGTGGAAGCTAAGACACAGAAATGGAAAACACTACCACTTTCCCTGGCGGGGCGTATAGCCCTCACCAAAATGGTAATTTTGCCTAAATTACTTTATCTACTTGTGAATATCCCCCTTCCCCTAAACAGTCATTTCTTTAAAAGACTTAGAACTGGGATCTTGACACTAGTTTGGGCGGGACGACAGCCTAGGGTGTCATGGAAACTATTGACGCTTCCTTTCACTCAGGGTGGATTAGCAGCGCCAGATTTTGAGCTTTATGCGTATAGCGTGCAAGCGCAATATCTGCATTATTGGCAGCATCCGATTCCATTCCAACCACACGTGGCTATAGAGATAGACGTCACTGCGCCCACCCCGCTGAATGTTACTGTATACCATCCATACAAACGTTCGCCTGCGGACATTAACACAGTCAAAACTACAAGATGGGCCTGGTCGAAACTAGCCAAAGGGCCGGGATCGAGGAGCTATATGCACCATCGATGCCGCTGGGCGGTAACCCATTGATAGGAGCACTGACAGATAGAGCAGTGACGGAACAAGCGAGTAAACGCGGGTTGAAAGTGGCTAGTGATCTCTACCCAGATGATTTATTTTTAACGTTGCAAAAGCTAAGCGAGCCGGATGCGCCATCTGCATCTGACACACTGTTATTTTACCAACTGAGAGCAGCATGTAAAGCACGGTACCCGCAATTTCCAGCAGCTCCACCCACGCTGCCAGCGCTGGAGGACTTGCTATCTAATAACTCCCCCGTAAATTGATTACATGAATTTTTAGCATAACACAGAGCACATCACCGGTGATAACGTGTAAGTCCAAAATAGAGTGGGAACAGGAAGCAGACATAAGAATAACTGACAAGCAATGGGTATTCTGTTGTACACAGCTTGAAAATGTGTCACCTAACTATAGATTGAGGCTAATACACTTCAACTGTCTGCACAGGACTTATCGCACACCTAAACAGCTATGTCGTATGGGACTTCAGTCGGATGCCAAATGTTGGAGATGTGGGGCGCAGGAAGCAACCTTTTTCCATTTGACCTGGGAGTGTGGGCAGGTGGCGCAATATTGGGGTGAAGTGCTGGGACACATAGGGCTCATGATTGGCGTGAATTTGAGAGTCGATCCCCTACTGACACTTCTGGGGTTTGTAATGGAGGTGCCCAGTGCTTCACGTAAGCTGGCTGCGCTGCTGCTGTTGTTGGCCAAGCGCCAGATAGCGCTGCACTGGAAGAAGGCAGCCCCACCCACGGTAGCGGGATGGATACGATTGGATGTGTAGTGTAAAGACCAGCTGTCAAACTACTGGGACCTTTTGCCAAGCAGGCCTAGGCCGGCTGATATTTGGGCACCATTTACATTATGGCTGGGCCGGGCGGGCTCTGAATAATGTAAAGAAGACAGAGGACATCTAAGTGCTCTATAGGGGCGTGGGGCAGTAAGAGGACTGTGGGACGGCACTGATGGTGGTGGGATATGTATAGTGGTTTTGCAGAGGCCAGGCAGACTGCATGGGCCATGTGTGAGGTGGATTAGGCAATGCAGGAAGACATCTTCGTTTATTACACAGGTTGGGGTTATGGCAGGGTGTTGGGATAGGGGTCTGTTAACCCCTACCGCGCTACCGCGTTTTCCCGCTGTGCGCTGAAATTTTAAAAATGGCTGGTTATTGACAAAGCTAGGTCGTCATCCGCGTAGCGCAGGTAACGCCCATGACGAGCTGGCTTTGTCATTAGCGCTGAAGGGGTTAATAATGTTTTAAGACCACACAGGAAGAGTTCCATATTGCGGTTGGATATGATTCACACAAGTACGGATTATCATTGTGCTAGTAACAAAATGATGCCGGGCCCTATGGGATGTCGGCTAACAGGCTGTGTTAACCAATCTGAAATATAGCTATTAAGCGCTGCCGGCCTCCGGGTTGTGGGCTCACAGCTGTGTATTATGTGTGACGCGAAATAAAGGTTTTTTAAAACAAAACAAAAATATCAGAAGGGGTACAAAGCAGGGGTGCCCGTGCTCCCCTCTTTTATTTGCATTATATATTGATTGATTTTTTAATAAGATAAATCAGCATATAGGTATTAAACCAGTTAGTTTTCGAAATATTGAGTACAGAGCATTAGCATATGCTGATGATATAGTTGTAGTCTCTAGCTATATCGTTACCGCCCTTCCTGCAATTAAGTCACTGGCTGTTCAGTTTGGTTGTTTTTCTGGGTATAAACTGAATATAGGAAAAACTCAGGTGCTATATTAAGGTAAGGCAGATATGTTAATTATTCCAGAAGCAACATATTTGTGAGTGAAAATTACATCTGTGGTGGAAAAGATCTCTGATCTGAATATTCTCCCTGTGATGGAGAAGGTGTATGCAACCCTAGAAAGGCTAGATCATCTTCATCTATCCCTCCATGGTAGGTGTAACGTACTAAAAATGTTGGTTCTTCCGAAATTTTTATATATGTTTAGAACAATCCCTACAGAGTTCTCCTCGTTGTGTTTTATTAAATTAGAGAGGATATGCTCTAGATTTTTATGGGGGGCAATCGAAGACAGAGAAGGGCATATAAGAAAATGGTTTTACCTAGACACCGGGGGGCTGGGGCATTCCACATTTTGTAATGTATTATTGGGTAGCAATGATGCAATATATGGGGCCCTTAGTTGGGACTAAAGCTGAGATTCCCTTTTGTCATAGACCATCAATATACGAATTTGGGCTGGGAGAAGAGATGAATGGCTATTTAGTAAAGGCAATAGAACCTTGCTATTACAATAAAACAAAGTTGAAGGTACTCAAGGAGGCAAATATGGTCTGCAAGCAAATCATACGAAAGTTACGGATCTTAAACTTGAATGCTTATACCCCTTTTTAAGCCTCCAGGACACTGCCCATAATCTTTCAGGGGCCTAAAAGGAACACGATGTTTAGGGGATCTGTTTGATAAAGGTCATCTTTTAGCATTCTTAGACTTACAGGAGAAATTTGGTTTAGGCAAGCAAGACTTTTTTTAATATCTTCAAATTCGAAGTTTTCTTGCTAGGTTGGGGGCAGGCATAGATCAACAATTTGCGAAAATCTCTTCAATCGAAAAAATGACAAAGAAAACACCAATAGGTCAATTTTATCAGCAGTTAGTGGAAGCATTCCGGATGATTTGGATTTACGTAAAACTAAATGGGAAAATATACTGGGTGTTGAGACGATTGATATAAGTAAATCCCTTGAGCTTGCTAATCGAGTTTTAATGACTGGTTTTGTTGAATGCAGCTGCCAGACTGATCACTGATACAAAAAGAACTGATCAAATCTCCCCAGCCCTAAGATGTCTAAAGTGGTTACTCTATGTAGCAAGAATACAATTAAAGATTGCCTGTCTGATGCACAAAGTCCTCCACTTCAAAATCACTGGTTACCTAGCTCAAAAACTAGAGGTATCGGGCGGGGGGGCAGACCACCAAGAAGTGCAAATTCTCTATTACTGAAACCATAGACTTTTCGCAAAAACATAACAAGGCTTTGAGCCTCCTCTGGCTCAGCACCGAAGAGCTGGAACTCGCTCCCTCCAGAAATCCGCAGAATTCCCTACACAGCTGCTTTCAAACATGAAGTAAAACCAATCCTAATGAACAGGTTCCTGCCTTAAATGACCATTGATCGTCTGCTTTGTAACACCCAGCATTGTCTACCTCATCATACCAAGCAATGTTTGTGCGCATCCTTGTGCATTTTTATTAGTTCACTAGCTTAGCCGTCGCACGTTGCTGCGATCTCCGAAGAAAGGAAATTCAAGGAAACTCGTTATGATAACATTCAATTTACATTGTGTCATTTTTATTGAAACTTATTCATTTTAATATGGAAAACATTTCAAAGTGTCGTTTTCATTCTATTTATTTATTCCAGTGCTTGTGGATACACGATTTTTTGTTTTTCCGTCTGGTTCGTACATCAGTATTTGAAAGATTATGACGGCCCTGGGGGGCTGATATTTAAAAAACAATTATGCCAGAAACCTTTGCGGGAGTGTACTCAACAACTTCCCAAAGTTTCCTGGTGATCGGATGAATGCTGTTGTAATTCTATTTATTTATTCCAGTGCTTGTGGATACACGATTTTTTGTTTTTCCGTCTTGTGTGTACATCAGTATTTGAAAGATTAAGAGGGCCCTGGGGGGCCGATATTTACAAAAATGTTATGCCAGAAACCTTCGCAGGAGTGTACTCAACAACTTCCCAAAGTTTCCT
Organism: Lissotriton helveticus; assembly: GCF_964261635.1. Classification (NCBI taxonomy): domain Eukaryota; kingdom Metazoa; phylum Chordata; class Amphibia; order Caudata; family Salamandridae; genus Lissotriton; species Lissotriton helveticus. The sequence continues at coordinate 2,105,092,621 of NC_136059.1, read as the reverse complement.
GGTGATCGGATGAATGCTGTTTTAATTCAATTTATTTATTCGAGTGCTTGTGGTTTCCCTTTTTTTTTTTTTCGTCTTGTGCAAACATCAGTATTCGAAAGATTATGAGGGCCCTCGAGGACCGATATTTTTAAAAAATGTATGCCAGAAACCTTTGCGGGAGTGTGCTCAACAACTTCCCAAAGTTTCATGGTGATCGGATGAATGGTGTTTTAATTCTATTTATTTATTTGAGTGCTTGTGGATACACGATTTTTTGTTTTTCCGTCTTGTGCGTACATCAGTATTCGAAAGATTATGAGGGCCCTGGGGGACCGATATTTTTTCAAACATTATGCCAGAAACCTTTGCGGGAGTGAACTCAACAACTTCCCAAAGTTTCATGGCGATCGGATGAATGGTGTTTTAATTCTATTTATTTATTCGAGTGCTTGTGGATACATGATTTGTTGTTTTTCCGTCTGGTGCGTACATCAGTATTTGAAAGATTATGAGGGCCCTGGGGGGCCGATATTTAAAAAAGAATTCTGCCAGAAACCTTTGCGGGAGTGTACTCAACAACTTCCCAAAGTTTCAAGGCGATCGGATGAATGGTGTAGTAATGCATAAAGGACAAACAGACAGACAGACAGACATACAATCGTTTTTATATATATATATTATGTTATCCTCTCTTACCTCCTATACAATGTTCCCTTTTTATGTTGTTATATCCTTCCATTATTGTGAAGCGCTCTGATATCCCTTGGGGTCTTGTTCACGCTATACAAAACTTTATAAATAAACAAACAGCGCAGAAGCGCTACGCCATTTATGCTTATATTAAACATCAGCAGGCGCAGGTCATACTATTGCAGGAAACTCACCTCACAAAGGGAGAACTAGATAAGTATCAAAAGAGATGGCGGGGAACATTTTGCGCCACAACGTATTAAGCATACGCGAGAGGAGCCCTCATCTGG